>NW_023494787.1:33838245-34156958 GCF_904425465.1 Colossoma macropomum
GTATTATTTATTAAATAATATATTGTGTTCAATAGAATTTTCCTTTTTAAGTTCAGAAAAATACTAATTTTAACCCCTTGAATGGCCAGGGCCCATCAGCAGGCCCAAAGTTTTATTACACATTTCTATAATCTAAAAAAAGCTCTACCAGTTTGCACTGAAGTCCTTGTAGTTACTGATTTTGAAGGGTTAATTTTGATTTAGTAATGTAGGTGGTCCTTTCTAGCATTTTCGGTGCTTTTATTGGTTTGGGTTAGCTCTTGTTTTTAATTTGTTCTTAGTTATTTTTTAGATAAAGTTAATTTTGGGTTATAACATCTTCATGCTAAGGGTTAGGCTTGTAAACAGTTGGTTGTGGATTGTAACATCCTAGCCTCCTGCTAGGCCACCCCCGTCCACCAGAGGGAGAAAGAGAACTGAACCATGCTGATCTAGAATTCATGCTGTCTCATAAAAAGTGCTCTTGACAAAGTCAGTAACTTGGTAAAAGTTCACAGTCTTATCTCAACCCAAAGCTTTCTGGGCTTCGCCAATATCTTCTGCCCGTTTGTTTGGAATTTTAGCATGGTGGCTGCCCTGTTGACTGCCTTCACAAAGAAAGGGACAGTGTGGTTCCAGTAAACCCTGGAAGCCCAGAAAGTTTTTGAAGAGCTAAAGCATCACCTGCCCTTCACTCTGGTTCTGTGGCTTCCTGCCCCTACACTACCATTTATAGTGGAGGTTGACATCGGCTGTAGTGTGGAGGGGCCCCCAGGTCAGCAGTAGATCCCATCCTCCATCAGAGATCAGGTTTTCAAGTAGGGGCACACCTCCCCTTTTGCTTGCCATCCAGGGGTGTCCCTCACACTCAAGTTTCTGTGGCGGTGCTTTTGCTAGCCAAGCATGGAGAAGGATGTATGTGCCTACATAGTGGCCTGCCAGGTCTACGCTCAAAACAAGGAGCCCAGAATGCAATCGGAAGGTCAGCTTAACCCCTTCCCATACCATCTCGGCCTTGGTCACATATTTTCGTGCACTGGGCTTTCCGTATCCCAGGGCAGTCATCATGGTTGTTGTCGACTGGTTTTGTAGGGCCTCCATTGGTCAAGGAGATGGCCACACTGCTACTGCAGCATGTGGCGAGGGTCCATGGGTTTCCTGGCAGACTTAGTGTCTGACCTTGGATCCCAATTAAACACCCAGTTCTGGAAAGCATTCTGCCAACTGCTAGGGGCCTCCATAAGCTTATCCTTGGGCTTCCAACTTTAGTAGAATGGGCAGTCTGAGAGGGTTAACCAGAAGATTGAGCAGATGCTTAGATGCCTGGCCTCCTCTAGACCATCCATGTGGTCTGAGCACCTGCTCTGGGCAGAGTATGCCCATAATACCTTGTGGCATTCCTCACTGAGCATGTCACCTTTGGAGTGCCATTTTCAGTATGCTCTGCCCATGTTCCTGGAGCAGGAGTCTGAGGTTGAGGTCCCCACAATCTTCTTGTGCAGTGGTGTCGGCAGGTCTGGCGGAAGGCCTGTGCTGTGCAAAAAAGGCCTCAGCATTGCAGAAATGAGGAATGCAAGTGAGGTCTGGGACCCTCATTTCAGCTGGGGCAGTGGGTCTAGCTCTCCGCCAAAGACCTGCCTAAAAGATTTCTTGCAAGCTTGCCCCACAGTATGGCTATTTAAGGTGATGCGGTGTCCTACCAGCTCTTCCTTCTCCACTCCATGCAAATAAAACTGACATACCTCAAGCCAGTCTTCTGTAGCTCCTTTGCTCTGGCCTCTACCCCTCCACCACAATGTTTGTTCACCAGGTCCCCGGCCTACACCATGCAGTGGCTGCTGGGCTCCCATCAGGTGCAGGGCGGTACCCAGTGCTTAGTGGACTGGGAGTGGTATGGGCCAGAGGAGTGTTGCTGGCTCCTGGTTCAGCACATTCTGGATCTAGAGCTCATCAGGGCCTTAGGGAGGGACTGTGCAGCAGAAGTGGGAGTGAGTCTTTGTCATGAGGGGTTTATGAACTAAAACCTTACTATGATGTTCCACTCTGTGTAGTTGTGGATGGACTGTTCTTGCTGACACCGACTGATCACATCCTGCATGACATTGTCAGTCAACTGAGAAAAAGTTGCTATTCTGTTTTCCTAACATATCACACTAATGCACGAACATAGAACTAATTAAATATGTGCTTTAGACTACAATTTCCAGCACTGAATCTAAAGATCTAAATACAGATATCCTTTTAGTCATTGTGTCTACTCAAACACTAGCAGCTTTCTTGATTTAAGCTTTTGTCATCTGTGCCCTAATAATGAACTTTTAAAAGTCACTTCTTCTTTTCTTTTTGCCACATCGATCCAAAATTGAGGTCAACAGTTCCGATTTTTTTTTTTACATGCCACAGAGCACTGCAGGATGTTACCTAAAAATTGTATCATACAGTACACTTGTCTGGAAGCATCTTTAGTCTGTATGTTTCTACACTCATTATTCAGCTTTTCTGTTAATTTATCACCTGTCTGTCACACTTCTCATCCATGCAGCCGGTTTGTTTTCACAAGATCTATACCTGAAGTCACAAATTCAAATTACCAGGGGGCCACTAGTGATTTGGTTTTCTTCAAGCAGAGCCAGTTGAAAAAATCCAGGTAAAAAAGGCTGCCATAAAATTGAGAATGAAATTTAACTTCATGACGTTTTAGTATTAGTAGTGATTATAGAAATATACTACGGTGGCTGAGAAAACCCAACGTGCTGCATATTAACAAACACTACAAAATCACAAAACATCTCTATCAAAACTAGAACTCGTGCTACATCTTACAAAGACACTGCAAATTCAAGGACACTTCACAAATTAAGAAAACGCTTTAATCAAAACGACAACACTCACTACATTTAACAAAAGTGCCGCAAATTCACAGACGCGATGCAAACACAGAAAACAAATGCAACTTCTGCAACGCCTCAAATCCGATCACAACACAACAGAAATGAGCCATAACACAACGAAAGTGTTGTTTCCGGACGACACTAAAAGGAGATGGACCCATATGGAACCGGTGCCAAGCCATGGCAACTGGTCCGTATGAGAAGTTATATTTGCTAACTATAATTACCATGGTTTTATCATAGGTATATGATAAGGAACTAACAATTGACTTATCTGTACTCCGCATGTTGTTGTAGTTACTGTTGCTAGGTTGGATAAGCTCTAAAGAATGATAGAAAATTCACAATAACTACATTTAGTGATTTTTTTTGATAACATAAATCTAAAGAGTATTATATATATATTTTTATACTTTTCCTTCTTCTCTTTGTGTATTGCCCTTTCTGTGGCTTCAGACTGGAGCAAACGCCGAAGGTTTCTAGTTCTTGTGGGCATGATGTGCAATTTTTAAAAGAGGCCAAATCGCAATGCCTGAATCTACAGATGAAGGCTGTGGACCATCTCAAAGCACAGGTCAACGTTTAATCACTCAGCTAATAAATAAATTACAGTCCTATTTTGTGCAATATAACTGTGTGACCTAGTGACTTAAGTCACCCAGGAATACTTTTTCACATGTTTAAGAAACATTTGAAAACATATCTCTTTAACTTAACGTTCAGTTAAAGTTCTATGTCTCTTTGGTATTTCTTTTTAAATTGATCTGTCATTGTCTTGTCTGTTACTGTAAAACATAATCACCTGTCTGAGCTGCCACTGGTATGAAAAGTCCTATTTTAATTGTTAGGATTTTTCTTATTCTTCTTCTTTTTCTGCCCTAAAACGAATCATGCAGACCAAACCGTATGTCGTACAGACATGAAACTTGGTTTATTAGTAGTAGTTCCTCCTGCTACTCAGATGCTCAAGCTCAGCCCAATTGGCCTGATGGTGGTGCTATAGCAAAGGTCTGGCGAGAGCCAGTTAGGGCCAGCAATTCTGTACCGTATGTCATAGAAACAAAATTCTTTCTTCTCCTGGTTAGTTATGTCATGGCCCTCAAACAGCTATTTTGGCTATATCAAAAATCTCAAAAAATTGCACAAATATTCAAGCGCGAACTAGTCCCTGGGTTTTCACTCAATCTGCACAAATCTGTTATCAATAGAATACCAAGAAGCTGAACTTTAATATTCATCAAAAAAATGTTTCAACAGCAAAATATTGCAAAAATCATGCATATACAGCTCATATTGCAAAAATCATGCATATACAGCTCTAAAAGCTTTGACCAATATAGGCATGTACACTAGGGGGGTCCTCAGTGATCTTCAGAGTTTGGTGCAATTGCATCGCTAGGTGGCGCTATAACAAGCAAAAATGTGTTTTGCATCCAAAGATTGCCCGATTGACATGAAACTTGGTATGCTGCTACTACATACTGTCCTGGAGCAGAATCTATGAGGCTGATGTCATATTCGAAAAAACATGGCCACCATCAGCCAATCAGATTTCAGCAGGTATTTGACAACCTTAGAATTGGCCAAATACCACGAAACTTGGTATGGACTGTCTATTGCCAGTTGAAGTATGACAGGTATCAACAACTAGTGGGCACTACTCATGTTTTAAATACTAAAATGAGCAAAAGTCTCATATCATTCAGATTATAAAGATAAAGTTGGCATCAAATAATGCTCTAAAGTGAACCTGACAATTTTGCAATTGGAAGTCATTAACTTATTATTACCATTTTTTTACAAATGCACATTGTTTGAATGTGATCTATATTGAACTAGGCCTACAGTTTACAAATTATCATCCCAAATCTGGTCAGAAGCTAAAGATTAGAGTCTAAAAGCAAATAATTATCAAACAAAAAATTGACTTTTTCACAAAATGTGTCAGAACATGCCAATGAATCCATCTGGGTGGAGTTTTTAAACTCCATTATCTGTAATTCACACATACATCATCTGATTGAGACCAACATTGGTACAGATATACAATATGATACTCTGAGGAAGCATGCCAACTGTGGTCTACATTGACCTCAAGGGGGCGGTACAGCACATTGTGATTTATATATATATTTCCATGACAGTAATGCTACGACAATAGGCATTGTCTGACTGACACCAAACTTGGTACACCTGCTCTATGCCAAACACTGAAACAAGGTGCAAAGTTTAGTGGGCATATGGTAATAGGGGGCAGTAAAACAGTCATACCACATGTTGAACATGTTTGCAAATTCATCACATTTCAAAAAACACGACAGATATTGCTTCAGTATCTGTCATACTATGCACAAACCAAAGAAGAAGTCATTGTACTGCAGCATGTAAAAGTCATTTACTGCCGAAGTTGCCAAATCGGGTCATAATGTTGGTATATTTGCACCCCTGCTAATTGACACATAAGTCAATTTGAACAATCTATGAACGAGTATTACCAATAAAAATACCACCAAACAGCAACCTTTCATTTAACGCTCTTCATAGTTTGAACATATCAAAGATGTTCCAACTACAGCAGAATTTTAAACTAACTGGCAGCCAAACGTAACAAATCTGCTCATTTATACCCCTTCTGATTGTCACATGAGTCCAATTCAACACATTATAAAATGGCCATGTCCAATAAATAGACCAAAAACACCACATATAGGTGTAAAGTCTGTCATACTATGAACATATGAAAGATAACAAAAGATAAGGTCCATTTACTGCAGCATTTTAACATAAAATGTTGCCAAAGTTACGAAAACTGTTAATTAATTTAGTAATATGTAGTCCAACCAAATGACACATGAGCCAAATTCTACACATCATAATATGGCCATTATTAATAAGTAGACCAAAAAACAAAATATTGTCATTTAAAGTGTATCAGACTATAGGACATACCCAATATGCAGTCAGTGCATTACAGCATTTTGAAGTAAATGGCAACCAAAGTTACCAAATCAGTTCATTTAGTTTTGCACTACATTTCATGACTCATGAGTCATATTCAACAAATTATTAAATGCACAACAGCACATTTTGGTTTATAGTCTGATGTACAATGCAGAAACCAAAGATGAAGTCCTGGTATTGCAGCATTTTTAAGTAACTGGAGGCCAAATTAACCACATCAGCTCATTTGTACCCTGTCTGACTGTCTCATGAGTCAAATTCATCGCATTATAAAATGACCATTTCTAATATGTAGACCAAAAAAAACATTTAGTGTAAAATCTGTCATACTATAAACATAAGAAAGATGAAGTCCATTTACTGCAGCATTTTAAAATAAAAGGCAGTCAAACTTACGAAAACACTCCATCCAAATGACTCATGAGCCAAATTCAACACATCATATTATGATCATTACTCATAATTAGACCAAAAAAAACCAAACAAACAAACAACGGTTATTAGTAACAGTCATTTAATAATGTGTTGAAATTGACTCCTGAATCAATCAGATGGAGTGCAAAACTACCTAATAGCACTGATTTGGTAACTTTGGTTGCCATTTACTTCAAAATGCTGTAATGCATTTGCTGCATATTTGGTTTATCCTATAGTCTGATACACTTTAAATCAGAATCTACTGTGGTTTTGGTTTACTTATTATTAATAGCCATATTATGATGCATAGAATTCGGCCCATGTGGTGCATATAACTTGATGAACTGTTTTTGTAACTTTGGCAGCCTTTTATGCTAAATTGCTGCAGTAAATGGATCTCATCTTTCACATGTTCATAGTATGACAGACTTTACACCAAAATGTGGTGTTTGTTTGGTCTACTTATTGGGCATGATCATTTTATAAAGTGTTGAATTGGACTCAATCAGATTGGAGACAATCAGATGAGCTGATTTGCTAACTCTGGCTGCCAGTTACTTTAAAATTCTGCTGTAGTTGAACCTAATCTTTGATATGTTCATAGTATGAAAGCTTATAAAGCTTTCTGTTTTGGTGGTCTACTTATTGTTAATACTCATTTTATACATTGTTCAATTTGACTTATGAGTCAATTACATGGGGTGCAAATATACCATCTTAAAGAACAGATTTGCATGCAGGGCAGTGAGTCCCCATGACTGTTTTTCGAACCTTTAAACTACATTATAATGAACAAAATTGATCAGGAACTCTGATTGATCGATTGTTTCTAGTACGCCACTGTTTTGTACATTTCTCCAATTCGCTTCTCTAATAGACACACTGTAACTAAACTAACAACTGTTAATAAGCTAATCAGCTGAATGACATGTGTTGGAGCAAGGCAAACATTAAAATATGTGGTGCAGGAGTAGTACAGCAGAGTTCATTATTTCACTGGAATTGTCAATATATAAATGAAAGAATGACAGACAAAGATAAAGACAGATGTGGCTACTACAGTCCCTCATAACAGCAACACCAGTACCCTACACATTACCATAAGTGAATGAAGCTGAAAATGTAGTTACTTGTATTTCATGACTCATTAAAAAGTAAAAGGACTTTATCTTTGGTTTGTGCATACCATGCCAAACTTTAAACCACAATGTGCTGTTTTTTGGGACTACTTATCATTACTGGTCATTTAATAATGTGTTAATAATGAATTTGGCTCAAGAGACAATCAGTGTACAAACAAGCTGAAATGGTAACTTTGGCTGCCAGTTACTTTACAATGCTTTAACAAAATGACTGCATATTAGGTTTATCACATACCCATCAGTAATGGGTCATATTATAATGTGTTGAATTTGGCTCCTGGGTCATTTGGATGGAGTGCAGATTACTGTTATTGCACTGTTATTGACTGTGGCAGTTTGACTGCCTTTAATTTTAAAATGCTGCAGTAAATGGACTTCATCTTTGTTATGTTTATAGTATGACAGATTTTACACCAAAATGTGATGTTTTTTTTGGTCTACATATTAGAAATGGTCATTTCATAAACCAGTGTTCCTGATCAATTTTGTTCATTATAATGTAGTTTAAATGTAGTTTGAAAAAACAGTCATGGGGACTTACTGCCCTGAATGTGCTTCTGTTCCAACTCCCACTGATGTAGTGGGCTGATAATATGTGAGAAACTCTATGAGGTGTGCTGGATCTCCACTGAAGTAGAGAATCTCAGTTGTAGAGCATGCACTACATAGACTTTCCTGATGCTGCTGCTGCATAAACTAAAACTAATCTAATTAACCATTGCTCCACCTGTTTTCCCCGTTTTGTATTAGAATATTTTATACTAATGCTGTTTGCCATCCGGTGTCGACCAGGGGAGGATGGGTTCCCCTTTTGAGTCTTAGTTCCTCTCAAGGTTTCTTCCTCTTGCTCTTAGGAAGTTTTTCCTTGCCACTGTCGCCACTGGCTTACTTATGGGGGCTTGGACCTAGATTTTTCTGTAAAGCTGCTTTGTGACAACACCTGATGTAAAAAGCACTATATAAATAAACTTTGACTTTCAACTTTATGTGTATATAGCTGTTGTCTGAAGAAAACCTCTTATCTCCAAAATGGTAACTTTACAGGAGAAGGAAAAAAAACATACTTGACTTTTAATGTAAGTCAATGAAACCAGACTTCTTTCCAAGTCATTTTGGGTCATTTGTTTTGGTCCATTCTTCGTGAAATTTACACACAATGTAACGGGTAACAGGTATTTTCAAATTATGACAAAAACTGGAAAACGAACTGTTGTTTATTAAGTAGCAATGATGTGAAGATGATGAAGGAGACTCCGCTGACACTGTCTTCATTGTATAAGATGTTTATTACAAAGTAAAACAGTATCATATCAAGCACTATAAAGTACCTGAGAGAGGATCCGTGCCAATTCTAAAGTGTTCCCCCCAGACCACTAGAGCCAATGGTTTATATAGGCTGCTTGTTGTTGAAAAAAGGAGACAGAACATATGGTCTTTTTTAAAATGATCTCATCTATTTGGAACTAAGAGAAGAAGGGAGAAAGTAAGAGGCCTACTCCCTATGGGGCCTTTGGACCAGGGGGCCCCCTTAACTTAAACATTCCAAACCTACAAAAACAGAGCACATGGAACCTCAGATAATCCAACATCAACTTATACTGAAATTAAGAGTGTTTTTGCCTTCTTCTATAAAAGCACTCTTAAATATACTTCAGAACAAAAATGGACGAGGTTTTCTTCCAACAGCAGCGATATATATATATATATATATATATATATATATATTCAATATACAAATAACGGTGAACAACAGAAAACAAGACAGAAAAACAAAGCACAGCACCACAACACTAGGGAAATGAGTAAAAACTGTACAGAACTGCACACAAACAACAAAATGTAGTCTTGCAGTTGCTACCCATTGGGTGTGTAGCATGTCATGCCACTCATTGAATACAGGCCATCCCACAGAAGATGTTCTATAGTGCTGATTGTAAGAGAGAAGGCAGTCCAAGACAGCACCTGCAGTACATCACTTGTTGGGGCATTTATGATAACAACACATGTGTGGACTTGTGGACTGTCTGGCTGTAACATCAGGCAATGTAGCTTCACATAAAGATTGATATGTTGCACAAGCTCAGGACACTGCACCCTGTTAAATCTGCCCTTGAAGAAGCAAAGATGCATCCTGCCAGCTTGGTAACTCCAAAAACAACGCCACCATGTTGTTGCTCCTTCAGTTCAGCAAACATTACTTCACTGTTGTCATATGCAAAACATCTGGGTGTACTATGGAATAAAAATCCAGAAATTTATACATCATCCGTGCAGTGGTTTGATTTCAACCAGGTTTCTGTTACACAGATGATATCAGCTTCCATATATCTCCTGTCTTGTTTTAGGTCTTCTATGTGACATGTTAGTCATTGAAAATTGTGCAGAAGAATTTTGCATGATGATGCACATGGTGCCGTTTGTGTCACAGGCTCAGTCTTCTTTGGTATATATAGTAGTCTCTTTAAAATCTTCCACTATGAGTTCCTATAGAGAGGTTACACGACTTAAAGCCACATATGCATGTACTGCTGCAAAAATACCGCCACTCTTTGTCACTTTTTCTTCTTCTGGTTCTATTGGTGTTGCTCTTTTGAGTCCTTGTTTTAGGCATGGGTTTTTTTGCTCTTAATGCTTTACTAGCTCTTTCATTGTCAAAAGTAACATATTTTTGAAGGGAATTGCTCATCAATAGTAAAACATACTTCATTAACTGTACCAAATGCACCATTTACAAGTTCATCTGAAACATCAATGTTTTTAACTAGTATGACTCGTGCACTGACACCTATATGCAATGCCGATATTTTATCACGTTTTCTGAAATGGTTGAGTAACTGTGCAAACTTTATGTCTTTTTGTTTCATAATGTCCGTGAGCTCCACCAAAGCAAAATGATTCTGCCACAGATTTACACCAGCAGGCTCAGTGTAGAGAGGTTTTCCTTTCACAGGAGAAAGCTGATAGAAGTCTCCAACCGCAATGATTGAAATCTCCTGTTTGTTTGATTTGTTTGAGTCTGCCATGAACATAAGCAAGAAGTTTGTGATCGACCATTGAAATTTCATCAATAATTACTGCAAAAATAGTGAATTATCTTCTCATCTCCAAGTGGTTGATAAAGCAGCTGTTCCAATGGAGAAGGATGCATGAATTGTTGCAGCATCAATGTTGTGGGCACTGACACCTGTGGGAGCTGTTAATGACATGTGTTTCATCAGGATTATCTGACAACTAAAACAAGATGCGAGATGCTTTAATCAAGACAAATTTTCCCACACTTCCAGGACCTGCAATGAACACATGAAAAGGTTCAGGATTTTCACCATGTGCCTTTTGTAAGCACAAATGACAAATTTTATAAAATATTTGTGACTGTTTTTCATTCAGTGAACGAAGTAGAGCTATGGCTTCCTGCTTTGGCATATCATGAGGATTATCTTGTAATATACAGGCTGATTTCGGTAGTATATGTCTTCCATCGGACCATGTGCCTCCAGGTCATCTTGAGCTCTGTCAATGATGTCTGCCTCTTTTTCAATCATTGCCATAATGGAGTTCACTATCAGTTTGACAGAAATGAGTTCATTGTCACAAAACATCACAAAGCCAGTTTCATTAAATTTTGTGTTGAACCTGGAGGGTTTCAACTGACTATCCAGATAATGAGGCAAAAACAACTGCAAAATGCTTAAAAATGCATACCGAATAACAGCAGCTCTGTATGTAACATTTTCTTCACAAATCCTAATTGTTTATCCAACTTTACACTGTCAGTAGATGAGCTCTCACATTTTGACAATATTCTGTAATCAGATGCAAAGATTGCAAGGCACATTTCTGCAAATTCTTTTGTTTTCGGTCCTCCTTTATGTCTGTCATTTATGCTATTCATCCAAATGTGCTGACAGTCTTCACCACCACATTCAGCTTTCCTTTGTATGATATTCAGTGGCAGACTCATCCTAATTGCATCTCCAAATTGGACAAACTGCACTTTGCGAGATGCTTCTTTCAGCTTCATGTTAGCAAGTCGATACACACTTTCCTGAGCTGAAACTTCACAATTATGTAGGAAAACACTGCCAAGTTTATGTAAAGCTTCTTTTGTGTTAAGATTATAAGATTGCCTTGTTCTGAAGCCTCTTTTGAGCATGTGACAATAGCAGTCCCATTTCTCTTTCTGCTTTGGATATGTAAGAGATAATGTACACAATACAGGAACATGCGTCAACAATATACTGAATATTTGCGTTCCAACAGCGTAATAGGTCTCGGTTTTACTGATTCAGCCACACATCACTGGGTTTCCTCTTTAAAACAACTCTGGTTTTCCTTGTGATTGTTAAGTAAGGTGCATGAAATATTTCCTGATTTATTCCAATTGAAGAAAATAAAGCATCAACAGAATCAAATTTGCCCTCAGGATATGGTAAAGCATTCTTTACCTCTTTCATGATAGCCTCTGCTTTTTCCATTCGAGGACTGTTAATTCTCACTGAGTTTGTAAAATGCTCATCCTTATGACACTTCCCATCTTCGTCCTTTTCAGAATCACCTGTTTTACATCTTGTCATAAACGTTCTATTGCTTGGTGGACGTGTAAAGTTAAATCTGCAAGCAGTTCCTTTTTTTTTTTACACGTTTTTCAGTGTCTTTTGCTATGCAGCTGAACACTGGATACAATGTCCTGCATTTCTTTATCATGATCTGGTGGCATTTCACATGTTACAAAGTGATCAACAAATGCAACAAATGCTTCATCATCTTTATCCTTATCAATCTGAGGGGCATTTTCCACCCAGAGCAGTGGGTATGTGGTAATCCCTGCTGAAATTCCATTCTGTAGAAGTAATCAACAATTTTACCAATTGGTTGTGCTTCAGACATAATTATATCTTTTAGAAAACAATGGAATCGATGGTCAAACATTCTCGCAATTGTCACAGGATTACTTTTTGACAGGGCACATCGTTCTGGCCAGTCAAATTCATCAACTGATAATTCTTTACCTTCTTGTTTTAGGATTGTGTTCATCTGTTCAGGCCAACATAGATCAGCAGAGGAAAATGAGCAAAACCATGTAGGAATATGCAGCTGTCTCACCATTGCAAACAAGTCTTACTAAACACCTTGCCAGAAAACAGGGGTGCCTCTTATGGGCTTCACAAATTTGTAGCCCTCATCAAAGTTTAAAATTTTTTGCAGCAACTCTGTGTTTGTCAACATTTCAGAGTTAATGTCAGTTTTGTTGCAAACATCATGTCCTTTTCTTAATGCAATAGACACAATTTGATTTAGCTCCGACAAATATTGGGAATAAAATACATAATCCAAGTTTTTTGCAAATCCTCCATCTACATTGAGTATTCTTGTATTGAAATATCTACAAAATGTCAGCTTTTCTGGCCTGCTATCATGAAAACTGCCAGTGCCTTATGGGAAAAGAAAAGGAAAGCATTTAGCTTTTTTTCTTTCATCACTCATAAGTCTCACTGGGTTATTCCTTTCAGCAGGGGCAACACTTATTATGCTGTCAAAGTGCTGGTCTAGTATCTCTTGTGCTATATCAGCAGGTTGAAGGCATGTATCCATGAACATACCATGTTGCTGTCTGTCATGCAGAGTTTCATCAGTGTTCTCATCTTCAAATGCGTCAGTATTGTCATCATTTAAACATTCCTCATGTGCTTCATCATGCTTCTGTTTCTCAGTTTTACACAGTGGATTAACCCAATCATTTTTAAACTGCATATCACTTTAGAATTTATTATGATCTCTGAGGTACATCAATGCCTTTTTTACTTTTTCTGGATGGACAAATTCATATTCATAGTGACCCTTGTATGTTAACTTCCTCTTTTAGTTTTACACGAATCATGAGATCGAGATTTCCTGATCTTGGTAAAAGTTGGGTTACATCTGTAATGCTAGATGGTACACAAGTCACAGGACCATGAACATCATTTTGTCCTCCTTTTGTAAGGAGGAGACAATTCTCATTAATGGAATATGCATCCCAATCAAATGTTGTTCTAGTGAATTTAATCTCTGTAACTGAGGAGGAATTGGCTCCAGTGAAAGATTGTTTGTAACACTCTCTTCTGGCATTTTGCCATTAAGAATCTTTCTGTGACATGTGTAGCAAATCCACAGTGAACCAGCAGGACCACTTTTATCAGTGCGGCTAGAAGTGTAGGCATCACTGCATGTGTGTAAATATGTCTCTGTAATATGTCTCTGCTACAGATGCAACCATGTGAGATCTTTTAAGATATGCATGTCTTCTGCATTTGATGAGTAGTGCTCGATGACATACTGAACAGACATATTCAGTGCCTGTGCATATTTTTTCTTTGAACTTTTCTATTACATAGGCAATGTCTTTCCTGTTCTGTTTTTTCTTTTTTCTGCATTTCTGGTTTTATCTAGTAGCATAAGAGGTGTCCGTTCTGTATCTATCAACACTGCTTTGTTTTTTAGCTGCTTTATGTACTGCATCTGTGTGGTACAATTTTGACTTTTAATGGCTTCTGTGTGACTTTCATTTATAGAATATTTAGCCATGCTTAACATTTTTTGTGCTCTCAATGTTCTGTGTCTGTCATGTATTTTTCTAAGATTAATCGCTTCGTGTGTTGTCTGTGTTGTGCGTCTGTCGCATATCTTTCTAAGCTTAGTTGTTTCTTGTGTTCTCTGTGTCTGTCGCATATTTAATGAAGCTTAACTGTTTCTTGTGTTCCCTGTACGGTGTGTTTGCACTGTATTCATCAGCATTTTTTTTTTTTTTTGACACAGCTTCTGTAAAGCTCATCTTCATAATACCGCATCATGATTTTCTGAACTTTTTGCACCCAGAATTCTTCATTTGTTTCATATTGTCATTTCTGTCTTTCAGATTTACGACAACTGGATGCAGTTTCATGTTGAATGTTCTCACAGTTCAGTGAACATAGCCCTGTGCAAATCCCTGCATCAATAGTTTTGACACATTTCACTCATACTGTGACTGATTGCAGTGGTTTAGATAAATTCCTGTTTCTTGACTGCAACGATTGGTAAAGTGATTGCATGTTGAATATTTCGACCATTTGTTTTGGGTGTATGTGACAGTGTCCACACCATGTAATTCAGTGGCAGCAGTTAACTGAGGCAGTTAATGTATGCAGCCTAATTTGTGTCTATGTGTATGACAACAGCACGCCTGATTTTTCTGTGCTGTTTTTTCACTTCCACTAACTGCAAATGCAATTGATCTAAAAAAGCAATTACCATCACCGGTGATAGCCTGTATTTTACAGGGTTGACCCACTGAAATTGGACCAGTAACATCTGTCTGATCATGCTCATTATTCAATTCAATATACAATATTCAGTTTTGAGCAAATCCTTCCCTGTTGCTGTACTGTTAAAGGGCTGAATTCAAAACATTCAGTATGTGCCTCGCCAATCAACACAACGTCACTGTGGCTACTCATGTGTTTCACACGTTTATTTGCAGGCAGCTTGTTTTTACTATTTACTGCTTGTTCAGTATTACCAGCTTTAAGTTTCCCTTTCAGTGTTTTGGAATATTGTAGACAACATTACTTTGCTGTTCCTCTGAGTCATATTCAATGTGTTTCTTGTGCAGAGGCTTCAAGACAAGATGAGCTGCTAGGTTCAGATCTGTCCTGCAGTGTGATTCTGCCAGTCACTTTCACTACAACCCCAGTCACTTCAAACTTTTATGCTTCTGCATGTAATGACAAACCCAGCATTCTGATATGATTTAGAAGTGACTTAATATTAGGATGGTAAGCTGCTAAACTTGTACCTGAAATGTGGTCCTCACCAAGTGTGTGAGTCAACAACCACATACCATGATCCTTCTTTGATGATAGGACGTGTATTTTCCTTAACAGTAAACAAACATCAAACTGTGAAAACACTCGCTTTATTGCTTCATCATGTGACATGAACACATTCTGCATTTCTCCATATTCACTGACACCAAACAATCCTGTAAACATTTCATCACAGTAGTGTATTGAAAATGTATAAACACTGTACATTCTGTAGGCAAATCTGGAATAAAATGGTAACCAGAAGAATCAAGGATTCTGCCTGCATCTCTAATGCTACTATACAACTTGTCTCCATTTAGCAGAATTTCATCCAAATCTCTAGTGTTCCAAGTCAGCATATTCTTTACTGTAGACATCATTATGGCTGTTACACTATTAGCATTAGAACACACTGCTTCCCATTATTGCTGTGAAACTTTGGGTGTCCTTGATGGAATAAGCCTCTCACTGAGAATGTTCAAGGAAACACAGATAATGCAGTTAGGGGTACAGTTTGTGCATTCCTTATTATGTCAATGTTAGAGCTTTTCAAAGAATATTTAATTGCATCATGAATGCAGTCACTAAGAGAATAATTTAGAGAGTCAATCAGAGAATGGTTTAAAGAGTCATTCAAGCCATTATTCAAAGAGTCGTTTGGAGATTCATTCAAACAATCATTTAGAGAGTGATTCAAAGAATTGTTCACAGAATGATTCAGAGAGTTCTGTATGGAGTGAACTGGAGAGTGGTACAAAGAGTCATTCAGAAAAAGATTCATTTACAGAATCATTCAGACTGTGGTTCAGTGCTTTAGAGTGCTTCAGACACTTGTCCTGGTATTTGTCCAGAGAGCCATTCAGAGACTCATTAAGAGCACACGTACATGACTCTATCAGAGACTGGGTCTGTGGCTCATTCAGAGAGAGGTTCAGCAAGTCGTTCAGAGAGAGCTTCAGTGAGTCGTTCACAGAGACGTTCAGGGAGTCGTTCAGAGAAAGGTTCAGGGAGTCGTTCAAAGAGAGGCTCAGTGAGTTGTTCAGAGAGAGGTTCAGCGAGTCATTCAGAGAGAGGTTCAGCGAGTCATTTAGTAAGTTGTTCAGAGAGAGCTTCAAAGAATTCTTTGGTAAAGCTTTTTGGCAAGGCTTTTGGCTTTTGGGACAACCTCATGAACCAGAGATTTATGAGGTGGGTTAGCCTCAGTGGCCCGCTACTTGGCCATTCTCTGCCTGGCTACTGCAGACCGCTTTGCTGCCTTTGTCCGAGGCATCTGTAAAACATACACACAAAAACAGAACAAATATATTAACACTTTCTTGTAAAAATCACATTGCAGCACAGGGAATTTTATATGTAATTCATATGTAACTGTATGCTTTTGCAAACACTACACTAATAAAGAATACAGCATAACTAAAATCACAAACAGTGGTGGGACGCACTAGTAGTTATTAACCCCGGTAAAAGTCAAAATGATTTATGAGTTATGCGTGACGTCACGTGTGAAATATGTAAAGTATTTTCCCATAGTGTTGATGTGTATAAAAATGTAAACAGTAGTAGGACGTCACGTGTGAAATATGTAAAAACTTCCCAGGAGTTGGTGTGTGTAAAATGTAAACATCAGTTGTAGGACGTCACGTCTGAAAATTGCATCTAATTTTGTGTAAAAGTTTAAAGGGGGTGAAAAATTAAAACGGGTGGGCGCTAAAAGCGTAAGGATGAGATGCGAGGACTTACCGTCGGTGGGTGGGGGGGTGGTTGGGTCGGGGTATGGTGTGTGTGTGTGTGTGTGTGTGTGTGTGTGTGTATGTGTGTGTGTGTGTGTGTGTGTGTGTGTGTGTGAATGCTTTTTGATAACTTCCCAAGGTTTGTCCGGTATGGTATGTGGGAAGAATTTTCAAAAGATTCCCAGGATGTGTATTGGAAAAAAAGATTCCCAGGATGTGTTTTGGAAAAAGATTTCCATGATGTCCTTGTTTTTGTGTTTTTGAGTGACAGTAGCAAGTGGGGGGCCTCCGTTCTGCTAAGCATGACTAATAATTGAACAGGTGTCGTGGTGTTTTTCTCCTCACAATACTATAAAAACTGGCCGTAAAACAACCATAATAGTTGTAAAAAAGTTGCTCATTATGGACCAGTTTGCGAGCAATTACAATACCCCTGCTGGGGGTGAAGCTGAGGTGTTAAACTTATCGACCGACTCCGAGTATGAGTCTGACACCGAATCTGCGAGAAGTACGACGGGTCTCACAGATTCTGACGAATCATCCACAGCGGAGGATGGTGTTATTCGCAACACCCCAGAAACGGACGTGCCAAACTCAGCTGTCATTCAGGAAAGACCCAACGTGATTGTGTGGCGATCTTTCAGCGGCACAGGTTCAGACGAATCACTCAGAGCGACGGCGGTGGGGGATGAAGTTATTTGCATCACCCCTGAAAAAGATACGACAAACTCGGCGGTGGTTCAAGAAAGACCCAGCGTTATCGTGTGCAACGTCGCCAACTGTGTCAACTGTATCACTGCCACGGTCCGGTCGCCACCGCGAACAGACAACGTTGTCATTTCGGACGATGAGCAGGAGGAGGAGGAGGAGGAGGAAGAGATTTCGGGGGTTTGTCAGCCACGACCCGGCGACCGTGTTTGCAACACGCCGAAAGTCGGTGCCAACACAGGTGATGGACCGTCGATCGCAGATTACAGCCCAGTCTCCGATTACGAGGAGCGAGTTGATGAGTCGAGAGTTTCTGCTAATTTGACGTCAACGATGAGGTCTGTGTTATTTAACGACAACGCTGTATCTTTTTTTGATGACAGGATACAGAGTGATGCCTATGACCATGTTGCGACAAACGGAGGTGTGAACTTTCTAAACGTCGAAGATCCAGTCGATTTGTTTGAACTTGAAACTTTAGTGGACAGAACTTTTCGCTGCAACTTCATTCAACAGAATGAGTGTCGCTCAGCGAAACAATACAGGAATATTGACCGAAGCTGAGGATGGATTACCATGGCAGAACGAATGGGATTTATCGGATTTTACCTCGCACGCTGATGATGGAGCGAATCAGGATGTTTTTATGCAGGATATCAATACATCCACTTTGACGGAGCAAACGGGAGTGTTATCAACGCTTCGACGGGGTGTGAACGGAGGTGTCAGGCGGCAGACCCAGAAATTTACACAGAAGACCGTTGGATCAGCAGGCCCTCGACAAGCGGGGAGGGGGATGGGGTGAGGGAGAGACACAGACCCATGTTTAATCACAGTTAATACAATTATCATATAAATTTATCGGATCTAGGTACAGGTTTGAATTTAATTCATTTCACGCAGGCTCTACACAACTAAGTAGACCATTTGTTACAAAAAGCCAGACAGGTTTCACAAGGGAATGACATTATCCAAATAAGTCTGAAAGGTGAAAGCCTGTTCTCGCCCGTGATATTTCAAATTAACGCAGAGGAGCTGAACGCTGAACATTTTCTGAATTACGTAGAATCAGTTGTTCAATCCAATAAAAAACTGTTAAGCGACAAATCACTCACACTGAACGCTCAGATAGTGAGAAACTTTCGAGGCGGAATAGGTTATTCCACAATGATAAACAGTATTTTGTCATCGGAAATACTTACAAAAAAAAGTAGGCATTTAGTTATATTTTTAAACGCTTACCAAAATTCCTGCTTCGCGTGTAGTTTGACGGGTGTGATGAAACCAGGTTTGACCCAAAGCGAATGTCAAAAAGAAGCTCTACTTCTTTTAAATCGGTTAAATATTTCACCGGAACATTTAGTTTCATTTAACGACGTGACTTTATTCAAACAGTTTTTAAACGTCAAAATTGTGATTCTTTACAGAGTAAACAACGGTGGTTCGTTTCAGACTTTCCAAACGCATGAACAACCGCATGAGAAGACCGATTAGCTTCTTTTACTAAACAATCATTATTATGGTATTTTGAATTTAAAAGGTTTTTTCGGTGTTAAACATGTGTGCAAAGCCTGTCACAAGCCGTATTCGCACAGTAAAAACACGCACCGCTGCGATTTTATGTGTAACGTGTGTCAGAGGGTTTGTTTAAAAACTGATAACGTTTTGAGGTGCGCGGAATGTCTTAGATTCTGCAGGTCACAGGATTGTTTTTCACACCACAGACGAATGGGTTATTGTGAGAAGGTTAAATGGTGTCAAAACTGTATTTTTTGACATAGAGTCCCGTTTTACGGAACAAAACGAGCACGCGGCGATACATATACACACCGTACGAAGGTCGACACTGGTGCGCCACGGGCCACGACTGCATAGCAAAGTTTTTTAAATGTTTTAGAAAAAACAGATACAAAAAGTATATATTTATCGCTCACAACAGCAGCGGTTATGATTCGTATTTTATGCTAAATTACCTAACAAAGAACAAAATAGTATCACATCTCATTACTCAAGGAAATAAAATCTTATGCATGACCTGAAATGTACGGATATTCACAAATGTCTCCTACGGAGCGGACTGAATTTGTAAACTGGTACGAATCGGTAAATTCCAATACCAATATTGTAAGAATGATGTGGTTATTTTAAGAAAAGCCTGCGTAATATTCAGAGAACGTGTGCTGTCCATGGCCAACGTGGACCCGTTTCAACACATCACCATAGCCAGCGCTGCGCTAAGCCTGTACAGAACAAACTTCTTGCTGGATAGATGTGTGACGTTAACAGGTCCGCGTTATTTTATGAAAAAAAAGCAAAAGTTTTTCAAATTGCAGTATACAATAGCTAGAATTTGTCAAGTTCAAGGAGAACGTTTTTATCCAACATGCGCTGAACATGGGTGAAAAGAAAGTCGGTTCTATTTTTGTGGATGGATTTAGCCAACGGACCAACACCGTGTTTAAATTTCTGGGCTGCGTGTTTCACGGGTGTCCGAAATGTTCGGACCCTAACGCCGAAAACCCTCTGACCGGTGAGTTACAAGGTGAACTTTATCAACGTACCACGGAATGATTGGAATATCTGAAATCCTTGGGTTATAACGTTAGAATCATGTGGGAACATACGTGGATTAAGCTGAAAGCGGATAACGGGAAGCTAAAGACTTCTTTGAAAAGCTGTGATTTTCCGGAGAAAATGAACCCGAGAGACGCTCTGTACGGCGGACGGACCAACGCCATCCGTTTGCTGCACAAAACCGCCCCAGACGAAAAAATCCATTACTTGGACTTTACGAGTTTATATCCTTACTGCAATAAACGTATGGAATACCCCACCGGAAACCCGACGGTGATCGTGACTGATTTTAAAGACATCAGAGAGTACTTTGGCATCGCCAGAGTCAAAATCTACCCCCCAAGAAATCTTTTCCTCCCCGTGTTGCCTTTTAGATGTGATAAACTAAACAAATTAGTTTTCACCCTTTGTAGAACTTGCGCGGAGGAGGAGGCCGAGGACGCGTGTCGACATTCGGAAGAAGAGAGAGCCATAACGGGTGTTTATTGCACGGAGGAGATCAAAAGGAGTTTAAACCACGGCTACACGATCGGGAAAGTGTACGAGGTTTGGCACTTTGAACAAAAGTCCCGTGATCTGTTCTCAGGATACATCGATTTACATTTGAAAAACAAGGTGGAAGCCAGCGGCTTCCCCCCGGGCATGAACACGGACGCTGAGAAAAATGACTATTTGTTTAAGTTTAAGCGACACGAAGGTGTCGAACTGGATATGTCAAACATCGAATTTAACCCCGCTCAGAGGAGTATTAGCAAACTGTTTCTGAACGCTCTCTGGGGGAAATTTGGACAGAGAACGAATCGGATGAACACGGAATTAATAACGGAGCCTCGTGACTTTTTAGAACTGGTGTTCTGCAAACATAAACGCATTTCTTATTTTACTTTTATTAACGACGACGTTGCTTTGGTGCAGTGGCAGTACAAAAAGGATTATTTGCAAAAACCCGTGGTTTCTAACGTATTTGTAGCCGTTTTCACGGCGGCTTACAGACGATTAAAACTGTACGATGTGCTAGAAAAATTACAAAAGCGGGTGTTATATTTTGAAACGGATTCTGTCATGTTCACGGCGAAACCGGGAGAATACACTCCTCCCACGGGGTTTTATCTCGGTGATCTGTCGAATCAGCTAACACATCGAGATTATATCAAGGAATTTGTGTCTACAGGACCCAAAAGCTATTGCTTCGTCACAGCCGGCGGGCAAGTTTCTCTGAAGGTCAAGGGATTTACAGTTAATCCAGAGACTTCTAAAATTCTTCATTTTGATTCTTTTAAACGGCTGGTGGAGCAGCGCGTTCGGACGGGGCGATCCGACACTCTGCTGACCGAGACCCGTTTAATTCAAAGAAACAAAAAACGTTTGGCTCTGCGGAACGTCAGAGCTCTGAAAAAATTCATTAATTTATAACAAGAGAATACCGAGACCCGACTTTACCACGGTGCCTTGTGGATTTTGACGTCAGATTAAAGTTGCCGTTTACATGTATTTTGGCCGGACCGAGCTGTTCGGGGAAGACGTGCTTTGTGCAAAGACTTTTGGAATGTTCTTCCAAAACTAAACTTCGAAATATTTCCTGGAATCGTTCCAGGACGCTACGAGTAAACCTTTCGGTTATTTAATAGTGGATCCTAAAACGTCAGAAAGATTTAGGTTGCAGAGCGGGCTGTTACCCGGACAAGAATCTATGGTGTACGTACCTAAAACCTAGATTTTTTTTAAAATCACGTCAGCCCATTTAAGAAAAGCTGTCCCTTTTCTAAGCGCTTGGATAAACGCCAAGAAAAAAAAACAAGCCGACAAAAAAAATTACCCAAATACGTGATTTTGGCCATTTGTGAAATCGTTCTAAACGTTTTAAAAGGCAACGTTCCGCTGACTGACTCTCAGTATAAACAGTTTAAGAAAAGTCGACGCTGTTTAAGGCATCTGGCTGACAAAGGTTATCCGTTAGGGCGCAAGCGTAAACTCATTCAGAAGGGGGGGATAATCACCGCGGCCCTGCCTTTTGTGTTGCAAATGCTGACCCCTAAGTAGCTATGAACCACGCACGAAAACTGTACCTAGTCTCTGTCGACCAATTGCAAAAACTCACACCCTCCTCTAAAGGAGACATTAGGGAAAACAGCGAGAATGAACTGGAGCGAGAGATTAAATCCCTGTTGGAGAGAAAGGATTTATCCGCGGACACCAAACTGGATTTGTATTCTCAACTTTTGCGGAAATATCTGACTCTGGTCAAACAAAAATCTTTGGAAAAAAATGAACTGACTTTAAGTTTACCTCCTCCTAAAGAAGAAGAAGAAGAAAAACGAGAAGGTAAAATACCGGAGGGTTTCTCCATAAAGGTTATGGAACACTTGCCCGGTCGTTCGAGAAACAAAGCCCGACTGATTATGGACGCGCTGGAAAACGCGTGGACGGCTCGCGGCGAATTCGTGTACAGAGGGGATGTCGTGGAAGGGAGTCATATATTTGATTTGTTAAAAACGGCAACCTCTTATCAGAAGCTGAATTACAAACCCGTCGGGTGGAGCAGTTTCCTTCGCAGCTTGGCGGAGGCCAACGTTCCTTCGGGGGCCTTGGGGAATTCTTCTGTAAGGCGAGAGCTGGAAAATTACAAACACATCAAGGGGTCCGTTGATGATTCTTTAACGTTTAGCACGCCTGTGAGTACGCCCTCGCGGGTTAAAAAAAAAAATAAAAAAAGAATATTTTGAACCTCCGGGGTGGATGACGTATTAAAAATGTTTTCATTTGTATGCTGAAATAACCACATCATTTATATTTGAATCAAAGTACATTTTATGCTTTTTATAATCGTGTAATTTTTTTTTAAACCAATGGGTAATGTGTATGTTTGAATCTTTTTACATTTTTATTAAAACCAAAATGTTTTCATTTGTATGCTTAAATAACCACATAATTTATATTTGAATCAATGTACATTTTATGCTTTTTATAATCGTGTCATTTTTTTTAAACCAACGGGTAATATGTATGTTTGAATCTTTTTACATTTTTATTAAACCAAAATGTTTTCATTTGTATGCTTAAATAACCACATAATTTATATTTGAATCAAAGTACATTTTATGCTTTTTATAATCGTGTCATTTTTTTAAACCAATGGGTAATGTGTAAGTTTGAATCTTTTTACATTTTTTATTAAAACATTGTCTCATATTTTCAACTCTTTTAATATGTTTTTTCTTGTGTGTGTTTGAATAAAGTAAACATTTTTTTTAAAGCGTAGCGATTTTATTGAAATATATAATTACACAGACGTTAAAAGATCATTTTGTAATCATTTATTGATAAAATCACAACGGTAAACACAACTTTGTACGCCGTGTACAATATGACTGTAAGAATCTATCCGCAGCAAACTTTTTACATATTTTTTAACCGAGCGATCATTTTCTCATGAATCGGTGTTATAAGAATTCAGGACTTGAGAAAACGTAAGGCCCTTCATACACTGTTTTAGAAAATACACGCAGTGATGACCGCACGCGTCGGATGTATAGTCTTGTACTTGCCAAGCGTTACACAAAACTCGTCATGAATTATTTTTTAGAAAAAGTATGATGTAACTGTGGAAAATTTCAGAGGCCGGCGGAAACCCGTAGGAATCAAAAAATTCGGCATTTCCATCTGATAGAGTTAAAACAGCCAACCAATGTTCTCCAGGTCGTGTGTGGGGGTGGGTGTTAACGACATAACAGGACGGAGGTGCGTGGTTTAACACCCGCGGCAGTTGATCGCAGGGGAATACGCCTCTGAACCCTCGGGTGCATCGCATGGCTTTAGCGATCTGTCTGGTGTCCATTTTTTTCAAAAATAGTCTATAAGCACTTCACATTTGTGATTAATTTCTAAAACGTTGTCGGAAACCGCAAACACAATGACGTTTATGGTGTTGGGCAAAGGCGCTCTAAACCACCACGGTAAAGTTAGTTTTATTTTCGATATTCGTCTTTTCGGCGCTAATAACATTTGATCGGACTACGGTGTATTCATGACAGTACGACCACGGAGAGTGATGCACACCTGTTCTTTTGCGGTTTGGGTGACATTTAACGTACCGCTATTTTGTGTTAATACCATAGAACTGAGACAAGTTTTTCAGTCGGAGGGAAAATCATGCACTTCTAGACCACACCTACATCCATGCACACGCCTCTGTTTTCCTCCAAAGCGTTTCAGTGCATTTAAATACATATTTTAATTGTTCATGCTAACAATAGACACCGCCAGACAATTAAACGTCAATAGCTCCATAAACACTGTGTCCATGCACATCTGATTAATTGTGTTATTTGCTCTAAATTATGGTTAGAAATACACACCACTTTAATTTAGAAAAAGGACTTTGAATAAACCTGCAACTAAAATGCACTTGCCAATAATTGTCCTAACAGTACTGAGCATACCTTACCTGTAAAAACTGATATTACCTGTATACTGATATAGCTAGTTAGCTTGATGACGGAGGTTCAGTAATTGATTAGCAGTCTTGAAGGTTCAATAGATCCTTAACCGTCTAAAATATTAGTTTAAAAATGAGAGTGTAAAAAAGAAAACGTCTTATTTAAGTGGATCAAATTGCAAATCAAAACTTTTTTAAATCCATCAAACACTAAGTGAGTCAGACTTAAGTTATTTTTTCCATTTTCAATTTCGACATTTTAGATATTGAACATTTAAAATACTGCTTAGATTCAAAGTGCAGCATTCATTGCAATTGATACAGCTGAAATGCTTTTGAAGGTTAAAATACAAATATTTATATAAAGTAATCATTGCAGTACATTCAAAATTCAAAAGTTGTGTATGATTGCTGACACCGCACTGCATCATACACAATTGTTTTTAGTGTCGGGTGTAATACAGCTGAAATACTATTAAAATTCAAAATATATAAAAATTAATAAAAAGTAGTTACAGCAATATATCCAAAATCCAAAAGCTGTGCATCATTGCTGACACCTTGCTGCACCAAACACAGCTGTTTTTAATGTTGTAAATAATGCAGCTAAAATATTATTGAAATTCAAAATATATATAAATTAATAAAAAGTAGTTACAGCAATATATCCAAAATCCAAAGGCTGTGCATCATTGCTGACACCTCACTGCACCATACACAATTGTTTTTAATGTTGTGTATAATTTAGCTGAAATATTATTGAAATTCAAAATACATAAAAATTAATAAAAAGTAGTTACAGTAATATATCAAAAATTCCAAAGGCTGTGCATCATTGTTGACACCTCACTGCATCATACACAGCTGTTTTTAATGTTGTAAATAATGCAGCTGAAATATTATTGAAATTCAAAATACATAAAAATTAATAAAAAATAGTTATCAAAAAATTAAAGGCTGTGCATCATTGCTGACACTGCACTGCACCATACACTACTGTTTTTAATGTTGTATATAATTTAGCTGAAATAGCTTTATACTTTATATTAATGTTTATGTATTTTGAATTTCAATAGAATTTCAACCACATTACATACATCACTAAGACCATTGCATACGGTTCAGCAAGATGTCAGCAATCATACACAAGTTTTGGATTTTGGATGTAATGCAACATCTCATTTAAATATTTTTTTATATATAACTATATATAACTGCTTTATATATTTTTTTATTTATTTTGAACTTCAATAATTCAGCCACATTACATATGACACCAAAAATAACTGTATGGTGCAGCTAGGTATCACCAATCATACACATTTTTTGGATTTTGGATCTAATGCAATATCTCATTTAAATAATTTTTTTATATATTTGAATTTCAATTATATTCCAGTAACATTACATACAGCACTACAAAGAATTGTGTACAGTGCAGTGAAGTGTCAGCAGTCATACACACCTTTTGGATTTTGGATGTAATGCAATAAATACGTTATTTTTTTTTTATTTAATTTGAGCTTCAATAGTATGTTGCCCATCTTACAACATTAAAAACTACTGTGTTTGGTGCAGTGCAGCAAGGTGTCAGCAATGATGCACAGCCTTTGGATTTTGGATACAATGCAATAACTACTTTATATTAATTATTATTTATTTTGAACTTCAATAATATTTTGGCCATCTTACATAAAACATTAAAAAATAACTGTTGACTATGGTGCAGTGAGGTGTCAGCAATGATGCACAGCTTTTGGATTTTGGATATATTGCTGTAACTACTTTTTATTATTTTTTATGTATTTTGAATTTCAAAAATATTTCAGCTGCATTATTTACAACATTAAAAACAGCTGTGTATGATGCAGTGAGGTGTCAGCAATGATGCACAGCTTTTTGATTTTTGATATATTGCTGTAACTACTTTTTATTAATTTTTATGTATTTCGAATTTCAATAATATTTCAGCTAAATTATATACAACTTTAAAAACAGCTGTCTATGGTGCAGTGCGGTGTCAGCAATTATGCACAGCTTTTGGATTTTGGATATATTGCTGTAACTTCTTTTTATTAATTTATATATATTTTGAATTTCAATAATATTTCAGCTGCATTATTTACAACATTGAAAACAGTTGAGTATGGTGCAGTGAGGTGTCAGCAATGATGCACAGCCTTTGGATTTTTGATATATTGCTGTAACTACCTTTTATTAATTTTTATGTATTTTGAATTTCAATAAAATTTCAGCTGTATTACACCTGACAATAAAAACAATTGTGTATGGTGCAGTGAGGTGTCAGCAATCATGCACAGCCTTTGGATTTTGGATATATTACTGTAATTACTTTGTATTAATTTTTATGTATTTTGAATTTCAATAATATTCCAGCTGCATTATTTACAACATTAAAAACAGTTGACTATAGTGCAGTGAGGTGTCAGCAATGATGCACAGCCTTTGGATTTTGGATATATTACTGTAATTACTTTTTATAATTTTTTCAGTATTTTGAATTTCAATAATATTTCAGCTAAATTATATAAACATTAAAAACACCTGTATATGGTGCAGCAAGGTGTCAGCAATGATGCACAGCCTTTGGATTTTTGATATATTGCTGTAACTACGTTTTATTCATTGTTATGTATGTTGAATTTCAATAATATTTCAGATGAATTTTATACAACATTAAAAACAATTGTGTATGATGCAGTGAGGTGTCAGCAATGATGCACCATCTTTAAATTTTGGATATATTAATTTAACTTTTATCAATTTTGAATTTCATTTGCATTTCAGCTGTATTACACCCAACACTACAAACAATTGTGTATGGTTCAGGTAAGTTACAGCAATCATACACAACTTTTGAGTTTTGAATGTACTGCAATAATTACTTTATATAAATATTTGTATTTTAACCTTCAAAAGCATTTCAGCTGCATTAATTGCAGTGAATGCTGCATTTTGAATCTAAGCAGTATTTTAGCTACATTATATCCTCAAGTAAAATTCAAAGTTTGTGTGTCATTACTGAAACTTATCTGCACCAAACACTGCTGATTTAAATGTTCAATGTCTAAAATGTTATCAAAATTCAAAATGAAAAAAAAAATGTACAAGATTTAAAACTTACATCTGACTCACTTAGTGTTTGATGGATTTAAAACAACTTTTGATTTGCAATTTGATCCACTTAAATAAGACGTTTTCTTTTCTACACTTTTATTTTTTTAAACTAATATTTTAGACGGTTAAGGATCTATTGAACCTTCAAGACTGCTAATGTCTGTCGATTACTGAACCTCCGTCATCAAGCTAACTAGCTATATCAGTATACAGGTAATATCAGTTTTTACAGGTAAGGTATGCTCAGTACTGTTAGGACAATTATTGGCAAGTGCATTTTAGTTGCAGGTTTATTCAAAGTCCTTTTTCTAAATTAAAGTGGTGTGTATTTCTAACCATAATTTAGAGCAAATAACACAATTAATCAGATGTGCATGGACACAGTGTTTATGGAGCTATTGACGTTTAATTGTCTGGCGGTGTCTATTGTTAGCATGAACAATTAAAATATGTATTTAAATGCACTGAAACGCTTTGGAGGAAAACAGAGGCGTGTGCATGGATGTAGGTGTGGTTTAGAAGTGCATGATTTTCCTTCCGACTGAAAAACTTGTCTCAGTTCTATGGTATTAACACAAAATAGCGGTACGTTAAATGTCACCCAAACCGCAAAAGAACAGGTGTGCATCACTCTCTGTGGTGGTACTGTCATGAATGTGTAAGTCTTTACTGACTACCGTAGTCCGATCAAATGTTATTAGCGCCGAAAAGACCAATATCGAAAATAAAACTAACTGTACAGTGGTTGGGAAAAAGGGGTCAAAAAGGCGTGGACGGGTAGGACACGCCGTCCACAGTCAGATTTAAAGATTCCACGTCGTAATGATGAAAATTAAAAGGATTTCGTGCGTAAGATCCGCTAAAAGCTTCGTTATGAACAAAACCTATAGCGATGAATTTTGGCACTTGGCCCAAAAATAGATTATCCTGGTTTGACACGCGACCCCCGCCGGCACACTTAACACTTTCACGTTAACTCTCTCTAAAGGGTACTTGGCGTTAGACTCGTGACACGTGTATTCTTTTCACGTACAAAAGGGCCGATAAAATATGAAGTTTATAGCCCGGGTTCGGATCCGATGACATTAAAACAAACTCGTTTTTATTATGAACTAATTGATTCTCACGTCGACAGAATTTAAAAGAAGCTTTCCTGAAATCCAAAGTCGTTATGCAAATGCCCCATCAATTCGAACGTTCGGCTCATTTCGCAATAAGCGCTTCGCCACGTTAATCCCTCATTGTCTCTGTTCGGGTCAGCTTCGTCCATGCGCCCCGCCGTGTCTTTGCGAAACAGCCCCGCTGCGAATTGGGAATTCAGAGTACGTTCGGAATA
Organism: Colossoma macropomum; assembly: GCF_904425465.1. Lineage (NCBI taxonomy): Eukaryota > Metazoa > Chordata > Actinopteri > Characiformes > Serrasalmidae > Colossoma > Colossoma macropomum. The sequence goes on from NW_023494787.1 coordinate 33,867,380, forward strand.
ATTAAGCAAACACTCCAGAACGGCCCTGTAGGCGTACGTCGAACCGCTTTGAGAAATGAGCTTACCGCCGAGGGACAGGTCGACTTGGCTAAAAAGAGTGGCCGCGGGGGAATTGATCAAACCTACGGCCGCGCCGGCCGCCAGATCGGTTCCGTCCGCGTTGGTAACTTTGCACGTGAGGTACAAAAGCGAACGGTTCAGATCAACGTAGGTGTCCCCCGACCCCGCTATAAAAATTCAAGGGGTCCGTTATCGGTAATGGCCGTGATCGGTGGCGTTTCTACATATTTGTAGGATTCTATACTGTGTTGCGTCATAGGGATCGTAAATAGGTCCAGCTGGGACTTCATGCATTCCGCCGAGGCGCCGTGCATGAGAGACATCTTTTTTTTTTTTTTTAATATGCCGGGCCCCGCACCGGTTTTCCGCTCGCTCTTTATTTTTCTTCTTATTCCTTAAACGAGAGGCGCGGACGAGCGCACCCGCCAGCTTCCTGTTCAGACTGAGGCCTTTTGAAAAAACGCTTTTATTTTTAAAAGGTGCGGAACCGCGACGCCCCGGCGGGCGCATGCGTCGATTCGCGCGGCTCAAAACCACCAGGCCTTCGCCCTCCTGCCGCCTTTCAGACGCGTTTCCCAGTAATTTCCCCGCCGCTGCGGAAACCACGTCTTTCGCGATATTTTTAGCAGCGGTCTTGAGGTGCGGTCTGACCAAGTTGAAGCTCGATTTTAGCAGAGGCACCGCCAGTCTAAACAAACCCCGAAAAACGTTGCCGATCCCTCTTCCGTACTGCACGGGCGCTCCGCTGAAACCTTCTAAACCGGACCCTGCCTGTCGCCTATAATAGAGGACGTAGGGGCTAGGGTCGGCACAATAAGCAGACATTTTTATTGGATCGGTCTAAAATGTAGCTTCACGATCACTTTTCCAAATTCGAATTTGACGTTTCGGTTTTGATCCGTCTTTAACTCTATTAAAATTTCATCAAACACGTGTTTGCTGACCGGGCTGTAATGCACCTTGTCAAAGTTTAGCATGACGAAATCCAGATGCGCTTTGGGTATTTGAATGGTTCTCAAAAGAGGTGCTAAGGTATTGGCTACAATCTGATGCGAAGAAATATCCGAATAAAGAAACAAATAAAACGTTCTGCCTTTAATATGGGCAGGGAATTTAGTTTCGGTCGGGTCCATCCATTTCTGTTCCTCAAAGCCCAGAATGTGCGCCAACTGTCCGTGCGTTCGAATCTGAATAGGCCATCTGTTCAGCGAGGTCAGTCGTTTAATCTCCTCCAGTGTGACCCCTAATTTTATCCGTCTCGTGACCTTATCCAAATATAATTCGACGTGGGTTTTGGTGGTTCTAAAATATTTGTTCATTTCGGTCAAAATGTCATTAATGTAAGTATAATAACCACATTTTAATTTAAAAGACACCTGTTTGCTGAGATCCGGCCCTTCACACACCCAAAAGTCCGTTTCCTGCCGTCGCCCGCCGTCCGCAAGCGTGTACCAACTCTGGGGAAATTATATTTCGGCTACACCGACCTCCCAACCGCCCCTGAGATTAATAGTTTTGGCTAACCTCACCCTGTAGCTGGATATATCGTTTTGAGGGTATAATTTGTCGCTAGCGTTACTCGGCAGAGTGATGAAAAAATCTCTGGTTTCTTCCATGGCGGGCCCCGCGCTTCCGAATAGGCCCTCGCCCCGCTCTCTCGCGGGTTTTATCGAGCGTCCAGGATAGAATTTTCGTTTACCCAGGAGTCCAATTTTTTTATCCCAACCTTTCCATCTCACCTTAACGAGAACCTCGGATTTAGTTTTTTTCCTAGCCAGTATTTTTTCTACACGATAGACTTTATTTTCAGGTACAATAATTTTCTGCATTTCTTCTTCATAAAAAGAACCTTCTATTAATTCATTATCGAGGTCTTTTAGTTTATACATCGGCGGGTCTCGTTTAATAATTGTATCCACAAAAAAATATTCATCCGTAAAAGACTGTTCATAACCTTTCGTGAAGACCCTGCGTTCTTTCGAAATCCGAACCGCGTCACCTACTTTAAACTTGGGTCGGGGTAATTCGCCTTTCATTCTTTTCCCGTACAAATAATGAAACACCTTTATCTGATTGCCCTCGTTCACTTCTTCGGGACGCATTTGGATAGATCTGTGAAACGCGCGGTTGTAAGAGCTCACTAGTTCCTGTAGCACATCTAAACATCTCAAGGTGTTAAAGCCTGTAAAATATCTGAACATCCGCGTTTTGAGCGTTTTGTTAAATCGCTCCACCACAGCTGCTTTCAATTCGCTAGCCGTGGTAAAATGTCTTATTTTATATTTGTTTAAAAGTTTTTTAAATAAATGATTACAAAATTCTCACCCCCATCACTCTGAAGAGTTACGGGTTTTCTACCTTCTAAAAGTATTTGTTCAAAGGGGTTTGTTACGCTCTTGGCGTTCTTATTTTCCAACGCCTCTACCCACGCGTATTTTGAAAACACATCTACGCAGGTTAAAATAATTTTTTTCCCATCGTTGTGTTCCGATAGAGAGGATAAACCTGCCAAGTCTAACTGCCATTGTGAATCTTTTTCGCACGCTAGTACGAAACTCCTTTTGAAGTTTATTCTTCTGGGTTTGTGTAGCATGTAAGTGTCTGAACTTTGTAAAAACCGATCAATTTCGTCTTTGTTTTTTTAACCAAACCCACCTCCCTTACGCTTTTGATAAAGGGCTGCCTACCGCACAGACCCCGTTCCGACCCGGTTTATGATATAACTCTTGCAGCGTCGACTGAGACATGTTCAAATGGCCGAGGTTTGAAAAATGTTTGGGTTTTTATATTTTCTTCCGGGTAATTAAAAAAACACGGTCTAAAATAAAATGTGGAGAAAACAAACTGATGACACGAAGACGACTTCAAAAGGTTTTTATGGTTTTTATGATTTTTTGTTTAAAGGTTTTTATGTGTTTTTTAATTGTTTTGTTATAAATGGTTTATTTCTTTTATAATTTTTTTGGTTGTTAGTATCTAATCTACTGACAAACCGTTAGTCCGAGATATAGGTAAATTAGTTTCAAACTAAATGTGATGAACATTGAAGTATAAAATATTAAAATATAAAAATTAAAAGGTTGCACATTTCTACTAAAATATTAAAATGAAAAATGGTTACATGCTTTTAAAAATATTAAAATGAAAAATGGTTACATGATTTAAAATATAAAAATTAAAAGGTTACACGTTTCTACTAAAATATTAAAATGAAAAATGGTTACATGCTTTTAAAAATATTAAAATTAAAAGGTTACACGTTTCTACTAAAATATTAATATGAAAAAAATGGTTACATGATTTTAATATTAAAATGAAAAAAATGGTTACATTATTTAAAAATATTAAAACATATTAAAATGAAAAGACTACACAGTTTGTCTAATAAACATGCACAAAGGGGTTCAAAAAAGATATGTAAACTACTAGCCGCGATCAAAAGATGTTATAAAGGTGTTATAAACAATTACACAAACTCAAATGACTAAAATACAAAATAAAAAGCTTTACTTTTTACTAAAATATTAAATGAAAAGCATGTGATGTTTTTTAATAAAACAAAAAGGTTACCCAGTTTTTCTAATAATAATGTTTTATGGTTTGTCTAATACAATGTATAAATTTACTAGCAGCAAAAAAAACATCGGTGTCATAAATGTCTTATGTACAAATACACAATCTCTCTCTCTCTCTTTCTCTCTCTCTCTCTCTCTCTCTCTCTCTCTCTCTCTCTCTTTCTCTCTCTCTCTCTCTCTCTCGCGAATCACTACACCGATCTGTCATCCTCAGACCTCGTCCGAATTTTACACACGTCGGCGGCCGTTGATTCCGCAGCGCAGTCCAGAGGTTCATCTAGCCGCATATAGAACCGGCTCAGAATTTTGGATGGATCTCTGCTCAGGTACTCGGACAGCGGGTTATATTCACCCAATTTTTCCTGCGTCAGCGTGTAAATTCCGTGTAAAGCCATCATGAGGTTCTTTTGATTCAAAGTGTTGCTTTAGAGACTCTTTGATCTCCAATTCACAAGTGGGTATGAGATTCAGCCACTTCTGCTTTAACTCGTTGTCCAGAAATCTTACGGGGACGCCTTCAACGCAACTGTGTTGTTTTTGTGAAGGGTGTTGAGTTTGACACCCACAGCAATCTCTCGTGATCCATTCACGCACAGCCAGGACGATCGCTCTTGCCCAAAGAAATTCCACAATTTTCGTGGCTCGGTCCTTCAGCCCGGGGTCCGAAGGCTTCTCGCTCTGACCTTCCGAGCTGGCGCCAGCGTCCAGAGGTTCCTCGCATTGACCTTGTGACCCCGTTCCTGAGAAAGCGCTCGCGTTCTCTCTCTCACGCTGCTCGATGTCAGCCGGTGAAGACGGTCGGCTTTGTAACCCGTCCTCGTCCACCACGATAAATTCATCGCTGTCCAGATCGGTCACGCCGGACGCTTCATCTTCCTCTCCTCTTCTTCTACCTCGCTCGCGCTGGTCGCTTTTTTTTACGTTCCACGAGGTCTAGATCAGAACTCTCTTCATCTTGCTCTGGGTGGTGTGTGGGGGAACTCCCCCAATCTCTCCCGCTGGGCATGTCCTCGCACATGCGCATCGCTGTTTTGTCATCTTGGTATTTAGACATCAGATTTGTCGGGCGTGGAATATGACAGCTGTCGCAACCGCATATTACGCTGGCTGGTGATAGAGAGAGAAAATCGTTAAAAGGTTTAACGGGCTCGTACATGCTTACTCTTCAGCCACATGCTGCAACTTGAAATGGAATAACCGTTTTCACAGCTTATATTCACAAACTACGGTACCTTAAATGGTCAAAATAAATTCTTAAGAAAAAAAGCGTTTTTTCTTACCTGTCAGAACATGTTTGACTGCGTGATAAATATCCAGTAGTTCGCCCTCCCGCAAAGTTATTTCAATCAGCTGGACGTGCTCTTCTTTTTCTGTAGGGGCAAAATAAAAAATCCACTGGTCGTCATCGCTGGAGCACACGTTTTCGTGCCTTATCACAGGTGACGTGCACACTTCCAGTCGAACTCTGTAGGTAAACTCAGGGGTCTTGAGCCCTGTGATGGTCAGGGCGATTTGACGCAAATAATGCGCGGATCTGACCTTCAGTGTGATTGTGGCAGACCTGGACAGTTCGGTCTTGTGTTTTGTGTCGCGAACCATGCATGACCTGTTTCTGGCCTGTAAGATCATAGCATGCAATTCCCCCACTTCATTCGTTTTCGGGATGGTCTGGTTTAACGGGTACAACTCCTTTTCGGAAATGTATACTTCGGCCGGTTTATTACCGTGACACAGCCTGCTCTGGCGGAAAACGATGTAGCGATTGTTCAGCCGGGTTTCTTTCGGCAAAATTATTTCAATCAGCTGGACGTGCTCTTCTTTTTCTGTAGGGGCAAAATAAAAAATCCATTGGTCGTCATCGCTGGAGCACACGTTTTCATGCCTTATCACAGGTGACGTGCACACTTCCAGTCGAACTCTGTAGGTAAACTCAGGGGTCTTGAGCCCTGTGATGGTCAGGGCGATTTGACGCAAATAATGCGCGGATCTGACCTTCAGTGTGATTGTGGCAGACCTGGACAGTTCGGTCTTGTGTTTTGTGTCGCGAACCATGCATGACCTGTTTCTGGCCTGTAAGATCATAGCATGCAATTCCCCCACTTCATTCGTTTTCGGGATGGTCTGGTTTAACAGGTACAACTCCTTTTCGGAAATGTATACTTCGGCCGGTTTATTACCGTGACACAGCCTGCTCTGGCGGAAAACGATGTAGCGATTGTTCAGCCGGGTTTCTTTCGGCAAAATTGTCAAATACGTCAGCGAAAGACATCTCCTCTTTATGCTCGGTTTAAACAGACTGTCGTCCGCTCTGAATCTGTCGATTTCCTGCTTTTTCTTCTGCAAAGGTTTAACATCGTTTTCTTCCCGAATCGAACGGGGCCAGCAGTGTCTAGGTATGTCATTGCGAACGGCCTTCCTCGCGCTCAAAATTTGACTGGTCCTCGGGGACAGCTCCTTCAGTTTCAGTCGTTTTAGACTGTTCGGCCACACGAAATAAGGTATTCCACGCTTTTGTAAGTTGTCCCGAGTGGATGTGTGATAGCGCCATTTACTCAAGGAATTTAACTTCGGAGATCCAACTTGAGCCTTAGACAGTCTGTCTGGAGGATCCATGACGGTGGTTTTGCAGAAAAGTCACTCTCCGCACCAATCTGTCTCTTTTACGACCAGTTTTTATAGTATTGTGAGGAGAAAAACACCATGACAACTGTTCAATTATTAGTCACGCTTAGCAGAACGGAGGCCCCCCACTTGCTACTGTCACTCAAAAACACAAAAACAAGGACATCGTGGAACTCTTTTTCCAAAACACATCCTGGGAATCTTTTTTTCCAAAACACATCCTGGGAATCTTAGAATGTACAATACCGGACAAACCTTGGGAAGTTATCAAAAAGCATTCACACACACACACACACACACACACACACACACACACACACACACACACAGCATACCCCGACCCACCGACGGTAAGCCCTCGCATCTTTTTATTTTTTTCATCCTTACACTTTTAACGCCCACCCGTTTTAATTTTTCACCTCCTTTAAACTTTTACACAAAATTCACATCTTTTTTTTTCGTTAACACTTCTTAAGGGGGGAAAATTTGCTCACCCTTTCCACTCCAACACGCACCCTGGGAAAAATTGAACATTTTATCACCGGAAAAAAATTGTTTACATCCTACATTAGTTGTTCACATTTCTACACACATTACCTCCTGGGAAAATTAGATGCAATTTTCACACGTGACGTCCTACTACTGTTGTTTACCTTTTTATACACACCAACACTATGGGAAAATAATTTACATATTTCACACGTGACGTCACGCATAACTCATAAATCATTTTGACATTTATTGGGGTTAATAACTACTCGCACTGTTTAAGATACTACACATTATTTACATAAAAAATTAAATCCTGAGAATCAATTGTCTTATTAGCAGAAATATGAATTAAACATCAATGTATTGTACAATATGAAGCACACTTAGCAACTGGATGGAATTCATGAAATTCAATGGTCAATTAAAAAAAAATGTTGATTTAAACATTTGTTCCATTTGTCACATGTTAGCATTGTACAAAATATAACTGAAGATGCTGAGCTCATACTGCGGGCTTTAACAAACTAGAGTTGACCAATGTGGTCAAATTGATTTAGCTCAAAGATATTGTGAAGTAATTTACTTGAAATTTTAAAGGAAACTGTATTTTTCCCCAAATTTGTACATAACTACATACATAACGTACCCAAACTCATTCAGAATGGCCTGTTGTGATATGCTCCTTACTAAAAAATTTGATTTGACTCAGAATTGTTCACAGTGGTGCTGATAGGAACCACATTCATTATACTGCCAAAAGTATTCGCTCGTCTGCCTTCACACGCATATGAACTTGAGTGACATCCCATTCTTAATTCATAGGGTTTAATATGATGTCGGCCCACCCTTTGCAGCTATAACAGCTTCAACTCTTCTGGGAAGGCTTTCCACAAGGTTTAGGAGTGTGTTTATGGGAATTTTTGACCATTCTTCCAGAAGCGCCTTTGTGAGGTCAGACACTGATGTTGGACGAGAAGGCCTGGCTTGCAGTCTCCGCTCTAATTCATCTCAAAGGTGTTCTATCGGGTTGAGGTCAGGACTCTGTGCAGGCCAGTCAAGTTCTTCCACACCAAACTCGCTCATCCATGTTTTTATGGACCGTGCTTTGTACACTGGTGCGCAGTCATGTTGGAACAGGAAGGGGCCATCATCAAACTGTTCCCACAAAGTTGGGAGCATGAAATTGTCCAAAATCTCTTGGTTTGCTCAAGCATTAAGAGTTCCTTTCACTGGAACTAAGGGGCCGAGCCCAACTTCTGAAAAACAACCCCACACCATAATCCCCCCTCCACCAAATTTTACACTTGGCACGATGCAGTCAGACAAGTACTGTTCTTCTCCTGGCAACCACCAAACCCAGACTCATCCATTGAATTGCCAGACGGAGAAACGTGATTTGCCACTCCAGAGAACACATCTCCACTGCTCTAGAGTCCAGTGGCTGCGTGTTTTACACCACTGCATTCGACACTTTGCATTGCGGTGGTGATGTAAGGCTTGGATGCAGCTGCTCAGCCATGAAAACCCATTCCATGAAGCTCTCTATGCACTGTTCTTGAGCTAATCTGAAGGCCACATGATGTTTGGAGGTCTGTAGCGATTGACTCTGCAGAAAGTGGGTGACCTCTGCGCACTATGTGCCTCAGCATCCGCTGACCCTGCTCTGTCATTTTACGTGGCCTACCACTTCGTGGCTGAGTTGCTGTCATTCCCAATCACCTCCACTTTGTTATAATACCACTGACAGTTGACTGTGGAATATTTAGTAGCGAGGAAATTTCACGACTGGACTTGTTGCACAGTGGCATCCTATCACGGTACCACACTGGAATTCATTGAGCTCCTGAGAGCGACCCATTCTTTCACAAATGTTTGTAGAAGCAGTCTGCATGCCTAGGTGCTTGGTTTTATACACCTGTGGCCATGGAAGTGATTGGAACACCTGAATTCAATGATTTGGATGGGTGAGTGAATACTTTTGGCAATATAGTTTATCTTAAGAGTATAATGCCTCTTAAAGCACCATCACAGTAAGTTATATTTTAAAATGTAATTTTCACTATTTTGCCATTAACACCATTACAGATCAAAACCTTAATGCTTCATTAGTGGTTTTGGATCTAAATACATAGATTATGTTTATGTTGTAGTCACTGCAATCCCTGGTTTTTATTAGCACCATTGTAGAAAAAAAAGTAGAAGCAATGATTTTCTCTGTAGTACAAAATTATGCATCACAACAGTCTGACTTTGTTTACATAACAATCATTGAATGTTGGAAAAAAACGCTTTGTGTTCACTTCAAGAACAAACATCACTTACTGGATTTGAAGTTCTAAAATTCAGTAAACAAAACATACCTCTCATAGCCTGTTGTGGCATCCAGTGTTTTTCACAAAGAAAATGCATTCATGCAATTCCCAATCACCTACAGAGACAGTGAGTGTCATTCGAAAACTGAAGGCTAGTAAATCAAATAAATTACATGCATAGAACTTTTTTTTTCCACCAGCTTTCTTATAATGTTTGATAACCGTGCCTCCAACGACTGTCTTGCATATTGAGGGGGTTTTGTGCTCTTTACAATTAACTAACCCTTTCCTGACTGAAACTCCATGTGTTACAACAGGACAAAACACTAATGAATGCAGGGCTTTAGGGCATTAGTACTCTAAAACTTGAATTAAGAAGTGCTGTATTACGTACAGATGAAACACAACAATACCAGTTGAAACTGGTTCAAACTCTGCATTAGAAAACTCTGCAGAGTATTTCACTCCAGGACGCTATATCCCAGGTTAATACTTAACATTAACTGCCCTTAAAAAGTTGGATGATTTCTTTGGATGCTAAAAAAAAACTTAAATACCTGACTTATATAATAAGTTAAATAGGTCAGGTGAACTGGGCTGATGAGTGCTTGGACCCACTCATTGCAGCTATTATTATTATTATCATTTTGCTGTGTAGGCTATTCAGGTTATGACACAAAGAATATGGAGTTATTTCAGTGACACAACCAGGGATGAGATCAAACCCCAAAGCGCCCATAATTCAACGCTGCAGAGCTTCATGAAATACAGAGAACTTAAATAAAAGGACAGGAGGACATTTTTCAAGACTTGTGTAAGCAAAGAAAACAGTAAAGGTGCAATAATTTATGACTGTGTAAAAGATACACATCAGAATTACACAATTACACATCAAAGTTGATCTTCTATTTTCTGTCCCCTTTTATGTTGTATTCTCTAATCTAGATTCATGTTGGAGTCATGACCAAAACATACCTTCAAGTCAGTAAGAGGGAAATCCCTGTCTCTAGATGTTGAAACTAACTGTTCATGTGAGCAACTTTTGGAAGCTACAACTAAAAACCTCAGATTTCAATCAGGACATAGAGGATGGAGAGTATGTCCTGCTTTATCCTGATGGAACAATGGTAAAAGACATACCTGGGATAGAAACACCTTTTACAATAGAGTGTTACAAAGATTCTATTGGAAAGACATACCAACGCATCACATTGTATATTTGCACCCTCAAAACTTTCTTGTGTAAGAGTAATTATAACGTCTACTGTAGACAGACATCTTGTATTTTGTCAAGTAAAATACATTTAATGCTATAGTGTTATGTTAGTGATTAAATCCCTTGCGTTATTTAACTAGACTGTAACTGTGAAGACTGAACCATGAGATGCGCACTGAAAGGCTTTGAAGTGTAACGTGAAATATGCTCTAATTTCTAATTTGTGCTCTAACTAAAACCCTCTGAAAGGTGATGACGACAGTACATATGATGACGACATCCATTTCTGAGGATGAGGAGTAGGATGAAGTAATTGTTAGGATGTCAACCAACATGTCCCCTCTCTCTGACACACTGGTAGGTTCAGCTAGGGCAATTTGGTGTTGCCTTAGTTGAACTTAGTTGTTAAATAGCTAGTAAAGTAGCGATTTGACTACAACGTATTCTAAATATAGCACTGTTACAGTGTGTTAAGCACTCTTTGGGCATATTTATTGCAATAGAAGGCCATGTATGGTAGATCTTCAGTTAGATTTATTGTTAAGTTTAAGACTGAGATTAGGGTTTTGAGTTAGGCCTTATAAAAACAACTTTTGTCTAGTGTGTCAGCCATAGGAGCTGGTGTTTTATTTAGGTTCTGTAATCTTCTGGATCTACGTTACAGATTTGGACAGATCCTAAAAGGAGTACACCACAAAGTGGAAAATGGTAAGTTAAATTCCAAGCAATCTGTCTCTATGTCGGGTTAACCAGCATGTTAATGGGAATCAGTACACTGTTTTACTTTGCATTATCTAACTGCCTTGTACCATAACCTATTAATACAGAGTTTACATTTACAGAGTAAACATTTTCACCAATTAAAATCAAGCCAATTTTATTTTTCAGATCAGCTACAACATCCCAGTCTTGAGGGCAAGAAGTATGTAATATCATTACATCAATAACCTATCACAGATACTTTCCTCTCTTTTTTATTTATGTAGTTTACATTGTAATGCTTTTGCTTTCTATGCAACAGAGAACTGCTAGAGCCCAAAAGATGTCCACCTCAGTGGAGCTTAGCCCACAGTTTCTACAAGTAACTTTGAGTGTATTTCTTCCCCACAACCTCATTTTAGCCATTACCAATGCCAATGACAGGATGAACCCCTTCATTCCTTTGCTATTTAAAAAAAAGAAATGAATTATTATTTTCTTTTCATAGTGAATACACCGATGTCTATGCACCAATTGTCATTGATAGCAGTTCAGAGTTAGAGGAAACTGTGTAATCACAAGTGGAAGACAGGTATAATGAACAAACCAAATGACATGCTCCAAATCACTTCAAATAAATTCTTATGGCATTAATTTACATTGAAAATTACAAACTTTTGCCTTCTCCTGTAAAGTTATATTTTGGAGACATGCTTTTCTTTGGAAAGCGAGACATACTGAAAATATTACATACAGTATTCTGTGTTGCCATATTTATTAGGGTCACAGTCAAATCACTACTAGCTATTTTTGATCATGATAAACATGTATGAACTCATTTCTTGTCTGTATATCTGGTTATTTTACAGTAAGGGACTGACTGCTGCAGATATGGTGTCAAATTGGTCACTAAAGATAGATAAAACCTCTTGCAGCAGATTCAGCATCAACAGTGTGGGATGGAGCCAAACAAGGGTTAAAGAGATCTACATACAACCCATCTTATGACATGCTGGTAAAATTCTCTGATGATGTTGGGCAGACAGAAGAGGCTAAGGACACAGGAGGGCAAATGAGTCAAAATATCTTGTATTCAACAGGCAGGGTAAAACTTTACCACAATGTACACATTTTAATCATTTTAAAGTTGTATTTATATGCATCACTGAACTTTTACATTTATTTTTTACATAGCTGCAGAAGAAGATGAATACTTCCATATAGGAAGAATGATCGCAGTGTCCATAGTCCACGGTGGTCCATGACCTTGATGTCTTTCCCCAAATCTCTTTCAGTACCTCTTTGGTAAAGTGAAGTCCATTGAGGCTCCTATTGAAGACATACCAGATGAAGAAGTGAGGAATTTTCTCCTTGAGGTCATATAATTTCAAGTAACATGTATTACAATGAAGCAACATTTACGTAGTCCACACTCAAAAAAATGACTCTTTGAATTTACTTAATATTTTTTCGTCAAAGGGTTGCATGAAATTATCTACATTCAGAGATATAATTTGAGTAACATTTACTCATTAATTAAAAGCAATGTCAACTATATTTTGCAAAATTTACTTAAGCAAATTATATAGTTATAAATACAACTTTTTTTGAGTTAAAACAACTCAAATGTGATGCCTTTCTGAGGACATTTACTCATTGCTTATAAGTTTTGTCAGCTTAATTATATTTTGTAAAATTTCCTTGAAGTGTAATTTTAACTAAATTTAATCATGTTCATGCTATTTCATTACATTATGTAGATTGTTAAACAACTTTTTAGTAAAACTACTCAATTCAGATGTATTTCCAAATATTTCCTGTTTGTTAATTAGCTACATCAGCTTAATTGTTTCACAAAGCATTTATTAATGAATAAGTTTAAATGTTAAATTTCACAAATTAAACTTCAACTACACTTAATGTTCAATCTATTTAAAATGTATAACACACGCTCAAGACAATGATGATCATGACAAAAGAAGAATTAAAGTGACTTTGTTAAGGCACATCAAATGCACATGCATATTAGGATCAACTAAAATACACATTTGCTTTACCACTATAGAAAAACACTGAATATTAAGTAATAAAACAAAACTCTACACAAAATAAAATAGAGTAATAAAATAAAAAAAACTAAATACTTCTCTAAAAGTGCACAGGTATCAATAAATTATTGCTTGTCTTACAGGCAACACAAGCTAAAATGCAACTTTATATACAGCATTAAGCTTCAAACAGAACACTGCAATTATGAACACATTCACCTAAATGTGTGTGCCTTTAGTCGCTTAAGTCTTCTGTATGACAAGTAATGGCCCAGAATTTGTTAAACAATGAAGTAACATTCAGTAATTATGTAATGATAACACCAAAGTGCAACTTTACAACAGCAGATATTTAAAACAGAACAGCACAATAACAGTATTAACATTTTATGACTATAGACAATATCCAATTGTCATCAATTATCAAAATAATGCCCCAGTAATAGGGCCTACAGAGTACAGCAGTCTTGTCAAACCAGTGCCTCTAGTTAGCACAACCTTATTTTGCTTGTCAGGCTATGCAAATTTGGGGTGAAAATTTATAGAGCTCAAATTGTTCAAAAGGCTACTTTGTACAGCTTTAGCAAAAAAGATTCTAAAATTTAACTGCCTGCTGTTTTAAGACATACTGTTCTTAAACATGACCAGGATCTTGAGATTCATAGCAGTATTTCCGCCCATTGTGATGAGCCATATTCAGTGCACAGATTACCCCAAGCATTACTGCAGTCTGGTGCAACTGATTTGATGTTTCCTACAATAACGTTTCCATCAGCGTCAACATCTTCATATTCTCCAAGAGCTCCACGCTCTTCTGATGACATAAATGCCAATTTCTGTGCTGTGCGGGTCTCTCAAGATATCTTCACAATGAATGTCCTACAAATTAAATGTTGTTATTAATACTTAACTCCATGTACTACTTGTTCCATAAAGAGTAAATTCGGCTTATTTCTCATTTGAGCTCTTCTAAATACTTCCAGGCACCTCGGACAATTTTTTTAAATATCAAATACTTATTTTATGATGAATCTAAATAAAATCAACCCCCATCTCCACAAAACTCCATTCAATAGTAAAATACACATTACAAAATGGACAGTTCTAGTTCACCCTTCTCACACTAGCACCTACAATCTATGGTCGGTGTCAACATACTAACACACCAACGCCTCATTTCGATTTGGATTTACTGGGCAGCTTAACAGCAGAAGTAAGAATGGTGTGAAGAGATGAACAGAAATCATGAGGAAATGGTAAGATGAGAGACTACTTGCAGTTATATGCAATAGCGATGAATGGCAAAGTGAATGCGAGAGTTTCAGCTCTTTATGTTTGAGAAGTGCCATGCGACACACTACTATAAACATGCATACTATATTATGTTGCAGAGTAACTGTTTATTGAAACAGTCACTGTCGTGTTCCATTCTCGTGCCTTACACACCCTGTACGCACACCTCAACTGACATGTTTGTGTTTTTAAGAATGCCTTTTCAAATAAGAGTTTTGATAAATTCACTACAAAATACACACACACACACACACATCCTTTTGGGTTGCGGTGGGGTGCTGGAGCCTATCCCAACTGTCATTGGACGGAAGGCAGGATACACTCTGGACAGGTCACCAGTCCATCACAGGGCCACTACAAAATACTTTTATTAACCAAGGAGTGTGTGTACCATGTGCATAATGTGTATTTTACTGTTGAATAGAGTTATACAGATGGGAGGGGTTAATATGTTAATACCTTATATGTTAATATTTTATATGTTAATATTTTATTAAGCAAATGTTATAAGCAATTGATATAAAAACTGAGGTGCCTGGAAGTCACACAACAAGTATTTAAAAGAGCTCAAATGTGAAATAAGGTGAATTTACCTTAGTTAGAAATTAGAAATTACTTTACAAACTGGTGTCCTCTAACTTTTCTACACAGTGTCTTCAGCCTTTACCATATTTACTGAGATCTGTATTTTAAAATAAAAAAAAAAAACACTGTTCAATACCTCAGCATCACCTCAAAGAATGATGGTGATGTGCTTAGATCACATATTGACTTACCATGTACTCCTTGACAAGAAATCCATCATCCTCATTAAGGTGCAGACAAAGAGCTTTTATGATGGCTTCTCTTTTAAGATGGACATCCTTTACCTGCACATATTGAGCGCACTTGTTAGAATATACTTTCAAATGTTTAAAAAAAAACTGGTACATTAATTTGACAAGCATACAAGGAACAGATAAAACATATGAAATCAAAATCCTGATCATCTTAGAGACAGAAAAAACATTACTAATTTGAACAATAAAACTAATATATAAAAAGTAGCTTTAGAAAACAAACAGCCTTGTAGTTAAATACAAATATCAAATCTAGATCATAAAAATGCACTTACCAGAGACTTAGAACATGCCACAGAATCCTTTAAAACATGGCGCTCAACAACCTTGTTAAGCCTTAACAAACAAACAAAGAGGGCATTTAAATGAAAGACTATGTTAACATCTTATCTTAAACATAAGCTTTACCTTGATGTTTTATCTCACCATGTGGAAGGACATTATTTTGGCTGAAATTTAAAAGTCCCACAATAATATACATTATTTTACTCATATTTAGCTATTGTTTTAATCCTTTGAGCATTATTTTGGTTTGAAACCAACTATGATATTTAAGTCACATCATGGTTCTTTTAATCAATATGGCTATCAGGATTCCCTGTCTAGGGTTTGTGCATTATTGATCATCAAAATCAATGTATAATAATTACTTCTACCACTTGGCACTTGAAGACCATAATGTTTAACATAAATGCAGTTTGACTAAACATAAGGTAAACCCCATCTTGTTAACAATGACAGGGGGGTTACATGAGCAAAATACATTTGTGAGTGTGTGGCATGCACCATCTTATATACAAAATTAGCTAACTAAAGCTAGCTAGCTGTGCTAACGGTAGCAGAGTCCATGTTGGAACACCACGTTGCAAACTGGGTTCATCGAACAAGGCATTAAGGCAAGGCAATAGCGTTTGCAGGCTCCATATCCAAACTCCAGGCTTGGTGGAGCTAAGCTAGCTAACTAAGGCTGAAATTACATGTTTGTGGACACCAGGCACCCAAATATCACATCCAAAATCACAGATGTAGCGAGCACAGCCTCCTCAGTGGAAAAAGATTATTACAGGTCACGTCAAGGATACACAACTAGCTAGGTTAGCTAGGTCTGTTTCATTCGAATATGCGTTGAATTGAGCCCCTCACAAACTTATGCTATGCTAGTCGTACCTTAACTGTACGTTTTCATCAAAGTTATATCCAACACTGCATTGTGTGTGTCTACAGCCATCAAAACAACATTTTACCGTGTACTTGTACAATGACACAGCAGCAAAACGCACTTGTCTGCAGTGAACTTTAGAAAATGGCGCTGTTACTAAGGGCCAAGTTCATTTTTTTCAGTGCAGTACTATTAATTTGAATGTTGTTTAAGTTTTGTCAAAGTTAGGCCCATATTCATAAAGCTGATCTAAGATCAGTCTTATTTGCAATGATCTTACAGACAATAACTGATCCTAAGTACATCTGCTCTGAATACAGGTTCTGATTATGGAATAATTCTTAAGACGATAATTTTTTTAGGCAGTTGTGAAATTAGGAATACTTGTATGTATTGAAAATTAAGCACATAAACTTCACAAGCTAGATATTCAATGCAACATCTGTGAGTGAGCTACAGAGATGCACAGATAAACACTCAAGCATGCTCCAGACAGCAGGCTGTTTTCACTTCATGAAGACACTGGATATCGAGGAGAAAATCATGCATGATTACATTCAGTGGTATTTCATCTACTGCAACCATTTCTCCACTCAGAGGTATTATGTATATTTTGAGTATGTTTGAGTTAAAATCAATTTATACCTTTTAAAGTTGGTTAACTTTCTGACATTCCATGTAATTTGTTTTTAACAAGTACACAGCTGTTTTTTATTGGTCACATGGACGTTTCCTTGTGAACTGTACAGCACAATAATCATACTGAAATTATAGGTTTTGCTTTCTCTATATATACTAGAGCCCATGGAAAAGTCTTGTGTGTATGTAACAGTTATATGTTGGAAGTCAAACAAAGATGTGCTTTTTGATCTGTCCCTCAAAGGGGGGTCACTATACACATATTAATATTACTTTCTGAGATACTGAAAGAGATGATACACACAGTGATTTGAATACAATTAAATTTCAGCCTATAGCAAACATTTATGATATGTTCTATTTAAAAAATGAAAATTAGAATAACATGAAACTATTTACACTTTGTGTATATTTAAATTGGTTTCTTTTGTAAAAAAAACAAAAAAAACAAAAATGCATTGTGAAAATGCATTAGATTTAATTTGTTCAACCAATCACAAAGTTCAGGCATCTTAACAGCACAACATGCAACCTTTTTTTCTATTTTTAACGCAACAGACTGAAGCTCCAGCTAATCAGCATCTCTGGGTGAAGGAAAGAGATTTCTTTTAAAAGTTTGTTTTACATCATCCATGCTTAATAATATAGTTTTGGTTTTACTTACACAATTAAATATTTACTGTATGTAGCCTTAGTTTGGTTAGTTAATGTCTGATAACTATTGCAATGCTAGGTAGCTAGTTAAGCTATCTGGCTAGCCTTATGCTAAGCCCAGAGGGGAACCGTCAGGGCCCTCTATGCCCTCAGAGAGGGCCTAAGATATTCTAAAAATAACATTTTAAAATTGAGCAGTACTACTTTTATCTGATCATATTGTGACAATCAACATTAAACAAATACAAATCTAAACAAATAAATCTTTACAACCTGTCTATTCAATTTGTATTGGAACGTGAAGGGTTAAAGAAGCCCCTTTTTCTCCCCCATCAGAATTTTGCCATATCTCCTGTTGCTGGAAAGAATGATGGTGATTGGTGGTCCAGCTGTAAATTTACAGCGGGCCAAGCAATAGTAACAGAGCCGGTTTATGAAGAGCCTGGCCACTTCCTATTCCCCCAGTTATATCAAAAACAGGACTTCTAAACAGCAGAGGGCGCCTGCGAGTGAGTCCTAAATGAATGGGAGTAAATGGCGCTCAACGGCTAAAAACGAAAAGTTAAAATAGTTTCTAATCACTTGCACAGAACATTTCTTTAATTTTAGAAAGTAGAAGGATGTATTTCACTAAAAAAACAGAGAAATCTTACCTATATATTTCCTTTGTTCTACAGCAAACGGGTTTTGAGCAGCAGAAGGTGGGCATTAATGCTAGAGCATGATGACTGATTGGCGAGCAGACGTCATGAACATACATGAGGTGCCGTTTTAAACTCCTATAACTTGAGTTTACAAGCTCTTAAAAATATAACAAACCGTCTCATTTCGGTTTAGCCTTCGTGGGTCTAAGTCGCCTCCGTAGACAGCGTCCTTCGAAGGATCCAACCCCTTAACTGGGACACACTGTGTCGGGTCCCGCGGGTTCTGCGGGAGTCCGCGGTAGTGCAGAGCTCTATTTCAAATGACAGTAATATTGACCAATCATGTCCTCATGCTACAGGAGTGGGCTTTGTTATTGCTAACTTTATGACAAGTTATGCCCGCTGTGGACATAGATATATACATACCTGGATGCTGCGTTGGGTCCTGTCAAGTATGTCAGCATCGCTGCTGGACTGCATTCAGTATCATTACAAAGCGGCAGTTTAGGAAGATACTGTCCAAAAGTATGCTATTTCAAGAATATTGCACTCAGAAAGAGGAATAGGATTATATAACGGAGGGAACGCATCGATCCACGCTCATGTTTATTTGATGTTTATGTGTAGATAGTAGTTATTAACCTCGGTAAATGTCAAAATGATTTATGAGTTATGCGTGACGTCACATGTGAAATATGTAAAGTATTTTCCCAGGGGGTTGATGTGTATAAAAATGTAAACATCAGTGGTATGACGTCACGTGTGAAATATGTAAAAAAAATTCCCAGGGGCTTGGTGTGTGTAAAATGTAAACATCAGTTGTATGACGTCACGTGTGAAAATTGCAACTAATTTTCCCAGGAGGTAATGTGTGTAAAAAATGTGAACAACTATTGTAGGTTGTAAAGAATTTTTTTTTCCGGTGATAAAATGTTCAATTTTTCCCAGGGTGCGTGTTGGGAGGGGTGGCAAGCGTGAGCAAATTTTCCCCCTTAAGAAGTGTTAATGAAAAAAATGATGTGAATTTTGTGTAAAAGTTTAAAGGGGTGTGAAAAATTAAGAGTAAGGATAAAAAAAAAAAGATGCGAGGACTTACCTTCGGTGGGGTGGGGTGGGGTGCGGTGGGGTGGGGTGGTTGGGTCGGGGTATGGTGTGTGTGTGTGTGTGTGTGTGTGTGGGTGTGTGTGTGTGTGTGTGTGTGTGTGTGTGTGTGTGTGAATGCTTTTTGATAACTACCCGAGGTTTGCCCGGTATGATGCGTGGGAATAATTTTCAAAAGATTCCCAGGATGTGTTTTGGAAAAAAAGATTCCCAGGATGTGTTTTGGGAGATTCCCAGGATGTAATGGTATGACGTAGTTGTTGTTGTTGTGTTTTTGAGTAACAGTAGCAAGTGGGGGGCCCCGTTCTGCTAAGCGTGACTAATAATTGAACAGGTGTCGTGGTGTTTTTCTCCTCACAATACTATAAAAACTGGCCGAGAGCCATAATAGTTGTAAAAAGTTGCTCATTATGGACCAGTTTGCGAGCAATTACAATACCCCTGCTGGGGGTGAAGCTGAGGTGATAAACTTATCGACCGACTCCGAGTATGAGTCTGACACCGAATCTGCGAGAAGTACGATGGTTCTCACAGATTCTGACGAATCATCCACAGCGGAGGATGGTGTTGTTCGCAACACCCCAGAAAAGGACACGCCAAACTCAGCTGTCGTTCAGGAAAGACCCAGCGTGATCGTGTGGCGATCTTTCAGCGGCACAGGTTCAGACGAATCATTCAGAGCGGCGGCGGTGGATGAAGTTATTTGTATCACCCCTGAAAAAGATGCGACCAACTCGGCGGCGGTTCAAGAAAGACCCAGCGTGATCGTTTGCAACGTCACCAACTGTGTCAACTGTATCACCGCCACGGTCCGCTCGCCGCCGCGACCGGACCAGGAGGAGGAGGAGGAGGAGGAGGAAGAGATTTCGGGGGTTTGTCAGCCACGACCCGGCGACCGTGTTTGCAACACGGCGAAAGTCGGTGCCAACACAGTTGACGGACCGTCGATCGCAGATTACAGCCCGGTCTCCGATTACGAGGAGCGAGTTGATGAGTCGAGAGTTTCTGCTAATTTGACGTCAACGACGAGATCTGTTTTATTTAACGACAACGCTGTATCTTTTTTTGATGACAGGATACAGAAGGACGAATTTGACCATGTTGCGACAAACGGAGGTGTAAACTTTCTAAACGTCGAAGATCCGGTCGATTTGTTTGAACTTGAAACTTTAGTGGACAGAACTTTTCGCTGCAACTTCATTCAATAGAATGAGTGTCGCTCAGCAAAACGATACAGGAATATTGACCGAAGCTGAGGATGGATTACCGTCGCAGAACGAATGGGATTTATCGGATTTTACCTCACACGCTGACGATGGAGCGAATCAGGATGTTTTTATGCAGCATATCAACGCTTCGACTTTGGGGGAGTTACCACCGCAGAGCGAAGGACACGCGTCACACGTTAACGATGGAGCAAATGGGAGCGCTTCGACGGGGTGTGAATGGAGGTGTCAGGCGGCAGACCCTGAAATTCACGCAGAAGACCTTTCGATCAGCAGGCCCTCCACAAGCGGGGAGGAGGGGGATGGGGTGAGGGAGAGACACAGACTCATGTTTAATCACAGTGAATACAATTATCATATAAATTTATCGGATCTAGGTACAGGTTTGAATTTAATTCATTTCACGCAGGCTCTACACAACCAAGTAGACCATTTGTTACAAAAAGCCAGACAGGTTTCACAAGGGAATGACATTATCCAAATAAGTCTGAAAGGTGAAAGCCTGTTCTCGCCCGTGATATTTCAAACTAACGCAGAGGAGCTGAACGCTGAACATTTTCTGAATTACGTAGAATCGGTTGTTCAATCAAATAAAAAACTGTTAACGCTCAGATAGTGAGAAACTTTCGAAACTTTCGAGGCGGAATAGGTTATTCCAGAATGATAAACAGTATTTTGTCATCGGAAATACTTACAAAAAAAAGTAGGCCTTTAGTTATATTTTTAAACGCTTACCAAAATTCCTGCTTCGCGTGTAGTTTGACGGGTGTGATGAAACCGGGTTTGACCCAAAGCGAATGTCAAAAGGAAGCTCTATTACTTTTAAATCGGTTAAATATTTCACCGGAACATTTAGTTTCATTTAAGGACGTGACTTTATTGGAACAGTTTTTAAACGTCAAAATTGTGATTCTTTACAGAGTAAACAACGGTGGTTCGTTTCAGACTTTCCAAACGCATGAACAGCCGCACGAGAAGACCTATTACCTTCTTTTGCTAAACAATCATTATTATGGTATTTTGAATTTAAAAGGTTTTCTCGGTGTTAAACATGTGTGCAAAGCCTGTCACAAGCCGTATTCGCACAGTAAATACACGCACCGCTGCGATTTTATGTGTAACGTGTGTCAGAGGGTTTGTTTAAAAACCGAGAACGTTTTGAGGTGCGCGGAGTGTCTTAGATTCTGCAGATCACAGGATTGTTTTTCACACCACAAACGAATGGGATATTGTGAGAAGGTTAAATGGTGTGAAAACTGTAATCGCTCATACATGGTGACGACCAAACACCACAAGTGTCCCCGGACCACGTGTAACATTTGCAAGTCGCCTTTAGCCGAGAAAGAGGACCCCTCTAAACACCAATGTTTTATCAGACCCACTTTGCCGAGGCCGCAAACGCAGAAATATGTATTTTTTGACATAGAGTCCCGTTTTACGGAACAAAACGAGCACGCGGCGATACATATACACACCGTCACGTACGAAGGTCGACATTGGTGCGCCACGGGTCACGACTGCATAGCAAAGTTTTTTAAACGTTTTAGAAAAAACAGATACAAAAAGTATACATTTATCGCTCACAACAGCAGCGGTTATGATTCGTATTTTATGCTAAATTACCTAACAAAGAACAAAATAGTACCGCATCTCATTACTCAAGGAAATAAAATCTTATGCATGACCGATATTTTTTTCAAACAACGTTACATAGACAGTCTGAGCTTCTTCCAAACAAAACTGGCTGATTTACCCAAAAGTTTTGGTTTTGAAAATGAGAAAAAGGGTTATTTTCCTCATTATTTTCACACAAAAGATAATTTGTGTTATGTTGGACGTTACCCGAAACCTGATATGTACAGATATTCACAAATGGCTCCTACGGAGCGGACTGAATTTATAAACTGGTACGATTCTGTAAAAAACGGTGTGTTTAATTTAAAAAAGGAACTGTACCAATATTGTAAGAATGATGTGGTTATTTTAAGAAAAGCCTGCATGATATTCAGAGAACGAGTGCTGTCCATGGTCAACGTGGACCCGTTTCAACACATCACCATAGCCAGCGCCGCGCTAAGCCTGTACAGAACAAACTTTTTGCCGGATAGGTGTCTGGCCTTAACGGGGCCGCGTAATTTTATGAAAAAAAAGCAAAAGTTTTTCAAATTGCAGTATACAGTGGTTAGAGTTTGTCAAGTTCAAGGAGAACGTTTTTATCCAACACGCGCTGAACGTGGGGGAAAAGAAAGTCGGATCTATTTTTGTGGACGGGTTTTGCGAACGGACCAACACCGTGTTTGAATTTCTGGGCTGCGTGTTTCACGGGTGTCCGAAATGTTCGGACCCTAACGCCGAAAACCCTCTGACCGGTGAGTTACAAGGTGAACTTTATCAACGCACCATGGAACGGTTGGAATATCTGAAATCCTTGGGTTATAACGTTAGGATGATGTGGGAACATACGTGGATTAAGCTGAAAGCGGATAATGGGGAGCTAAAGACTTTTTTGAAAAGATGTGATTTTCCGGAGAAAATGAATCCGAGAGACGCTCTGTAAGGCGAACGGACCAACGCCATCCGTTTGCTGCACAAAACCGCCCCGGACGAAAAAATCCATTACTTGGACTTTACGAGTTTATATCCTTACTGCAACAAGCGTATGGCCTACCCCATTGGACACCCGACGGTGATTTTGACTGATTTTAAAGACATCAGAGAGTACTTTGGCATCGCCAGAGTCAAAATCTACCCCCAAGAAATCTTTTCCACCCCGTGTTGCCTTTTAGATGTGATAAACTAAACAAATTAGTTTTCACCCTTTGTAGAACCTGCGCGGAGGAGGAGGCCGAGGACGCGTGTCAACATTCGGAAGAAGAGAGAGCCATAACGGTGTTTATTGCACGGAGGAGATCAAAAGGAGTTTAAACCACGGCTACACGATCGGGAAAGTGTACGAGGTTTGGCACTTTGAACAAAAGGCCCATGATCTGTTCGCAGGATACATCGATTTACATTTGAAAAACAAGGTGGAAGCCAGCGGCTTCCCCCCGGGCGTGAACACCGACGCTGAGAAAAATGACTATTTGCTTAAGTTTAAGCGACACGAAGGTGTCGAACTGGATATGCCAAACATCGAATTTAACCCCGCTCAGAGGAGTATTAGCAAACTGTTTCTGAACGCTCTCTGGGGGAAATTTGGACAGAGAACGAATCGGATGAACACGGAATTAACAACGGAGCCTCGTGACTTTTTAGAACTGATGTTTTGCAAACATAAACGCATTTCTTATTTTACTTTTATTAACGACGACGTTGCTTTGGTTCAGTGGCAGTACGAAAAAGGATTATTTGCAAAAACCCGTGGTTTCTAACGTATTTGTAGCCGTTTTCACGGCGGCTTACAGACGATTAAAACTGTACGATGTGCTAGAAAAATTACAAAAGCGGGTGTTATATTTTGAAACGGATTCTGTCATGTTCATGGCGAAACCGGGGGAATACACTCCTCCCACGGGGTTTTATCTCGGTGATTTGTCGAATCAGCTAACGGATGGTGATTATATCAAGGAATTTGTGTCTACAGGACCCAAAAGCTATTGTTTCGTCACAGCCGACGGGCAAGTTTCTCTGAAGGTCAAGGGATTTACAGTTAATCCGGAGACTTCTAAAATTCTTCATTTTGATTCCTTTAAACGGCTGGTGGAGCAGCACGTTAGCACGGGGCTATCCGACACTCTGCTGACCGAGACCCGTTTAATTCAAAGAAACAAAAAACGCTTGGCTCTGCGGAACGTCAGAGCTCTGAAAAAAATTTCATTAATTTATAACAAGAGAATACTGAAATCCGACTTTACCACGGTGCCTTATGGATTTTGACGTCAGATTAAAGTTGCTGTTTACATGTATTTTGGCCGGACCGAGCCGTTCGGGGAAGACGTGCTTTGTGCAAAGACTTTTGGAATGTTCTTCCAAAACTCTCAACGAAATTATGGCAAAATTATGTGGTTTTATGAAAACTGGCAAAAAAGTTACGACGAACTACTGGAGCTTATGCCCGACGTGGTTTTCGTTCAAGGAGCACCGAGCAGCCTGCACGATTCTAAACTACAAGGAGGACGATCAGGAGAAGGAGGAGGAGGAGGAGGGGGAGGGGGTCCTCTGATCGTTCTGGACGATATGATGGACGTTATGAGTCAGTCGGTAGAATTAGAAAGGGCTTTCACGAGATATTCTCACCACAATAATCTTAGCGTGATATATTTGACGCAGAATCTATTTTATAGAGGAAAGAATTCTCGCACCTTTAGTTTAAACGCCTCCTACCTGATACTTTTTAAAAATCCTAGAGACAAGTTACACATTTCAATTTTGGCTAAACAAATGTATCCCGGACAATCGAAATATTTCCTGGAATCGTTCCAGGACGCTACGAGTAAACCTTTCGGTTATTTAATTGTGGATCTTAAAGCCGAAACGCCAGAAAGATTTAGGTTGCGGAGCGGGCTGTTACCCGGACAAGAATCTGTGGTGCACGTACCTAAAACATAGATTTTTTTTTAAAATGACGTCAGCCCGTTTAAGAAAAGCTCTCCCTTCTCCCTTTTAAGACATCTGGCTGACAAAAGTTATCCGTTTGGGCGCAAGCGTAAACTCATTCAGAAGGGGGGTTTTATCGGCCCGTTAATAGCCGCGGCCCTGCCTTTTGTGTTGCAAATGCCAACCCCCAGGCAGCAATGAACCACGCGCGAAAACTGTACCTAGTCTCTGCCGACCAATTGCAAAAACTCACACCCTCCTCCTCCTCCTCTAAAGGCGACATTAGGGAAAACAGCGAGAATGAACTGGAGCGGGAGATTAAATCCCTGTTGGAGAGAAAGGATTCATCCGCGGACACCAAACTGGATTTGTGTTCTCAACTTTTGCGGAAATATCTGACTCTGGTCAAACAAAAATCTTTGGAAAAAAAAGAACTGACTTTAAGTTTACCTCCTCCTCCTAAAGAAGAAGAAGAAGAAAAACGAGAAAGTAAAACACCGGACGGCTTCTCCACAAAGGTGCTGGAACACTTGCCCGCTCGTTCGAGAAACAAAGCCCGGCTGATTATGGACGCGCTGGAAAACGCGTGGACGGCTCGCGGCGAATTCGTGTACAGAGGGGATGTCGTGGAAGGGAGTCATATATTTGATTTGTTAAAAACGGCAACCTCTTATCAGAAGCTGAATTACAAACCCGTCGGGTGGAGCAGTTTCCTTCGCAGCTTGGCGGACGCCAACGTTCCTTCGGGGGCCTTGGGGAATTCTTCTGTAAGGCGAGAGATGGAAAAATACAAACACATCAAAGGGTCCGTTGATGATTCTTTAACGTTTAGCACGCCTGCGAGTACGCCCTCGCGGGTTAAAAAAAGAGAAATAGAAAAACACACTTTGAACCTCCAGGGTGGATGTCGTATTAAAAATGTTTTCATTCGTATGCTTAAATAACCACATCATTTATATCTGAATCAAAGTACATTTTATATTTTTTATAATCGTGTCATTTTTTAAACCAACGGATAATGTGAATGTTTGAATCTTTTTTTTTATATTTTTATTAAAACCAAAATGTTTTCATTCGTATGCTTAAATAACCACATCGTTTATATCTGATTCAAAGTACATTTTATGCTTTTGTTTTTTTTCATTAAAACATAGTCTCATATTTTTCAACTCTTTTAATATGTTTTTTCTTGTGTGTGTTTGAATAAAGTAAACATTTTTTTTAAAGCGTAGCAATTTTATTGAAATATATAATCACACAGACGTTAAAAGATAATTTTGTAATCATTTATTGATAAAATCACAACGGTAAACACAACTTTGCACGCCGTGTACAATATGACAGTAAGAATCTATCCGCAGCAAACTTTTTACATATTTTTTAACAGAGCGATCATTTTCTCGTAAATCGGTGGAATAAGAATTTAGAACCTGAGAAAACGTAAGACCCTTCATATGCTGTTTTAGAAAATACACGCAATGATGCCCGCAGGCGTCCGACCTATGGTCTTGAACTTGTCTAGCGTTACACAAAACTCGTCGTGAATTATTTTTTAGAAAAAGCATGATGTAACTGGGGAAAAATTCAGAGTCCGGCGGAAACCCGTAGGAATCAAAAAACTCTGCATTTCCATCTGACAGTATTAAAACAGACAACCAGTGTTCTCCAGGCCGGGTGTGAGGATGTGTATTGATAACAAAACAGGACGGAGGTGTGTGTTTTAACACCCGAGGTATTTGATTGCAGGGGAATACGCCTCTGAAACCGAGGGTGCATCGCATGGCTTTAGCGATCTGTCTGGTGTCCATTTTTTTTCAAAAATAGTCCATAAGCACTTCACGTTTGTGATTAATTTCTAACACGTTGTCAAAAACCGCAAACACGATGATGTTTATGGTGTTGGGCAAAGGCGCTCGAAACCGGAGGTCCAGCCTGACGTGCCCCGACTGTATTAAGGAAACGTGTTCGCCCGAGCTTTCGTCGGGGGTCAAGTTGAACGCGAATAAACAGTAGCCCCGAGAAAAATCTTCACGAGAGATGGCCAAAGGCTGGTCCCTCAACCCTCTGACCGTAGCCTCGACCAGGCTGAAGTATTCTCTCAGGCAGCGCTGCCTAGGAAAAAGGGGTTGAAAAGGCGTGGACGGGTAGGACACACCGTCCACGCTGAGATTTAAAGATTCCACGTCGTAATGATGAAAATTAAAAGGATTTCGCGCATAAGATCCGCTGAAAGCTTCGTTATGAACAAAACCTATAGCAATGAATTTTGGCACTTGGCCCAAAAATAGATTATCCTGGTTTGACACGCGACCCCCCGCAGGCACGCTTAACACTTTCACGTTAACTCGTTCTAACGGGTACCTCGCGTTAGACTGAAGCAAAGCTGACGCGTGATCCAGTTTCACACTGGGTGACACGTGTATTCTTTTCACGTACAAAAGGGCTGATAAAATGTGAAGTTTATAGCCCGGGTTCGGATCCGATGACATTAAAACAAACTCGTTTTTATTACGAACTAACTTGATTCTCACGTCGACGGAATTTAAAAGAAGCTTTTCCTGAAATGCAAAGTCGTTATGCAAATGTCCCATTAATTCGAACGTTCGGCTCCTTTCGCAATAAGCGCTTCGCCACGTTAATCCCTCATTGTCTCTGTTCGGGTCAGCTTCGTCCATGCGCCCCGCCGTGTCTTTGCGAAACAGCCCCGCTGCGAATTGCGAATTCAGAGTAGGTTCGGAATAGTTAAGCAAACACTCCAGAACGGCCCTGTAGGCGTACGTCGAACCGCTTTGAGAAATGAGCTTATCGCCGAGGGACAGGTCGACTTGGCTAAAAAGAGTGGCCGCGGGGGAATTGATCAAACCTACGGCCGCGCCGGCCGCCAGATCGGTTCCGTCCGCGTTGGTAACTTTGCACGTGAGGTACAAAAGCGAACGGTTCAGATCGACGTAGGTGTCCCCCGACCCGCTATAAAAATTCAAGGGGTCCGTTATCGGTAATGGCCGTGATCGGTGGCGTTTCTACATATTTGTAGGATTCTATACTGTGTTGCGTCATAGGGATCGTAAATAGGTCCAGCTCGGACTTCATGCATTCCGCCGAGGCGCTGTGTATGAGAGACATCTTTTAAAATATGCCGGGACCCGCACCGGTTTTCCGCTCGCTCTTTTTTTTCTTCTTATTCCTTAAACGAGAGGCGCGGACGAGCGCACCCGCCAGCTTCCTGTTCAGACTGAGGCCTTTTGAAAAAACGCTTTTATTTTAAAAGGTACGGAACCGCGACGCCCCGGCGGGCGCATGCGTCGATTCGCGCGGCTCAAAACCACCAGGCCTTCGCCCTCCTGCCGCCTTTCCGACGCGTTTCCCAGTAATTTCCCCGCCGCTGGAAACCACGTCTTTCGCGATATTTTTAGCAGCGGTCTTGAGGTGCTGTCTGACCAAGTTGAAGCCCGATTTTAGCAGAGGCACCGCCAGTCTAAACAAACCCCGAAAAACGTTGCCGATCCCTCTTCCGTACTGCACGGGCGCTCCGCTGAAACCTTCTAAACCGGACCCCGCCTGTCGCGTATAGTAGAGGACGTAGGGGCTAGGGTCGGCGTGATAAGCAGACATTTTTTATCGGATCGGTCTAAAATGTAGCTTCACGATCACTTTTCCAAATTCGAATTTGACGTTTCGGTTTTGATCCGTCTTTAACTCTATTAAAATTTCATCAAACACGTGTTTGCTGACTGGGTTGTAGTGCACCTTGTCAAAGTTTAGCGTGACGAAATCCAGATGCGCTTTGGGTATTTGAACGGTTCGCAAAAGAGGTGCTAAGGTATCGGCTACAATCTGATGCGAAGAAATATCCGAATAAAGAAACAAATAAAACGTTCCGCCTTTAATATGGGCAGGGAATTTAGTTTCGGTCGGGTCAGTCCACTTCTGTTCCTCGATGCCCAGAATGTGCGCCAACTGTCCGTGCGTTCGAATCCGAATAGGCCATCTGTTCAGCGAGGTCAGTCGTATAATCTCCTCCGGTGTGACCCCTAATTTTACCCGTCTCGTGACCTTATCCAAATATAATTCGACGTGGGTTTTGGTGGTTCTAAAATATTTGTTCATTTCGGTCAAAATGTCAGCGATGTAAGTATAATAACCGCATTTTACTTTAAAAGACACCTGTTTACCGAGATCCGGCCCTTCACACACCCAAAAGTCCGTTTCCTGTCGCCCGCCGTCCGCCAGCGTGTACCAACTCTGGGGAAATTAAATTTCTGCTAAGCCGACCTCCCAACCGCCCCTGAGGTGAACGGTTTTGGCTAACTTCACCCTGTAGCTGGATATATCGTGTTGAGGGTATAATTTGTCGCTAGCGTTACTCGGCAGAGTGATGAAAAAATCTCTGGTTTCTTCCATGGTGGGGTGGTCCGCGCTTCCGAATAGGGGCTCGCGCCGCTCTCTCACGGGGTTTTTATCGAGCGTCCAGGATAGAATTTTCGTTTCCCCAGGAGTCAAATTTTTTATCCCAACCTTTCCATCTCACCTTAACGAGAACCTCGGATTTAGTTTTTTTCCTAGCCAGTATTTTTTCTACACGATAGACTTTATTTTCAGGTACAATCATTTTCTGCATTTCTTCTGCATAAAAAGAACCTTCTATTATTTCATTATCGAGGTCTTTTAGTTTATACATCGGCGGGTCTCGTTTAATAATTTTATCCACAAAAAAATATTCATCCGTGAAAGACTGTTCGTAACCTTTCGCGAAGACCCTGCGCTCTTTCGAAATCCGAACCGCGTCACCTATTTTAAACTTGGGTCGGGGTAATTCCCCTTTCATTCTTTTCCCGTACAGATGATGAAACACCTTTATCTGATCGCACTCGTTCACTTCTTCGGGACGCATTTTAATAGATCTGTGAAAAGCGCGATTGTAAGCGCTCACTAGTTCCTGAAGCACATCTAAATATCTCAAGGTGTTAAAACCTGTAAAATATCTGAACATCCGCGTTTTGAGGGTTTTGTTAAATTGCTCCACCACAGCTGCTTTCAATTCGCTAGCCGTAGTAAAATGTCTTATTTTATATTTGTTTAAAAGTTTTTAAAATAAATGATTACAAAATTCTCGCCCCTTGTCACTTTGAAGAGTGACGGGTTTTCTACCTCGTTACGCTCTTGGCGTTCTTATTTTCCAACGCCTCCACCCACGCGTATTTTGAAAACACATCTATGCAGGTTAGAATAAACTTTTTCCCATCGTTGTGTTCCGATAGAGAGGATAAATCTGCCAAGTCTAACTGCCATTGTGAATCTTTTTCGCACGCTAGTACGAAACTCCTTTTAAAGTTTATTCTTCGGGGTTTGTGTAGCGTGTAAGTGTCTGGACTTTGTAAAAACCTATCAATTTCATCTTTATTTTTATTAGCCAACCCCACCTCCCTTACGCTTTTGATAAAGGGCTCCCTACCACACAGACCGCCTTCTGACCCGGGTTTATGGTACAACTCTTGCAGCGCCGTCTGAGACATGTCCAAATGGTCGAGGTGTGAAACACGTCAGCGTTTTTATATTTTCTTCTGGGTAAAACACCCTGGGTATGGTTTTTTATTTTTTTTGTTTAAAGGTTTTTATGTGTTTTTTTTTTGTTATAAACGGTTTATTTCTTTTAAAAAAATTTTTGGTTGTTAGTATCTAATCTACTGACAAACCGTTAGTTTGAGATATAGGTAAATTAGTTTCAAACTAAACGTGATGAACACTGAAGTATAAAATATGAAAATAAAAATGATTACACTATTAAATATATGAAAATGAAAAATGATTACACTTAAAATATGCAAAGAAAAATGGTTACATGATTTAAAATATTAAAAAAATATTAAAATGATTACACTTAAATTATGAAAAGAAAAATGGTTACATGATTTTAAATATTAAAAAAATATTAAAATGATTACACTTAAAATATGAAAAGAAAAATGGTTACATAATTTAAAAAATTAAAATGATTACACTTAAAAATATTAAAATGATTACACTATTAAATATATGAAAATGAAAAATGATTACACTATTAAACATAGGAAAATAAAAAATGGTTACATGATTTAAAATATTAAAAAATTAAAATGATTACATGATTAAAATATTAAATGAAAATGATTACATGGTTTAAAATATTAAAATGAAAAGACTATACAGTTTATCTAATAAACATGCACAAAAGGGTTCAAAAAATATGTAAACTACTAGCAGCGATCAAAAGATGTCATAAAGGTGCTATAAACAATTACACAAACTCAAACGACTAAAATATTAAATGATAAACGTGGTGTTTTTTAATAAAACAAAAAGGTCCCAGTTTTTTCTAATAATAACAATGTTTATGGTTTGTCTAATAAAAAAAAAATATACAGTGTATAAACTTACTAGCAGCAAAAAAACATCGGTGTCATAAATGTCTTATGTACAAATACACAATCTCTCTCTCTCTCGCGAATCACTACACCGATCTGTCATCCTCAGACCCCATCAGAATTTTACACACGTCGGCGGCCGTTGATTCCGCAGCGCTGTTCAGAGGTTCATCCGGCCGCAGGTAGAACCGGCTCAGAATTTCGGACGGATCTCTGCTCAGGTACTCGGACAGCGGGTTATATTCACTCAATTTTTCCTGCGTCAGCGTGTAAATTTTACGCAAAATGTTTATTACAAAACCATCATGAGGTTCTTTTAATTCAAAGCGTTGCTTTAGGGACTCTTTTATTTCCAATTCACAAGCGGGAATGAGATTCAGCCACTTCTGCTTTAACTCGTTGTCCAGAAATCTTACTGGGACGCCTTCCACGCAACTGTGCTGTTTCTGTGATGGGTGTTCAATTTGACACCCACAGCAATCTCTCGTAACCCACTGACGAACAGCCAGGATGATCGCTCTTGCCCAAAGAAATTCCACAATTTTCGTGGCTCGGTCCTTCAGACTGAGGTCCGAAGGCTTCTCGCTCTGACTTTCCGAGCTGGCGCCGGCGTCAAGAGGTTCCTCGCATTGACCTTTTGACCCCGTTCCTGAGAAAGCGCTCGCGTTCTCTCTCTCACGCTGCTCCATGTCAGCCGGCGAAGAAGGTCGGCTTTGTAAGCCGTCCTCGTCCACCACGATAAATTCATCGCTGTCCAGATCGGTCACGCCGGAGACTTCCTCTTCCTCTTCTTCTACCTCGCTGGCGCTGGTCGAATCTGAAATGTCATTTTCACATTTTTTTTACGTTCCACGAGGTCTAGATCAGAACTCTCTTCATCGTGCTCTGGCTGGTGAGTGGGGGAACACCCCCAATCTCTCCCGCTGGGTATGTCCTCGCACATGCGCATCGCTGTTTTGTCATCTTGGTATTTAGACATCAGACTCGTCGGGCGCGGAATATGACAGCTGTCGCAACCGCATATTACGCTGGCTGGTGATAGAGAGAGAAAATCGTTAAAAAGTTTAACGGGCTCGTACATGCTTACTCTTCGGCCACACGCTGCAACTTGAAACGGTATAACCCTTTTCACGGCTTATATTCACAAACTACGGTACCTCAAACGGTCAAAATGAATTCTTAAGAAAAAAAGCGTTTTTCTTACCTGTGGTAAGAAAAAGGGGTCTTGAGCCCTGTGATGGTCAGGGTGATTTGACGCAAATAATGCGCGGATCTGACCTTCAGTGTGATTGTGGCTGACCTGGACAGTTCGGTCTTGTGTTTTGTGTCGCGAACCATGCATGACCTGTTTCTGGCCTGTAAGATCATAGCATGCAATTCCCCCACTTCATTCGTTTTCGGGACGGTCTGGTTTAACAGGTACAACTCCTTTTCAGAAATGGAGACTTCAGTCGGCTTGTCACTGTGAAACAGTCTGCTCTGACGGAAAACGATGTAGCGATTGTTCAGCCGGGTTTCTTTCGGCAAAATTGTCAAATACGTCATCGAAAGACATCTCCTCTTTATGCTCGGTTTAAACAGACTGTCGTCCGCTCTGAATCTGTCGATTTCCTGCTTTTTCTTCTGCGAAGGTGTAACATCGTTTTCTTCCCGAATCGAACGGGGCCAGCAGTGTTTAGGTATGTCATTGCGAACGAAGGCCTTCCTCGCGCTCAAAATTTGACTGGTCGTCAGGGGTTGCTCCTTCAGTTTCAGTCGTTTTAGGCTGTTTGGCCACACGAAATAAGGTATTCCACGCTTTTGTAAGTTGTCCCGAATGAATGTGCGATAGCGCCATTTGCTCAAGGAATTCAAGATCGGAGATCCGACTTGAGCCTTAGACGATCTGTCTGGAGAATCCATGACGATGGTTTTGCAGAAAAGTCACTCTCCGCACCAATCTGTCTCTTTTACGGCCAGTTTTTATAGTATTGTGAGGAGAAAAACACCACGACACCTGTTCAATTATTAGTCACGCTTAGCAGAACGGGGCCCCCCACTTGCTACTGTCACTCAAAAACACAACAACAACAACTACGTCATACCATTACATCCTGGGATTTTTTTTTTTTTCCCAAAACACATCCTGGGAATCTTTTTTTCCAAAACACATCCTGGGAATCTTTTGAAAATTATTCCCACGCATCATACCGGGCAAACCTCGGGTAGTTATCAAAAAGCATTCACACACACACACACACACACACACACCATACCCCGACCCAACCACCCCACCCCACCGCACCCCACCCCACCCCACCGACGGTAAGTCCTCGCATCTCATCCTTACTCTTAATTTTTCACACCCCTTTAAACTTTTACACAAAATTCACATCATTTTTTTCATTAACACTTCTCAAGGGTGACGTCATACCACTGATGTTTACATTTTTATACACATCAACTCCCTGGGAAAATACTTTACATATTTCACATGTGACGTCACGCATAACTCATAAATCATTTTGACATTTACCGGGGTTAATAACTACTGTAGATATATGACCGTGTGGTTGGTGATGCACAGAGAACCTGTTGATGTTATTGTTTTTCCTCTGGTTTTATATTAAGCTTATTTCATTTAATAGTCCTTACACTCCTTAATCCGTGTAGATATTTATAATAGATTAGTACCTTATTATACGAACCTTAAGTTTCTTAAGGTTCTTATTTGCCAGCTTCTTGTTCGAATTTTCCCGTTCCACCTTAAATGATGAATCAGCCCTCTTCTTGTTCGAATTTTCCCGTTCCACCTTAAATGATGCATCAGCCAGTGTCTTGTTCGCATTTTCTCGTTCCACCTTAAATGGTGCATCAGCCAGCATCTTGTTCGAATTTTCCAGTTCCACCTTAAATGGTGCGTCAGCCAGCTTCTTGTTCGCATTTTCCTGTTCCACCTTAAATGGTGCAGCTTCAGGCACCAGAAGGTGACTGCTGCACCACGCAGCTTGGTCATTCTGTGTATAAAGATTAGAAGTGATTAACACATTGATGGATTTGCTGATTGTGTTTTACCAGAGCTCCCGCTAAACTCACGTCAGGTGCATACTTTCCCGCTGGTCCGGACGGATAATTAGCACGATCAGTTAATAAAGAAATAAAAGCTACCGAGAGCAGTCCGTGCAACCTAGATTAATCTGTGTCTGAGGAGTGTAACAAAACAAATTTGGTGAAAATCGGTGGAGTAATAAGGAAGTTGTGGCCGATTTAATCCTGAGACTCACCATCTCTCAGTAAAAGTGAATTTGTTCTTGACCGCACCAAGATAGCGGACGCGCAGACGTATCGCCTCACATAGAGAACAGCCGACAACGCGGCATCTAGGTATGGCTGTGGGCTCTGGGAACAAAGCTAGCGAAAAAAGCTAGCTAGCTTGTTGATTCGTGACGGAAGCCGAGAGTAACTTTACCGCTACTGAGGAGGACAATCCTGCGAATTTATTATCGATACCATTTTCTAGATCTAGAACTTTTAATGAAAATTTGGAGTTAATCGGCATAGGACGACCTGCACAGAGCTTAATTTGGTGCAAAAAAAGCTTTTGAGAGACATTTCAACTCCAGCAATTACACCACGATACCCCTGGGTAACAGGATCGACCAAGGAGCAAAAAGCTCTGCTGGGATAAAGCGCTGCTTATCCAAGTCAGCCCATCACCATCAGAATGCTAGAGAAGCAATTGTTCATTAATTTAAAAGCAAAGGATCAGCTGTATGACCCCGCCATCAACCACTTCATCCAAAAGGACAGGAGGATGGACTTCATTATGTTATGACTTCGTTCGTAAGTAATGCCCTGATCAAAGGGTAGGGTTATTTAAAATCTTGGGGGTGGGTGTGTTGGGGATTCAGAGGGTCGAGAGTCACGGTTTGCTACTGCATAAGCCTGAGTACTCATTTAATGAGTAATGAGCTTGCCCAATGGTGTTCATTTAATGCCCTTTTTCACTGTTAAAATGTAGCTTGGAACAATTTCTTCCAACATTTTTTTCATACATTTAAAGTAACAGACCTTTACAGTTCAAGGAAAATTATACCTAATATTTCCTTGGGGACATCATATAAGATAGCCCTATTATCCCAGAAACTGTACATTTTATTTTAACAGTAGAAGCAAAGTTCTGGATCTGATCTTTTAGTCTACCAGAATAAGCTAGTTAACATGTTATGTAGTCCCAGGAGCATCACCCAGTCTTGATCCAGGGGCATCATACTGTTGTGTTGACCCAGGAATTTTATTATTTTATGTTAGCTCAAGAGCGATATATTTAATAATAACAGCAGAAGCAAAGTTCCAAAATTGATCTATTAGCTTTAGTGCCACATTGAGCCAGCCAGAAATTGTATAGTCCCAACAACATTGTTCAGTTTTAACCTGGAGGCACCATACAGTTGTGTTGACCCAGGGAATTTTCAGGTTTGTTGCCCCAGGGGAAGTACATTTAATAATAACAGCAGGAGAAAAGTTATGGAACTTTCTCACCATGGTAAGCTAGCTAGCATATTAAGCAGTCCCAGGAACACCATTCAGTCTTGATCTTGGGACATCATAGAGTTGTGTTGACCCCGTGATCTCATTATTATACGTTACCAAGAAACATTGGTACATTCCTACATTTAATAATAATAATAATAATAACAATAATAATAATAGCAATAGCAAAGTTTCTTAAGGACATCCCAGGAACATCATCCTGTCTTGACCTGGGGACATAATCCAGTTGTGCTGACCCAGGGATTTTATTCTTTTATGTTAACCTGAGAGCAGTGCATTTAATAACTAGAAAAGTGCATTTCCTGAAGGAAATGCGGAATGGTTGCGCAGCTTAAATGGCTCCCACTTCCTACTATATTGCTAGGTGGGTTTTACGGTACCCAAGGTGTTTGCTAAGGTGTTGCTAGGTGGTTGCTAAGGTAGAACAGGTGGTTGCTAAGATGTTGCTAGAGGTTTGGTACTGTATCCCAGGTGGTTGCTAAGATGTTGCTAGGCAGTTGCTATGGTATCCCGTGCGGCTGGTAAATTGTTGCTAGGCAGTTGCCATAGTGTATGAGGTGTTTCTTAAATTGTTCATAGGGAGTTGCTAAGTTGCTACATGTTGTTCAAAATGAATGGGAGCATATGAGAGGAACGAGGAATGAAAAAAATTACATTGAGGAGTGCAGGTCAGTATGGCTGTGAATTAGAGCTTGGGGACCTGCTGTGAGTGAGTACATGTACTTTGGTGGCTGCCAGGAAAAAAAAAGAATGGGGCTTTGCTGGGGGCGATTATAAGTGAGACTCTACGGGAGGAATGAGGGATGGAAAAACGACGCACACAGAGAAATGCGGGTCAGTGTGGCTGTGGATTAGAGCTTGGGGACCTGCACTGAGCGAGTACATGCATTTTGGTGTCTGTTGGGCAAAGGAAAAACAGGGCTGGGGTTTGGGTGAAAATGAATGGGACCCAGGAAAATACCACAGGGCTGTATTGGTTGAAATGACAGACACAAAATATAGATCACTATAAATCCTTAATTGCGAGACTTAGAACAAAACAAAAATAATAGTTCTTAATCATTTAATATGTTCCATGATTAATGAATAATAAAATAAATAATGAGATACGAAAATCTAAAATATATGCCAATAAGAAAATTATTTCAACATAAAACATCAGCACAAAGTTGTTGTTTTTTTTTTTGAGTTATTAAATATGTCATTTAATTTTTAATGTGTAATTTACAAACTATTTAACATGATCACTCACAACTCAAGCGAATAGTGTTCATTATCTTGTAACAACGGCGCATGTCAATGTCTGGGATATATTAGCTGGTAATCAAACAATTGGTTCTCATAGTCATGATGTTGGATGTGTAAGAAATGGGCAGGCAGCAAACCTGAGTGACTTTGACAAGGACCAAATAACTATGGCCAAACGACTGGGTCAGAGGAGCATCTCTGAATGGCAAAGCTTATGTGGTGCTATCGACAGCGGCCCGAGGAGGGACAGTCCATGAACTGGTGACAGGGTGTTGGAGGCCCAAGACACATCGATGCCCAAGGGCAACAAAGTCTATCCCGTTTGGTCCCAACTGACAGAAGGGCTACTGTGTCATAAGCCCTGAAGTATTGTACATGTCAGGTGCTACATATCTAAACACTGTTGAGGACTAGGTTCACCCCTTAATGGTGATGGTATTCTCCAATGGAGGTGACCTCTTTCAGCACAATAATGAGCTCTGCCACTACTCTTATGTAGCCTCCATAATACCAGTAAAAACAACAGAATAGTTCCTGAATAATAAACAATAGATTACTGATAAGACAATGTTTGATCAGGAGGAAATAGTTTATCACTATTATTATTACTATTATTATTATTACATAAGATTTTGCTATCATAAATACATTGGCATAAGAAAAAGGTGGAGAATAAATTCCTTTCTGGGTATAACAGAGAGGCTTGATGGGATTTCAGCATTATGATGGGCTTTTACTTCAGTTTTCAATTAATTAAGTGGATCTGCTGCTTGCATCAAATATTAATAGCAAGCAAAGAAATATAAGTGCACATTATGATCACTCACAAATAAAAAAAAAGTGATTATACGCAGTTGGGAACATACATTACAGGGCACTGTTGTTAACAAAACATAAATGAATATGACAACAAGGAGAGGGAGCTGGAAAGAAACAAAGGGGACGAGAAAACAAGCTAAGACAAAAAAAAATGGAAAATCCTGACCAGGGAAATTGTAATATTGAGGTATACTGAGAGACCAGTTTATTTTGAATAACTTCCCTACATGGTTAAAAGTATGTGGACACCCAGACATCACATCCTTAAGCGCTTGTTAAATGTTTTATTTCAAAACCAAGTGTACTTATAGGGAGTTTACTCCAACTTTGCACTTCTAGTTGACTGGGGCAGCTCTGGCAAGGCAGAAATTAGATAAACTAACTTGGGAAAGGCTTCTTTTAACAGTGCCACTTTAAAAGTTACTTGGCTCTCTTGTATGACATATTCTGCTGCCAGTATTTCTCTAGGCATAGATATTTGCCCTCTGGTAGCAATGGGTATGACTTAAATAGCCAAACCCAAAAATTAGTAGAGATGGCCACATACTTTTGACCATATAATATAACTTCTATCAGGCACTCCTACCAAACTGTCAACTGCCAAAATCATCAATGAATCATAGGCCCTCAACTGACCAAGTATTATTTTGGTGGTGGACTATTCTCAGCCCTGCTGTGACGCTGATATGACTTTTTTGTTGTAAACATTAACAAAAAATGTTACATAGTTTAATATTTACAAATGAAATGAACTATAAAAAAACTTCATGCTGATGTTGAAATGATTTTCCTGTTGGCCTATCACATTTTAAATTTCATTATTATTTATTTTATTATTTAGTATTTATCACAGAATACTTTCAATAACTAAGAACTATTGCTTAGTTCTGTACTAAATCTTTGAACTAACAAAGATGTGTGTGTCAAATATTTCAATAGAGCCCTATAAAATGTTATGTATTTTATTCTACTAATGGTTTACAAGTATGCAGTATAAGTTTGATATAGAATTTATAGAGATATCAAAGTTATATACAAACATGTTTGTGCTTTGTTCTACCTCATGGACAGTTCTGTCAACTTCTAGGGGCCTTTGTCCCTCTACTATTAGAAAAGTGAAGAGATTTCCTTGTGGGCGGGTTGCTGTGAGCTAATGAATAAACTTACAAATATAAGCACAAGAACGTTAAGACAACCTACAAAAGTTACATCCAAGTGTTCATACATAGTAATTTAGGGGTTAAAATAGCCCCACCCTCCCCACCTCAAGTGTTTCTGTTCCAAAGCTGCATGAATCTACCTTTCTACAGCTGTTATTATTAAATGTACTGCTATCAGGTTAACATGAAAGAATAAAATCCCTGGGTCAGCACAACTATATGATATCCCCAGGTCAAGACTGGATGATGTTTCTCAAGTGGAACAGACACGGTTTGTCACGATTATGTCACATTTAAGATAAAAGCTTTCACTCTATCACTTGCCACCACTGTTATCTCAGTGTAGTATATAAGCAATAAATTAGAGAAAGAAACGAACAACACAGAAATGCACAGATTTTAGAAGATTTTAGTGTGTGTAGTAGGAGAAAAACAGTTATGATTTGGGGTGGTCTGATTTGCATCATTTAACTCTGGTTTGAAAACAAGTCCCAATCCAGCCCTGTTTATATACAGAAATATATACATATGTATACACACAGTTACCTCAGTTGAATGTGTAGTGTAACATTATCCAGTCACTGCCCATCATTTAATATGGGCAACAGTGAGTGAGGGTGCATTAAAAGCCTCATATAAAAATACATTTTAAAAATGTGATAGAAAAGGCATGCTTCAGCATCACTGCACATTCAGTTTAAGAGAATACAGTAATCATTTTAATGTGCTGCACATACCTTTTTCCCTTTCTCTATAGAAGAATATTGTCCCTGCAAACAAA
This sequence comes from Colossoma macropomum, assembly GCF_904425465.1. Taxonomy (NCBI): domain Eukaryota; kingdom Metazoa; phylum Chordata; class Actinopteri; order Characiformes; family Serrasalmidae; genus Colossoma; species Colossoma macropomum. The sequence goes on from NW_023494787.1 coordinate 33,907,437, forward strand.
AAGATGACAGAATTAGGCTAACAAGGCTAGGTGGAATTTGCCAATACCCATACAAGACCCAGCTATTTACTTAAAACATGTACTTAATGTTATTCCCAGTTTTATTCACTAAACATTCAGAATGGAAATAATGGTCAGTTTTATTTGCAAGATGAAGGATCCACTACTGTAAACTTTACTGTTATGATTGAATACCCTCCATTCATCCTGCTGAATAGTGAGATTTATTGTTCATTTATTGATTCATGAGTCATATCTATGTATCTAGGGGCATGGGAGGTCTCAGGATGATGTTTTTAAAATAACAAAGTCTAATAATACCAACAATAAAATTATTTAAATCATTGTTGGAAAACTAGTATGGTCAAAATACTAAAGGTAAAGCTAATAAATCTACTTTTCTTCAGCTTTTATTATTAAATGCACTGCTCTCAGGTTAATATAAAAGAATGAAATTCCTGGGTCAGCACAACTGGATTATGTCCCCAGGTCAAGAGAGGATGGTGTTCCTGGAATGTCTTTAAGAAACTTTGCTACTGCTGTTATTATTAAACGTACTGCACCTTGGTAACGCATAATAATGAGATCACAGGGTCAACACAACTCTATGATGTCCCCAGGCCTAGACTGGATGTTGTTCATGGGACTGCATAATACACTAGGTAGCTTACTCTGGTGAGAAAGCTAAACTTTCCTACTACTGTTATTACCAAATGCACCAGGATAAAAAAAATAGTAAAAGCTAAACTTTCCTATTACTTTTATTACCGAATGTACTGCTCCCGGGATAAGAAAAATAGTAAAATCCCTGGTCAACGCAACTCTATGATGTCCCCAGATCAAGATTGGATCATGTTCCTGGGACTGCTTAATATGCTCGCTAGCTTACTGTGGTGAGAAAGCTATCAGTTCTATTACTTTTATACTGCTGGTATTATTAAATGTACTTCTCTTGGGGTAAAAAAAAAATAATAATAAAATTTAAGCACCTCTCCTGTCGACCCAGGGCCACGTCTCACTCTGCGATATCAGGACAACCTTTATATTACATCTTTTAGCAGTTTGTTTAATATGTATTCAATTTGTATGTATCTAACGTAGTACTTAATGTAGGGTTGCAAGTGCTAAATGTTCATAAACTGTTCAAAATGTATAAATGAATAAAAGGTTAATTGACATGTCATTTTAGATTTAAGAAGGGAGTGGGAACACTTGATGTTGCCAGTGCTCTGGAACAGCTCCAGTCTTTTATGTGCTATACTAAGACCAGGCTGATGAAAGATGCTGTGGAGGACATCTTTCAAGTGTAGCTTAGGCCCCCTGGAAGCACCAAGTGACATGAGTAGACAAGAGTACTTGGCTACTGGAGAGATTACCTGCTATATGTACAACGTATTTAGTGTAGTGTATTAAATATGAACAGATTCCTAAGAAATGTGTTAATGAACAGTTGTAATTTACTTTCTTAATTCTAGTCTTTGAAGGACTGTGTTTGGCAGGTTTTTGTTCCATCCTGGCAGTGAGTAAGCCACACATTGTCTTAGGTGGATTAGATGTGCCTCATTAACTACCAGGGAGGATCCATAGTCGGCATGACACTTTGAAAAGTGGATTTAAAGATTACTTGATCGCAGTCTTCTAATGTTTACAACAGAATCTTCACAAATGTAGTAGAGATTTTTAGTTCTACATGTGGAGTTTCTTAATTGAAAATGTGGATAAATACATGTATGATTCAAACTGTGTACTTCAGTTTTGACTGTTCTTTACTCATCTACTTTTAGGGAAAAAAAAACAGGCCCTTCAGGATGTGCTGATGTTTGGAACTGGGCTAAAGTTCCCCCTGCAGCAATAAAGCCACTGCTACAGCTAACATTTGAGTGTATCTCACGCTTTCCTTTGGCAAGTACCTGTGCAAACACAATTAAAATCCCACTCTCACATACCTATGAGGGCTTTCAAGAAGCCATGGACTAGGGTATACAGAATTCCCCTGGGTTTGGTCTTCCCTAAAGCCAAGCTCTGTTGGAAGACCAAGGTTCCCTTTCTTTTGCTGTTACTTGCTGAAAAATTATTGTGGTTTACATTTTATACATTTTGTTGTTCTTAAAACCTAAGTGTGCATATACTTTTTTATGATTTATGATATGTATTTTTTTGGTTATGTTCAGCATTAGAATGTGTGTGCCTTTCATCTTATATAGTTTTATATACTGGGTTGTAATGGCTTTGTTTTATGGAAAGGCATGAAAACACTTCTAAAATTGATCATTTATGTTGGAGAAAATTGCAAAGCTAAGACTGTTTAATGATGAGTTTTGCATCCTCAAGAGCTAAAAATAAATGTATGTTTTGAGAAGCACCAACAAACGTATTATTGTTCAACTCTGGAACTTAGTCCCAACAAACTTTTCAGTGTGACATAAATTTCCACAGCCATAGTCCAGTTGACTGGGGGAGGTAGCCCACTTTGTCTCTGCAGGTCCTCAAAACGTGTCTGAAGGTCATCATCTCGACTACAACGAGCTGGCACAAGGGCGTTGAACTGTTCTAAAGCTAATGGAGACGCAGTGAATCCAGTTCCATTCATTGAACCTAGGAATCAGTCAAAAGAATACAGTAGCATAATATAAATTAATTTACTGTTTAACTGAAAAGAAGGTTATCCTTCAATATGAACGTGGTAATGCAACATTATCTGTGAGGCACGTGGTACATGGCTTCTGGTTTACCAGATTGGCATTGGGACTGACGAACAGGTCAAATAGTATGAGTGTTCCACAAGTCTTTATATTCATCAAGTTCTTTCTGCAGGACTTCCAAGAAGCTGTACCATAGCAAACACATGTGTTCCTAGCTGCCATTGAAGAGATGCCACTCAAATCACTGAATAACTCCATGCAGAATTGACTCCTAGAGGTGGAATAATAACACATTTTAATAATCTTTTGTGCCATGGTGCTGAAAAGATATTCAACAATCTTTAGCAAGTACTGTTTTATGAATAGTCAGGACATGGTCATATTAGGGAAAATTATTTCTGACAGTGTTAATAAGACTGGACCTGTACAAGTTTTTTCCATGCCTACTATACAATAGTTAAAAGTAATCTGATCTAATTGGCTAATAAAGATGTTATTTTACTATATCTTTTAGTGAGCAAAAGTGCCTTAGAGGTAAACCTACACAGAACGTGATTATCAGTCACAATAAAAGTCTCACGTGAGATGGTTATTAGCAAATATCCACTCCCACTATGAAATGCAGTCTGCTGAACTGACTCTTATAGTGTTTTGCCTACCTTTGTTTTCTAAAGTAGGACCACCAGCTTTCACTGCACTGGTTTGAAGTCAAGGTGCAAATTCATCCACTTGTTCGAACCTTAAAGCACAGTGAATTGCAGCCATGACTTCACAATCTGTGCAGAGGAGCATTTGAGGTATGCCAACACATGATACAACACATGATGAGGTATGATACACACTGCAAACAATTTTGAGCAATGATCCCTGTGTAGTGGGTTTTGCAGTTTAATATATTTATTGGTAGAACCTTAGACAAGGATTTAGGGTAACCCGGATTTATTTGAAGTCTACAGACCAGGGCAAGAGAGACAAACACTTGCACCAAGGATGCTTCAATAAAAGTGAATTTATTGGCTAAATATCAAACTACATTTGGACTACTTTCAATGATAAACAACAGAAAATAAAAAACATTATATATATAAATATTAAAAGTCAAAAGGAACAAATAGCTCAAGTAAAGTGGTTCACATCTAAATAGTATGAGGCAATGTGGTTTTTGGGAAGCAGCTCGAAACTTAGACGTGAAAGAGCCTCTAGAGAATTAACGCAAGTGTGAGTGGGAATAGCTATATGGGTGGATATATCTATTAAGAATTTTCCTATTAAATAAATTGGTGACAGAGCCCTGAATGCAAAATGAAGATGCCAGGCTTACGTTGGAGTCGAGGGAGCTGACTTCAGGAGGGGTCGTCTCAGGACCAGCTCGATCGAAGGCTGGAGCTCACGCGTTCGTTCATCTCCTCGCAGGTGATGGAGGCTGCGTCGCCATGCAGACGTGACGTTTCAGTCAGTGACTGGGCAGAGACGTCTCGAGGCTGGGTGCGATGCCGGGTCTCTGTGGCATCAGAACTGCTCTAACTCTGCTGGCGAGGTTTAGATTGCAGTCAGGGCTCTGAGGCTGGTGATACTAATTTAACTAACCACCTCTCTTTGGCAGAATCGAAAATGCAAATAAGTTCTCCCTGGCCAGATGAGAAATCATTCACTTTCCTTCTCTAAGGGTGATTTAAACTTGGGGTGTGCAAACGCACAGACAAGTTATAAAAACAGACAAAGGTTTCAGATCTTAAATTTTAGCGTTCTAATATTTCCGACCTATCTCTCTGATCCAGCTCAAATTTACAGATTATCTTTTTGTTAAGAACGCAGAACTCTCTAGAAATTGCTGTGCACTCAGGTTTTGTTCGGCTGTAGCCCTGCCCTTTCGAGGCGGAGCGTGAGTACTGATAGGTTCTCCTAACCTAACGGTTAATTAGCTATTAATTGTTTCCAACTCTGATTGGTGGTGCATAATTTTAGAAGCACCTTCCCCCAGAATCACTGCCTTCGTTGTGTTAGTTTGTTTAAAACAAAGGAAAAGAAACATTATTCTAACATAAAATCGGTTTAACTTTCAAAACCAAGGAATGAACAACTAGGACATTCTGGTATGTTTCATCAGAGACAGTTCAACCCTTGTCAACTGATACACAACACACGTTAAAAGACATGGGTAACATTTGCCTGTTACCCATTGTATGAAGAAATAAAATCAACAACAAAAGGAAAAGAAACAGAAGAAAGAAGAGAAAAGAAAACCACATTCAGGATACATATTTGTCAGTGGTCTAAACTCACTAGAATGAAATGGTTGCATCAGTCTGTTATCAAAGTTATACACTACATATTCCTTGCATTTAATAGGAGAAAAAGATACAGGTTTTAGGTAATTCACATAACAATAAGACTAAATAACATACAAGTAGTGTTTCTTACGAATTATATAAATGTTGATAATCAAGCACACAACGCAACAAGTTTTCTTGGGTTCTTTCCTTTATAAGCAAATGTCTTTACGGTGGCGGTGTGTTGTGTCTCATTCTTACCCCTTGGGGGTGCTGTGGCTCCAAAATCCAAAAAGGGCTAACTTTGTTATAGATTCTCATAACAACCTCGTTTTTGGGGTCTCCAGACTTCTTGAAATGAACCCTGATGAATGGTGGCAATTCAAAGTTGATGCACACTTTAGAAATTTGATTATTTCAAAAGCTTAGTTAAGAATCTTGGTAAAACCCTGCAGCTGGATTCAATAAATAAATAAACAATAAATCCCTGCCTGGTGTACCTTTTGGGGCAGAAGGTTGATAACCTCCTGCGGTGTCCATGCTTGGTCACAGGGTAACTTCCTTTTAATCTGTAAAACTTGTTAGACAATTTAATCCTGTTTATGGCTCTTAGCCCAGACTTTGTGGAGCCAAAGCTTTTAGTTTGGGTAATGTGGAGAGTTCTTGCACTTGCTACTGTGCACACACACAGTAGCAAGTGGGGTGTACCTAGTCCTCCTAGTTAAGCCTGCATTCTTCAGTCTTCTTTTTAAAGTATTCAGACCTGTAGTAATGTTGTGGTTGGCTCAAAGTAACTCCATGATTATTTCATAAGTATGGCCCTCTGTGAAATATGTATGGATAAGCTTGTCCTCTGACAGTTTATCTGATACAGGTACTGCACCTGAAGGATGGGAATGAAGTAACGTACAGTATTATGCAAAGGTAAAAGACCACTGATCATTTACTTAATTGTGAGTCAAAATGCCCATAAAGTACAAGTTACTCAGGTGTTTTTCAGGAGGTATTTCTGGGAAGATTAGATATAAGATAATCCTCTTGTGTAATGATGAAGCAAGTCAAAGGCAAATAAGTGGAAAAAAGTTTCCAAATCTGGAGTTTAAAAAATTCTTAAAATGTATGAAAATTGGGATTCCTAACAATCATGCCTGGTAGGCCACCTAAACTGTCCCCATCAGATAACCTTAAAGCTTTTATCTTTGAGGCAGAGGAGAAAATCAAGCTGATTCAGATATGAAAAAATCCATAGGTGTTTCTGTTCATCCTTCCACTGTGAGAAGACAACTCAGCACTATGGGTCTGAAAAGATGTGTAGCTGTCAACAAACCTGTTGTATCGTCGTGAAAGTATCACGCACAACCTCAAAGGAAGAGACGGACGCAGAGCGGAGTAGCTTTGCAGCTTGCGTTCTTGTTTTGTTCTCTTGGACTACAATACCCAAGCGGGCACAGACAACAGTATGGTGCGATAAGTGGCCAAAACACGTTACCAATACATAACATATTCCTCCCCCCTTACCTTGAATGTCCACCAATGCTAACACTTAGCTCTTAACTAGATATAGTGATACTTCTATCAGTTATGCAAATTCTCGTAACAATATTAACAACATAACAGTAACACAATTTATTATTATCATTATTATTATTATCACTAGGGAAAGAGGGTAGACTGCCTCTTTTCCCAGGCTGAACCCTGGGGATTATTCTGCCCCAAAACATGGGCTAGCCTCTAGGCTACATATTCAGTCTATTAGGGGGTCGTCTCATTCTTGAGGGGTAACGACGACCTGTGGGCTCGGGTGTTGGCCTTACCAGCGAACTTGGAGTAGCATGTGGTCCGGAAATCGGTGATGATGGACATGAGCCTGACGTGTTTGGTTCTTTCTGAAGTTCAGGTGGGGAATCTTCTGGAGTTGGTTCCTGACTGCCAATATCTGGAGCATAATCTTGAGTTTCCACCTGGTCTGGCTCATCACTGGTATTTGTTGAAGACAATAACTGGTCAACATGTCTTCTCCAAATCTCATCACTCTTTGTTTGGACAGTGTATGAGACTGGGCTAGTCTGTGCTACTACAATAGTTGGAACCCATTTCTCACCCTTGCTGTAGTTCCGTGCTAGGACATTTTCACCTGTACAGAATTTTCTCTGCTTAGCTTTTGCTCGTCTTTCCATCTGAGCTCTTTGCTGAGATTGTACAGTTTTCTTGGTTCTTGGGGGTTTCAGAAGGTCTAACCTGGTACGAAGTTGTCGCTTCATCATGGCGAAGGCAGGGGAGACCTTGGTGGTAGCATGAGGTGTATTTCTGTACGTCAGCAGAAATGAATTCAGTCGTCGGTTTAGAGATCCATTACCCAGAGACGAACGTAGAGGTTGTTTGATTGTCTGCACAAATCTTTCAGCTAACCCATTTGTTGCTGGGTGATATGGTGCTGATCGAAGGTGCTTGATTCCATTTGTTTTCAGGAATGATTGGAATTCTGCTGATACAAATTGTGGTCCATTATCACTAACAAGTTGTTCTGGCAACCCGAAGTGACTGAAAATGGATCTAAGCTCTTCAATAGTTCGCTCAGACGACGTACTCTTCATGATTGCCACCTCCGGCCATTTACTATGAGCATCTATGGCCACAAGAAACATGTGATCTTCAAAAGGACCAGCGAAGTCTACATGAATTCTTTGCCATGGCTCGTCTGGAAATTCCCATGGGTGTAAAGGCGCTACCTGTGGCATGTTTCTGTGTTTCTGACAAGATGAACAAGCCTTGGCTTTCTTCTCAATAGCTGCATCTAACCCTGGCCACCAGAAGTAACTACGGGCAATCTCCTTCATTCTTACGACACCGCAATGCCCTGAGTGTAGCTCTTCTAAAATCTGGCTCCTCAGACATAGCGGTATCACAACTCTGTGTCCCCACAGCAAACAACCAGATTGGACCGTCAGCTCATTCCTCCTCACCAAGTAAGGCTTTAGACTTTCTGTCATTTCTCCTCTCCTACCACACGTTACAATATCCAACACCTCAGACAGAACAGGGTCGGTTCTTGTGAACTGTCGTACTTGCGTGGAGGTTATTGGCGCATCAGCTACTTCTCTGAAGTAGAAGATTTCAGCCTGTTGGTGTTCTACATGCTTGACTGGAAGGGGAAGCCTTGAAAGTCCATCTGCATTACAATGTTGTTCAGACCGTCTGTATTTTATGTCGTACTGATAAGCAGACAACACTAAAGCCCATCGCTGCATGCGGCTGGCTGCAAGTGAAGGAATACCAGCTTGACTACCAAAAATAGCAACAAGTGGTCGATTTCCAAAAAGAAATTGGTGAAATTTCTTCACACCAAATACAATCGCTAGTGCTTCACGCTCAATCTGTGCGCAATTGCTTCCAGCTTTACTCAAGGTTCTTGATGCAAAAGCAATTGGTCTTTCTTCACCAGACGGTAGGATGTGCGATATTACAGCACCCAATCCATAAGGCGATGCGTCGCATGCTAGCTGGATTGGCAGAGAAGGGTTGAAATGCGTTAGAGCCTCAGACTGTGTTAGGGCTACTTTTGCGTCATTGAAAGCCTTCTCGCATCTGTCAGTCCATTTCCAAGGTCTTGACTTGACTAACAACTCATGCAGTGGTCGTAATGTGTTTGCCAAGTTAGGTATGAACTTTGAGTAGTACATCAGCAGTCCTAGAAAGGATCTCAGCTGGCTCACATTTTGTGGCGAAGGTGCGTCCAGTACGGCTTTTACTTTTGACGGTGACTTGTGGAGACCTGCGCTGTCAATGACATGACCAAGGTACTCTACTGAAGGACGGAAAAATTCACATTTATCCTTCCTGACACGAAGGCCATACTCTTCTAGCCTCTGAAGAGTAGCATCCAGATTTCTAAGATGGTCGCTGTCATCCTCGCCTGTAATCAACAGGTCATCCAGATAGCACTGTACCCCTGTTAGCCCACTCAGAATTTGATCCATAGCACGCTGAAATAAGGCAGGCGCTGAGGAAATCCCGAACGGGAGATGCTGGTACGTGTATAATCCCTTGTGCGTCACAATTGTTAGCAGTTCTTGTGAGTCTGGGTCAACGTGCATCTGTAAATAGGCCTGACACAGGTCTATCTTGCTGAATTTCTGTCCTCCAGAAAGGCCTGAGAACAGGTCATCAATCAGTGGCAGTGGATATCTTTCAGTGGCTAAGACTGGATTCACTGTGACTTTAAAATCACCGCATAGTCTAATCGAGCCATCTTTCTTTATGACTGGAACAATTGGTGTAGCCCAATCACTCACACTTGCTGGTCGTAGTACTCCAACTTCAACAAGGCGGTTCAACTCTGCTTCAACCTTGGGTTTGATGGCATATGGCACTGATCTAGCCTTTAAAAATTTTGGCTTACTGTCTGGCTTTACATTGAGTTTCACAGTAATGTCCTTCATACTACCCAGTTCATTTGTGAACACTTTAGCATGTTTTTTCAAAATGCTTGAAAGGGTAGCTCCATCTTTTGCAATCATGTGCACTTCTTGCCAGTTCAGTTTGATCTTTTCAAGCCATGTGCGTCCTAACAAAGCTGGACACTGACCTACCACAACGTATAGTGGCAGCTTAATCTTTTGTTTGTTGAGCTCCACCATCACATCCAGAACTCCTTTCACTGGTACTGTCTCACCTGTGTATGTTTTCAGGGTCAGTTTGGCAAGTTTTAGCTTCAGATGCTTAAGCTGCTCTTGGTGAACCCTTTCTGATATAAGTGACACTGCAGCACCAGTGTCCACTTGCATCTGCACTGGATTTCCCTCCAGCAATGCTGTCACCCAGTAGCCTTCTGTGTTACTTTATAGTGACATCACATGAAGATATTCCTCATCAGATACACCACTTTGTTTGTCAGACATGTGTTCCACTTGATTCACCTGTTTCTTTTTCGGTTTTCTGAACTGTGTTTTTCTGATCACTGTAGTTTTGTTTGGATTTGGCTTTTCATTCTTACAGGCATGTTCAATGTGACCTCTTAACCCACAACTTCTACAGTCCATATCCTTACACCAGCATTCTTGTGCTTGATGGCCACTTTTTCCACAACGGTAACATGGTTTATTTAGTTTCGGCTTTTGTTTTTCCATTTGTACTCTGACCACATCAGAGTTTATTTTGTTGGCAAGCACAAAGCACTCAAAACGTTCAGTATATGAGCTCCACTGCTCCGCGGACTCATCAAAAGGGCCAATATGTCCAACTAGACTTGCCATGTTTTCTTTCTCACTAGTTTCAGTCTCTGCCGTGTTCCGTGTATATTTGTACATGCACTTGTTCTGTTCCTACTCACAGACTTTTGTCTCTTTCTCTCGCTCTCCGGCTCATGTGCGGGCAGCCCCCCCTCGCCGAGATGCTTGCCCTGCACGGTGCAGAAACCACGCTTAAACTCCGCGTTTCGGACTTCTTCGCGAAAAAAAACCGGTCATAAACGTGTCTACCCTTAATATATCCCTCCTTCGTCGCCAGTTTTGTTGTATCGTCGTGAAAGTATCACGCACAACCTCAAAGGAAGAGACGGAGGCAGAGCGGAGTAGCTTTGCAGCTTGCGTTCTTGTTTTGTTCTCTTGGACTACAATACCCAAGCGGGCACAGACAACAGTATGGTGCGATAAGTGGCCAAAACACGTTACCAATACATAACAAAACCTCACTAAGAAAAGGAAACTTAACGTTGGAGTTGTGTCTGCCGATTTCTTTGAGAAACTGAAAGTGAGTCCCCTGACAAGAATGGAAGCTGTAGTAATTGTAAAATGTGATACACTAAACACTCTGAGATTAAATTTAGTTGTTGAGGCCTCTGTGTACATGTACATGTTTTCTGCATTTTTTATGATGCTGGGAAATTTGTACTTAATGGCCATTTTGATTGGAAATTGAATAAATGAACAGTGGTCTCTGACTTTTGCATTGTCCTGTTACTTCTGTATACTTTGTTAAGACAGTTTAGTGAGATAATATAGAAAACTAAAGAAGAAAAACGAAAGGAACAGTACTAAGTAATAAGAAGAAAATACGAAATTCAGTTAGGGAGAGCCATCTAACAAATGCTTCAAAAGATTAGCACAAGTCTGTTGCCCTGTAATACTCCTTTAATACTTTTGTAATACTTCTTTTTTTTTACATTTGTGGTGTACAAAAATATGTTCACAGCTGGCATGAGGGAGACACAGGCAATTACTGCAAACACTCAGATATCAGATTACTTTATTAACTGTAATCACAGGTTGAGAAAGAATGAAAAAATAGTATGATCTTTGGTCACTTCACATTTATTTCATGACCTTAAAAGAAGTGAAATGCTTTTTTGCTTTGGGTAATTATGTAAAAAAAAAGAGCTGTGCTAAACTCATAAATTGTAATCTTCACAACTAAATACTATTGCATCATTCATTAAATTGTGGAAACAAATACCATAGCAATGCAGACTTTAAAAGTATGTATGGTATTCAGCGGAAAACTTACAAACCTCTTAAACACTGAATAATGATCCAGTGTGACTTAAAACAGTCCCACGAAATGGACAAAACATAACCTGGTAAGAGACAAAGGGAAGCAAGGTAAATTGTGGTACAACCATAAGCTATCTGGACTTTCCACCTGCATTTGTTAACTTTCAAAACAGTATGCATGTATTATTTGAAAGTCTTTGTCTGTTAACCTCTATGCTTAATTTGGCCAGTTTTATACCTCAGCATGATAATTAAAGGTTAATCATATTTATATAACGTTTACATATACTACTTTGTAGAGCTGTTCTACATACAGCCTGATACTTAGACAGCCAAGTTTATCATGCACTAAAGACAGCTGTAAATGATTATTCACTGTGTGCTTAGGAACAGTAAGGATGTCAAACTCCACAGCTCCAACAGACAAAGGGAAGCAAGGTAAATTGTGGTACAACCATAAGCTATCCTGACTTTCTACCTGCATTTGTTAACTTTCAAAACTGTGCATTTATTATTTGAAAGTCTTTGTCTGTTAACCTCTATGCTTACAGCATAAGTGATTAATTTGGCCAGTTTTATACCTCAGCATGATAATTAAAGGTTAATCATATTTATATAACGTTTACATATACCACTTTGTAGAGCTGTGGAGTTTGTCATCCTTACTGTTCCTAAGCACACAGTGAATAATCATTTACAGCTGTCTTTAGTGCATGATAAACTTGTTAAACTTAAATTTTACAGTAACACACTACAATATGTTATTTGAAATTAAAAAACTCCAAATGTAGTTATTGTGAAATAAAATGAGTTCTATAGTTTCTCATGATTTAGTTTCTCGTGTTTACTAGCATTCTTTAAAGCTTATCCAACCTAACAACAGCAGCTACGACAAAACGTGGAGCACGGATAAGTCAATTGTTAGTGCCTTATCATACACCTATGATAAATTATGGTTAGCAAATATAACTTACTTCTCATACGGACCAGTTACCGTGGCTTGGCGACGGTTCCATATGGGTCCATCTCGTTTTAGTGTCGTCCGGAAACAACACTTCCGTCGTGTTATGATCTCTGTCCGAGAGTGCATGCCTGCAGCCAGAATCTATTGTTAAATTTGCGATGTTTCCAAAGTTGTATATCGTTTCTGTGTTTGCATCGCGTCTGTGAATTTGCAGTGCGTTTGTAAAATGTAGCGCATGCGTTCTAATTTTGATGGATAAGTTTTTAATTTGCAGCACATCTCGGCCACCGTGTAAGAAGACCCTACATAATGTTTAATAAATATTTTAGTGTTCAGTTACATCAAGTAAACAGTGGACTGTATGGGACTGTTATTATGAATCATCATTTCTGCTAAGTGTGGTTGAAGTGTTGGCAAAAGTAGATGGTAATTCTGCATTCTTAGTGGATTTGTTTGATTTCATTCATTTCTTAATTCTGACAAGTTGTCAGAATGTCAATGACAATAACTATGTCAATGAAGGAACAAAGGCAGATCTAAATAAGTAAATAAGAGTCTAAATAAGAATAGCTAAGTTATTTATAGCTAAGACTTTATTACATTACATATAGTCATGCCTGTGTAGCATGTGTATGAGGTTTTTGTCCAAATGGTTCCTCTTGCTCCTGGTTCCTCTATTTCAGCTTTTAACATTGTAAACATCAGTCTATTAAATATATCTTATTTTGGGTAAACAGCAGGGGTGGGGGAGTAGCTAAGTAGCGTGCTACTTTTTGTAGCTAACTACAAATTTTTCTAGCTAATAGCTGTATCCCCTACAGTTTCATGAAACATAGCTAATAGCTGTAGCACCTACAAATTTTTGTGTAGCAAGAGTGATAATTTTCACTACAATTTTGCTACTGGCTTCAGGCAATCCATGCAAAATTTTGAGCCATAGAACGCGGCCGTTAACAGGGATAATAGTGATTGTGTAATCCTGACTGAGCTGCAGACAGTTCGAGCAAACGACCACGCTCTGGCCCATGTACTGCTCACCCCTTACTAGTAAGCTTAGCTCAGGGGACGGCAACCGAAATGTTAAGAAGAGCCATTTTGTCCTTTCAACAAAAATAAAACCACATTGGGAGCCACAACATTTTATATCCATTTTACCATCATGGCTGTAAATGTCTCAGTATGTGCTAATGTCCTAATATAGGCTAAAAATATGATATAAATGCAAATGCAGACTTGCTTTGCTCTGCTTTAAGCTGTAGGTCAGCTGTGGCCGCTTTTCTCTCATCAGGAAACTTTTCCGCGAAAGTAGAGTTTCTTGTAAAATGTGTCTCATCATTTGACTTTTTATGAGGCTCAAGTCAGTTCCTCATTCTCCAGCTTCTTGTTCGACTTGTCCTGTTCTGGGACATCAAGTCATGAAGTCAGCTTATCTTTTGCCAGCTCGTTTGAATTTTCCCGTTTCACCTTAACAGCTGGAGTGCTTAAAAATGCAAATAAGTCCATTCGTCTCCAAATTATTGAAGTTTGTCAAATCTTTTTCTTTGCCATTTCGTTAGCTACGAGCTAGGTGAGGTTGTCTGTGTTGCTGTGTGACCAGCAGTCTGTGCGTCAGTCTTCAGCATTAAAGGTTGGTGAATTAGCAGTTATACATTAACTTCAGCGTTTAAGACCATTTATTGTGAAAAGCAGAGCTTTATTTTACACCCAAGGAGGATTATGTTATTTTACCTAAAAATCTAGGGCTGCTGTGGAGCTGCAACAGGGCAGCAAAAGAGCCACGTGTTGCCGACCCCTGGCTCAGCTAAAGTGGAAAAAACATTTTTGTAGTAGACTATTACTAATAGTACTGCGCAGAGCCAGGGTCACTGATGAGAATTTTGAGGCTAAAGTGTTGCTGAAGTTTAACAAAGGACTTTGAATGTCATGTCTGTACATATCTTGCTTAAATGTTTAAATTGGAGCAGTTTTATTTCAACAGCTGACAATGCTTTGCACAAAATTGTTTGATTTGTATATGGTTATTTTTGTTGATTTTTGTTAGAAAAACATGGAATGGTTGACTTAGTCAAAATTTTTGTTGGATATCACGCCTTTGGTTGTGTAAGTTTGATTGTTGGTTACACTTAAACTTAGTTTTTTGTATATTTGCACCTTTTCAATTGTATGTTTCTTTCTGGCACATGATTAAATGCAGTGTCTTGTTCACACTACAGTTGGGCTTGTTTGGTGTGTCAGGTGGAGATTCACAAACATTGACAATCACGCTTTGAAAGTAGCTAAAAAGAAGCGACTACTTTATCTGGAAAAGTAGCTAAATTGTAGCTAGCTACAAATTTTGGGAAAGTAGATACAAAGTAGCTAGCTACTCAATTTTTCAGTAGCTATCCCAACCCTGGTAACCAGCCACAGTGTCTGGTGGGTGAAGCAAATCTACCAGTCAGATTTAAATATTTAAATGTTTTTAAATATGATTTGCAGGCAGATTTAACAATACTGTAAATATGTGATGGGCTGTATGAAGCCGTTTTACGTGTTGTGGATGTGGCCCCCAGGCTGGTAGTTTGAGACCCTTGGTCTGTACTGAGCATTCGGTTGTTAATCCAGGTAAATCAGCTTTCCCCGTAATCAGGGACATCACTACACGTTCATGGATAGAGGGGCTAAGCCTATACTAGGGGGGGTCTGGGGGCATAGTCCCCCAAAAGAAATTTTCTAATGTCCCCAAAATGTTAATAATGCACTTTTAGAGTAGCAACAGCCAGAAAATGTCATGTACATCAGCTATGTTAAGTATATGAAAAAATGGTTATTTGGCTAAATTGGCACACAGTAGAACTTTCTCTTTGTAGTTTGTATTAAGCACAGAGATAGTATAACAAACACTATATCCATGCACTTACAACAGGCACAGATCAAGCAAAGGTACTGAAGCCAAGCAATGCTATTTCCTCTCTTTTAGATAAACTGCAAGGTCCTAAATATATGATTCAAACACATAGATTATAGATCTTTTCAATCTCAGTTGGTGCAATGAGAATGATTTTGCTCTGTAGATATGTTTAATAAGCTATGTGACAGAATTTTATGGTGACAAATATATTTTTACAGTGAGGTTAAACTTGGTTTTAATTTTAACCAAAAGCTTATACAACCCCCACTTGCTTTCTTCTTGATCACTAATCTCCATCAGATCTGCTCTTTTAGTCCTGTCAGACTTCTTCAGTTTCTTTCTCTCCCTCTTTTCCTGTGTTTAGTAACACATTAATTTTATTAAAATCAGATTTACAAGAACCTAAGGAAATAATGATGAATCAGTTTAACTTTTTTTAACTGGTAAAAATCTCACATCTGACTGGTTGAGGAACTGAGCGATATAAAACTGTGTCATGATGTCATGATGCCTTTTTACAGAAAGCTAAAGTCAGTTTGAATTTTCCCGTTCCACCTTAAATGCTACAGCAGTTACATTCTGGCATCTTGCAACGGGAAAATACGAACAAGAATCTGGCGAATAATAAGCCAACTACAGTCTCATCCTTTTCACTGATGTTAACTTACTGTAAACAACAAGATATGGCAAACAATGGTGTCATTGTTTCCAAATACTGAAAATGAGTTCACACTCTCGCACTCACTATAAAGCAAGGTCGAACTAGTTGGCTTGTCAGCTAGTTAGCCACAGACCTCCAAACTTCATTTGGCCTTCAGATTAGCTCAAGAACAGTGTGTGAGAGCTTCATGGAATGGGTTTCCATGGCTGAGCAGCTGCATCCAAGCCTTACATCACCAAGCGCAACGCAAAGCATTGAATGTAGTGGTGTAAAGCATGCTGCCACCGGACTCTAGAGCAGTACTTGTCTTGATTGCATTGTGCCAAGTGTAAAGTTTGGTGGAGGGGGGATTATGGTGTGGGTTGTTTTTCAGGAGTTGGGCTCGGCCCCTTAGTTCCAGTGAAAGAAACTCTCAATGCTTCAGCATACCAAGTGTTTTTTTGGACAATTTCATGCTCCCAGCTTTTTGGGGATGGCCTCTTCCTGTTCCAACATGACTGCACACCAGTGTACAAAGCAAAGTCCATAAAGACATGGATGAATGAGTTTGGTGTGGAAGAACTTAACTGGCCTACACAGAGTCCTGACCTCAACCCAACAGAACACCTTTGGGATGAATTAGAGCGGAGACTGCGAACCAGGCCTTCTCGTCCAACATCAGTGTCTGACCTCACAAATTTGCTTCTGGAAGAATGGCCAAAAATTCCCATAAACACACTCCTAAACCTTGTGGAAAGCATTCCCAAAAGAGTTGAAGCTGTTATAGCTGCAAAGGGTGGGCCAACATCATATTTAACCCTATGGATTAAGAACGGGATGTCACTCAAGCTCATATGCGTGTGAAGGCAGATGAGCGAATACTTTTGGCAATGTAGCGTATGTTGGGATGAGGCAAATGAGACTGTGGTCATAATGCCCAAGAGCTGCACATGTGACTGTGTGATAAGTATTTTTAAAACTGGGTCCAAAATGTTCCATTCTCTTGTGGCACCAGTGAGATGCTGTCTGTACTTGAGCATTTCCTTTATTAGATTTATGCTGTTAAAATTTCCCAGAATGATGAGTATGTAATCTGGATTACATACTCATCATTCTGGGAAAAGAAAAAAACTTTCTGGGAGAGAAGAATGAAAAGTGATGAAAAGTGACTCTAGATGAAGAGCAAATGCTTTTAACAGTACTGTGATGTCTTTACACCAGCATTCATTGACGCAGAGGCAGATTCCTCCTCCCCTGGTTTTACTGGTGGGCTCTGTGTCACTGTCCGCTCTGTGCAGCTGGAAGTGGAGTAGGTGCAGTGTGCTGTGTGGGATCAGGTTAGAAAGCCAGGTTTCCGTAAAGAAAGGTTCTTGCTTAACCAGAAAAAAGAGAAAGATGACTTTGAAGAAAGAATAAGATATACACCTCAGAGATAGAAGTCTCTAAAAAGCACGTCAAATAAATGGTACAAAAAGCTTGTCCCTCCATACTTAGTAGCCTGGATAGGGTGAAGTGTGAGGCCTGCAACAACTTACATGTCAACAGGATAGATATGACTAAAATCTGCATCAGTCAATAATCTCAATAAAGATGTTAATGTGGAAAAAAGAAATCCACTGTTGAAACAGCACCAGAAAGGAGTTCATGATTTTTTTCACAATATAGTATGCACTTATATGTCTATATATATATATATATAGATACATGTCTTCAGCTTTAGAAAAACTCATTTTGGAATTTTTTACTAACCTTACTTTGCTTGGCATAAAAGAAAATAGGTTAGTAGTGCTAGTAATTCATTGAAGGTATCTTATCTGGCATGAATATTACTTTTTTTATATGGACTCTTCACCTTGCCCTAATTGGTATCATCGGTGTCAGGGGAATGCTACCACAGAACATTTTAATAAACATGCCAAACAAAACAACATACTCAGCAAAAACCACAAGATCAATCTATAAAACAAATCTTTATTTAATTAAACAAATCTTTTTTGGTCAAGTATGAAATATACAAACACAGTCTTTCATTGAAAAGACTTGACCCAACATCAATGCAGACTTCTTTTTATAACCTGTTTAAAGATTACAATGATAGTTTATGATGATGATGATGGCATGGTAATGCCAACCAAAGACCTATTTTTTTTAAATCACTAATTACTTAATTCAACACCCTGATTACACTGTCTTAACCTTGGTGATACCATCTCAGCAACATTTTATTAAGTAAATTGGTTCACATGTTAAGAACATTTACATGTAATAATGGGACATTTGACTATTTTGCACAGAGGCAAAATGGGTACAAAACTACTCAATGCTTGTTTAATTTGAAAGTCATTTTAAGTATGTAACATATTTCATCACTTCAGTTGTAACATGCCGGAGCTTAGAACTGATTTATATAAATGTTCAGTATGATATATAGGGGGAGAGAGAGAGAGAGAAAGAAAGAGAGAGAGAGAATGAAAATGGAAGTCCATGTAAAATACAGTTGCTGGCCAAAACAAGAAAACAGGCCCCTGTTCACATTCTTTGGCATTTCTGACCAATTATTCATTTATTTTTTTTTCCAAAAATTTGAATAGAGAAGGAACAACAATAAAATCCAACCTGTCCCCTATCCAAGGTAACGTTAAAACAAAATTTTAACAAATTTCCCCAATACCTGACTTCTCAAATACCCACATAAAAGCATAACTTTGTATACACATCACTTGCTTTTACACAAACAATAAACATGCATGTTTATTGCATACATGCTTATTCGTACAGCTGAGGTACCTTGTGTGAACAGGACAGTAGAAACCTTCTGTGACAGGAACTAAAGCTCAGTTCATCTTTGCCCCTGTTATCTTTTCACAGGTCAAATGAAATCATTTAACTCTGCCTCCAGAGCTGCAGCCATCTCATCTGCCTCTGAGCTGCTACCATCCTCATTAGAATCCTTACTAGACTCACTAGACAAGTCTCCATCTTTGTCATCATCATTATCCACTCCATCATCATCCTCCTTGGCCTCCTCTAGCTTCCTCTTGTGACCCCTACAGAACAGAAAGTTGTTTTTTAGTGCTTAACATTGATGTAAGACTGATGTTGGCTTCATGGTTAATGCCAAACTAAGCACAACACCTAATGTAACTAGCTGCACTGAGATTTCCTGGAGTGCACACTAAAGTAGTAAAGTGAGAAAAGATGACAATGAAATAGGGGAAAATAAGAAAATAAAAAGGAATAACATTTGAGTCAGAATCGGAAACCCTTTAGTGCAAAGCATATCAGGAATTTTATGTATGCAACATGTATAGACATATGCATCAAATGTACAAGCACATGTGTGAAGAGAATATACAGTGAATATGAAAAGTCTGCACACCCTTATTGGAAATTCAGATTTTGTTAATGTAAACAACGCAATCAAGACAAATCATATCAGACCTTTCAACAACAACGTAAGTGAAAAACTTTTTTTTCTGGAATAATCATTAAATGTTTTACAGAATGTTCATAAAAATACCATTCAACATATTTAGTTATACAGCACAACTCAGTTTTGTCAGTCAAAATAACCAATTTTACAGCATGATATTAATTGGAAATATTTATTTTGCACGAATGTGAATGGTCGGATACATTAGGCAATATTTTTGATAACTGAGCTACAGTTGAGCTTGTGCCAATTGGTGAAAAGGTGCAGTTCAGTGGCTTGCAAATGATTCACAATATTCAGAAAAGGGCCTTCAATTCTTGCCCTTTCTCCCTTTGCCCAATTTTAAGACAAATAGAAGTTACAGATAAAACAGTAGAGACTTTAGAGTTTGTGCAGCTTTTACTGGCGTGTAAAAGTATGTATTCTGGTAAAAAACTGAGTTGTGTGCTACAGCTTCTCATTATGCTGAATTTCCTTTTTTTCAACCAGTAGCTACAAAACAAAGCATCTGAGGACAGAGTATGGATAGATCAGCTGCAAAGGTGAATTTACTTATATGACATACATTGAAGTGAAGTGATAATCTCAGTATCTCAGTCAGAAAACTAAAGGTGGAGGAGTATGTTTTTACATTAAGCACAGACGGTGCAGGGACGTTAAACGTCTGGCCAGCTCATGCTGTCCTGAATTGGAAACTTTGGAAATTTTCAGTTGCAAGTCATTCTACTCATCTCGAAAACTTAAATCTATAATTTTGGTCAGGGTCTGTGTCCCCCCCACTAGCACAAGCCAATTTAGCAATTTAACAGGAACACTCAGACTCTCCTACCATCATTATGGGGGACTTCAACCACACTAACCCGAGTGCTGAATTACCAAAATAAAAATAATCTTGCCCCACCAGACAGACACTTGACCACTTACACAGCACCAGGCAATCTCCTGTGCCCAACTTGGAAACTCTGACCATTCCCTCATCCATCTCATCCCCTCATACAAGCAAAAGCTTAAAACAACAAAGCCCAAGGTGAATTCAGTGAGAGCGTGGTCTCCAAATACCACAGAAGATTTGATGCAATGTCTGGAATCCTTCAGAGCTTAGTATAACAACCTGGATGACTATGCAGATTCAGTCACATCTTACATAAGCATCTGTGAGGGGGCTTGCATTCCATCAACGTTTATCTACATGTACAACAATAAGTCTGGTGCTCAAATGAGCTCAGGAAACTGTGCACAGCCAAGGAAAAGGCTTATAGGTATGGCGACTGTGATGCACGCAAAA
Organism: Colossoma macropomum; assembly: GCF_904425465.1. Taxonomy (NCBI): domain Eukaryota; kingdom Metazoa; phylum Chordata; class Actinopteri; order Characiformes; family Serrasalmidae; genus Colossoma; species Colossoma macropomum. The sequence goes on from NW_023494787.1 coordinate 33,928,049, forward strand.
AGGCAAAGTATGCACTCAACAAAGCAGTCAAAACAGCCAAAAAGATACAGAGATGGAGCAGCAATTCTCCTCAAACAATTGTTCCTCCATCTGGAAAGGACTCCATACCTTAACAGACTACATTCCTAAAGCATCATACATAGCTGCAGACCCCTTGCTTCCAAAACTGTTCAATAACTTTTACTAATGATGGGAAATACAAAGAATATCTCCCCCTCCCCCAGACTAGCTCTCACCTGCACAGCACCACAAACCCCCTTCTCTACCACCTCTCATCGCCATCACTGAAGAGCAGTTCAGCCTGTGTTCAGCTGTGAACATTAAGGAAAGCTGCTGGCACTGTTCGCGTGTCATTCAACATTCAGGCACTGTTCTGAATGGATTTCTCTCATTATTACTGATCTCTTCAGACCCTGACCTTGTTGGGTTGTACCTGCTTTTAGAGCTCCTTTATCAGTCCAGTTACAAAAAAACAGATGATCTCCTGCCTGAATGACATGTCATGAAGTGTAGTCATGAAGTGTTTTGAGAGACTTTTACTTCAGCACTTAAGTCATGACTGATTGTCTCCAGCATGCTGCAGCCAGAGTCCTCACAAGAACCAGAAAGTTTGACCACATCAGCCCAGTTTTATCAAACCAACATTGGTTGCCAGTTAAATTCCGCATTGAGTACAAAATTGTTTAACTGACATATACAGCTCTAAACAGCCTTGCCCCTTAGTGAGGAAACTTCTCTCTTATTATGAACCATCACGCCTACTTAGATCACAAGGTGCTGACTTACTTGGAAAAAAAAGATGGCGGCGCCCTGAATGGAAGCAGCTACTCCGGCTCCCGTTAGCGATGTGCATTAAATGTACTCTCTATTCCGAGTTGAATACTAGATTAGTCAATAGTCACAGTACTCTGCTCGGACTTTGTGCATCCAACTCATGCAGCAACTTACCTAGCGGTTTACTGGCTTTGGAACCTGAAACACTCTGCGAACTAGGGATTCTACACCACCAAAACCCAGAGGCCTGCACAGCAGCGGTCATATCTACCGTTACCGACCGCTGCATGAAGCGCCGTAATGCGAGAGACCACGCATACGCCACACTCGAGCGGGTATTAGTGCTAGGCTAAAAGCTAACCCCCACAGGCCTTGCGCTTCCATCGATTCTGCTGTCAAATGTCTGCTCATTGAAAAAACAAAATGGACTATTTAAGACTGGATTTAACCACCAAACGCAAGGTGAGAGACTGTTGTACCTTTATCTTTACCGAGACATGCCTTAATTCCAGTACTTCCGATAGCGCCATTAGCGTGGATGGGCTAACAACATTCCGTGCAGACAGGAGCCATACTCTCAGTAGTAAATCTCAAGGAGGGGGTGTATGTGTTTACATCAACAACAACTGGTGCAAAAACGCCAAAAAATTGTCTCGAGCCACTCAGAGGATATAGAGTTCCTGACTGTAAAATGTTGACCATTTTATTTGTCAAGGGACATCACAGCCATTAGCATCAGAACCGTTTACATACCAACCAGCGGAGAAAACACACTAGATCGGGTTTACACTAACATCAAACAGGAATTCAGGGCAGCCCCCCACCCACCTTAGAAACACGGACCATTTCTCTGTTATGCTAATTCCAGCATACAGGCCACTGTTAACCACAAGCAAGCCATCTGTGAAGCAGATAAGGACATGGCCAGAGGGAGCAGTTTCAGCACTTCAGGACTGTTTTGAATGCACTGATTGGAATGTGTTCAGAGGGCTGCCACTGACAACCAACATGTCAATCTGGGGGAGTATGCTGAGTCTGTGATGGGATTCATGTCCAAGTGTGTGGAAGATCTCACCAGAGAGGTACATGCACTTCTAAGAACACATAATGCGGCCTTCAAGTCTGGGAACAAAGATGCTCTTAGATCTGCTAGAGCCAACTTGGACAAGAGCGTGAGAGCAGCAAAGCGTGCTTATGGTCAGAAAATCCAGAGTCACTTCACTGACTCAAAAGACCGCTGGCACTTGTGGCAAGGTATCCAGTCCATCACAGACTACAGTCAACCCACTCCAGTTTGCATACCGCCATAACCTCTCCACTGATGCCATATCAGCAGCACTTCACCAGAGTCTGGCCCTCATTGACTTCAGCTCTGCCTTCAATACAGTCATTCCCATGCACTTAGTAAGGAAACTCGGCCGATTAGGCATCGACACCCCACTGTGCAACTCGTTACTGGACTTCCTCACAGACAGACTCCAGACAGTACGAGGTGGAAGAAACACCTCTAAAAACCATCATCATGAACACTGGAGTTCCCCAGGGCTGTGTGCTCAGCCCTCTGTTGTTCACTCTGATGACTGTTGTGCCAAGTACAACTCAAATCACATTAAGTTCGCAGATGATACAATGGTGGTGGGCTTCATCAGCAACGATGACAACTCAGCCTACAGAGAGGAAGTCAACCAACTCGTCGTCTGGTGTGACAAGAACAACCTGTCACTGAATGTCGACAAGACAAATGAAAATTATCATGGACTTCAAGAGGAAGCACATGGTACATACTCCACTTACAATCCATGGTAACGCTGTGGAGTCAGTGAGAAGCACCAAGTTTCTGGGAGTGCACATCACAGACGACCTGACATGGACTACACACACCACTTCCCTTGTCAAGAGAGCACAGCAGCGCCTTTACTTCCTATGACAGATGAGTAGAGCAGACCTCCCCCCTTCCATCCTCACAACTTTCTACAGAGGCACTACAGAGAACATCCTGACCAGCAGCCTCCCAGTGTGGTATGGCAGCCCTTTCAGAGAGTGGTGAGGATGGCAGAGAGAATCATCGGAACCCCACTTCCATCCATACAAGATCTCTACCTGTCACGCTGCTTCAGCAGAGCCAGCAAGATAGTCAGAGACCCCAACCTGCCCATGGACTGTTCAGCCTCCTGCCCTCTGGCAAACGCTACCACAGCATGTGGTGCAAGACCGCCAGACTTAGCTGGAGCTTCTTCCCACAGGCCATCAGTCTACTCAACTCCCTCTAACAACACACAACACACTGGCCTCTCAGGACTGTTTAACTCCTGAACATACACATAGACTGTCTAACACTTCTATTAGAAAATGCAGCTATTTTTTTATGTGCAATATTTACAGTGTTGTCATCACTTGACACTGGTGAATTGTGATAAAGTGCTCAAGTTTACATTTCCTGTTACACTGTGCAATAATACTATCATTGAGGACAATGTGCAATATTTTTCCTATACAACATGAAATATTTCTTTTACATCAGGGGGTAGAGCCTTTTCATTTAAAGCCCCCCAGCCTTCGAACAATCTTCCAGTCAGTGTTTGGGACTCAGATACAGCCTCAGTCTTTAAGTCTAGGCTAAAAACCTACCTGTTTAGTCAAGCCTTTGGTAATTTTTTTTTTCATTAGATAAAGGTGCAGATCTGGGGGTTCATGGACATTGAGCATTGTGGTGACTGCGGGTATTGGTGGGTCGTCCTGCTGCTCTCATGCTTTCACTCAAATCTGTTGACGGTGGAGCAGAGGGGCGCTGACATCTCAGAGAGTTACCCTCTGGCTCTCCCTTTAGTTATGCTGTAATAGATGGGCCTGGTGGAGTCTCTGCTTCCCTCTCTTAATGCTGTATACTGTAATCAGTCTGTATTAACAGAACTAACTAGTTGTGTGTCTCTTTACCAAACTGAACAACTGCCCATCCTGTGCGATCTAATGCTGTTGCTCCATCTGCCTTGATCGGGTGCCCAATGCTCACCAGCCTTCTATACCAATCTGACTACCATGGAGCTTCCTGCTGAGCAATGTTGTATAAACCTCACCTGCACGCCACTGACACTCTTGATGATACTGCTGAACTTTCTTTAATCATAGACATTGCTACTCCTGCTTTTCCCCTTTTTCCATATGTTATACTAATGATCAAATTTCATTCTCTGCTGCTATTGTTTGCTATCTGGTGTCGACTAGAGGAGGATGGGCTCCCCTTTTGGGTTTTGGTTCCTCTCAAGGTTTCTTCCTCTTGCTCTTAGAGAGTTTTTCCTTGCCACTGTCTCCATTGTCTTGCTCATGGGGCCTTGTTCCTAGATTTTTCTGTAAAGCTGCTTTGTGACAACACCTGTTGTAAAAAGCGCTATATAAATAAAATTTGACTTGACATAAAAAGCTAACAGGCCTGAAGATAATGCCATTAATTTGGCACTGTACTATATCCTGCAACACCTGGATGGCATTTATGTCTGCATGCTGTTTGTAGACTTTAGGTCTGCTTTAAACACCATCATTTCTGGTCCTCTACTAGATAAACTGTGGCAGCTCAATGCCCCCACAGCTGTCTGTTACAGGATCCACAACTTCCTGTCCAACAGAAAACCATATGTCAGGTTGGGCGACCACATTTAGGACCCTCTCTGCCTCAGCACTGGTGCTTGCCCCTGCTCTATTCTCTCTACACTAATGACTATACTTCTAACAGTGACTCTGTTAAATTTAAGTTTGCAGATGACACTACTTACTCTGTAATACAGTAATGCAGCTGGTGTAATGGTGTGGAGCTAAACAACCTGGAGTTAAACACACAGAAAACTGTGGAGATGACCATCGATTTCAGAAAGAAACACACACCACTGCCACCCCAGATGCTGTTAGATAAGGAAGGGTGGCAATTTAGATGCAAGTATACTTAAGCAATAGAACATAAGAGGGAGTGTGTTATCGTGAAATAACATCACGGTTGTGATTTGGTCGCAGGCACAAGCCAAAGGTGAGTGCCGTAGATCATCACAGCCGTGATGTTATTCGCAATAACACACAACTTCAATTGTTCTATTGCTTTTATACAACAGTTAAATAAATAAAGTAAGAAATAAATAAATTGGGCTGTGAACGTGCCATTTAATACGTTTTAATGTTAGCAGTTCCTTTCACCAAATTATAGTTCCTTAACAAGCAGCTTGTTGCTATATCAGAGTAACGAGCTCCGCTCACTCTCCAGCTCCTTACACAGACTAACTGACAGTTTGGGAATTCAGTGTAGTCTCACCTTCAGAGTCTGACCAAATCAGATGTAGGTTAAATGTAATCTTAGGTGTCCATTTTCTGTTTGTGCGCAAAGTCAAATGGCTTGAGTCATGACTCCTACAGCTGTCAAAGGCATTGCTTATCAACGGCGTCTCAGCGGAGCGATAGTGTTTGTGAAAAACCTGTGATGTTATGGCGAAATAACAGCACGGTTAGAATGCTTCTCAGCTTGCATGGCCGGAACTAACTGTTGTATAAAACGACATTAAATACATTACGGAACAGTGTAAACACCATCAGGGAGTAATTGAGGAAATCTGACACCACCAGGACTTTCAATGATCGGGACATCCTTCTAATGTACACTGGGCAACGAGAAGCTCAGTAGAAAAGTTACTGTGAGGCCAATGGCAATCTTAAAGGGGACCTATTTTGCTTTTATGGGTTTTTTAATTTCCTTTGATCTCTTATATAGCTTTTTGTGCATGTAACTGGTATGCAAAGTTCAAAGTACATGCCAGAGGGAGTAGCTCTCTCTCACAGAAACCACTTTTCTCAGCTGCCTGAAACGCCTTGTTGGAATTCCAGCCCTTTTCCTTTGTTACAAGATGATACAATCTCAAAGTAAGTGGCAACTCATTGCATATTACAACCATTTCAGGGCACAACACCTGCAAAGACAACATCAGAAGGGAAAGAAACATGCCGACTTCCAAGGTACAGTAATATTACAGGACTTTATTACAGTTGCAAACTTTCAAGACTTACTTGGCATGGGATTGACAAAGACTGACCAAACTTTTTGGCATGAAACAAATTTATTTCTTTGCATGCTATCCTGAAAGAGGGCTGAGGTTAGATGACCTTTGCCATCTGGAAAAACTATAAAACTCCATGAGACAGGGATGACACCGATAAGGTTACAGCTTATGTTGCAATCTTTCATAAATAACACTGGCATGGATGTTCACTCTGCTGTTGAACTTTTGTTGTTTTCCCATTAGCTGCAAGACTGTCTTGCATCCTTTTATTTCTTTTTGCTCTCAACAACAATTAAAAGCCAGTCAGAGATTCACTCTTGTTCAGTCACTATCTTATTTTTTTTTTCTGCTTCCTCTCATGTCATTTTCTGTATTTTGGCAGCCTCTGCCATGATGTCCTTGCTGGGAATATTGAGCTAGCTGAAGAGCCATAGCCGATGTGTGACATGGTGCCGTAAAGTGTTACACAGTTCTCGCGAGGGGTCTCGTGCCTGCTCCTCCAAAGTTACATAGAGCTATAGCAGACATTCTGGGTCCAGAGTGGCAATGACAGAGACGCCATCTTCCGTATTAGTGGTGGTGGTGTTTCTTTTAAGATAGCATGTGGCTAAGTATTCTAAAAGTATTCTTCTAAAAAAACAGAAAAATAACTGTATTCTGAATACTGTTTGTTTATGCTGTGTAATGTAGATGGAATAAAGATATTTAATTTCTGTATTCTGAATACTTTGCATTACATGACATCCCAACCCTGCTTGTGCCTTTTTAAGAAAACCAGCCCCAAAGAAAACTAGCGTCTTCAAGATTTGTATCAGATATCTTTGCTGAGCTGTGTTCAAGGTATACAAAGGGATTATGAAAGACACCCTACTTGAAATCAATCAATCAATCAATCAATCAATCAATCAACCTTTATTTAACCTCAGAGAACATTGAGGGTGACCCTCATTTACAATGTTGCTGAGCTGATGCAGTTGAAATGCATTTATGCTGTGCAAGGATGGTATAATTCAAGAGATAGTCCTGAAATGTGAGGTACATAGTGAGACATTGGTGAGACCTGCTACAGACCATGGTCAACTTCTGTCCACAATGGCCTCACTTGGAGTATCCTGGCAGATTTGACTGGCTCAATATAGCATCAACAATTTCTGAAATGGAAACAATTTTTTTTTCCATTGAATGAACATACTGGACCTTGCCTTCTTGTGTGGAACCCATTTAAGTAAGCAGATGACTTCACCCTGTCTGAGGTAAGAGGAATGCTCTCTGGTTAAATAAAAGTTGCTGTTGATGCAGTCACTCAGTGGATTCAGATCCTCTGTGTTTTAAAATCAAAATAAATTCTTTTAATCAAACGAAAATTCTACTCACTCCACACTTTTATTATTCTTCTCCTGCTTAATAAAAGATGTTTTTATTTTTTGAATATTCTATAGAATATGCAATTAGACATGTTTCCCTTTAATAAATGAATGAGAATTTCATTATAATTATTTTTATTATGCCTTTATTATGATATTTGCTCTGCTCTTTACCGTAAACAGGGAGTAGGGAATCAAGAGTATTAAGCTGCTAAAATACTTTAGACTATCAACTGGTCACACACCTGGCAGTCAGAAAAAATGGAGTTGTATCACTCAGAAGAGTAGCCCAAGAGCCAAGGACCACTCAAAAAGCGCTCCAAAAAGGCCTAGAAGTAGCAGGTACAGTTGTCACAGAGAAAACAAAAGGTCTCCATTTGTGTTAAACTAACTTAATGGAATTTTAATCTTGTACACACAAGATTCCTTCCACTGACAAGAGACTGTGGACGTTATTTATATACTAGGTGGTTATGTAAACACTAGGTGTGTTTTCCAGAAGGAGAAGGAACATCACTCTACCATCAACCGGCTGCGCACCGGGCGGTCATAAAGTTAATCAGAAGACTAGCCCAAGAGCCAAGAAATGTTCAATATGAGCTCTGGAAAGATCTAGAAACAGCGGTTTCAGTCCTCACAGAGAAAACAATGGGTCTCCATTTGCTAACGCTGATGCCACCTGTGACACCGTGCACGCATCTGTGAGCAGGCTGCAGACACAGTACCCAGAGGCCCCGATTCTGATCTCTGGGCACTTGTTTCTCCATCCTCCATTCTGACAAACTTCACCCAGTATGTAACCTGCCACACCAGAGACCTGTTTTAACACTGAGGAGGCATATACAGTGGTGTGAAAAAGTGTTTGCCCCCTTCCTGATTTCTTATTCTTTTGCATGTGTGTCACACTTAAATGTTTCAGATCACCAAACAAATTTAAATATTAGACAAAGATAGCACAAGTAAACACAAAATGCAGTTTGTAAATGAAGATCTTTATTATTAAGGGAAAAAGAAATCCAAACCTACAGGGCCCTGTGTGAAAAAGTGATTGCCCCCCCATTAAAACATAAATTAATTGTCGTTTATCACATCTTTGGAAAGCTGAGTTCAACCTAGGGGGCTAGGGAAATTGAACTTAGCTTTCCAAAGATGTGATAAACGACAATTAATTTATGTTTTAATGGGGGGGCAATCACTTTTTCACACAGGGCCCTGTAGGTTTGAATTTTCTTTTCCTTAATAATAAAGATATTCATTTATAATCTACATTTTTTGTGTTTACTTATGTTATCTTTGTCTAATATTTAAATTTGTTTGGTGATCTGAAACATTTAAGTATGACAAACATGCAAAAGAATAAGAAATCAGAACACTTTTTCACACCACTGTAACTCATCACCCCTCCCTGCCCTTGGAAGATCAGATCACGGCCTGGTTCGTCTTATGCCTGTGTACTAACCCCTTGTACACAGGGAGCCAGCTGTCACCTGCACAGTAAAGAAATGGTCTGGGGAGACTTAAGAAGAAGCTTTGAAGGACTGTTTTGGCATAACGGTGTGGGAAGAACTGTGTGATCCTTATGGGGAGGACATCGACAGTCTCACACACTGTATAACGGACTATATTAACTTCTGCATGGAGAACACTGTACCCACCAAGACCGTTCGGTGTTTCTCCAACAACAAACCTAAAGACGCAGCACCCAAAGGACCTCAGCAGCTACAGGCCAGTGGCACTGACATTGCACCTGATGGAGACACTAGGGAGGCTGCTCCTTGCTCATCTCTGCCCTTCGGTGTGCTTATCTATGGGCCCATTTCAGTTCGCCTACCAACCTGGCATTGGAGTGGCTGACGCAGTCATCTAACTCCTACAGAGAGCTCTCTCATTTGGAGAAGTCTGGGAGTATTGTAAGAATCACGTTCTTTGATTTCTCCAGTGCTTTTAATACCGTACAGCCTGGGCTCCTAAGGGACAAGCTGGAGAACACAGGGTTTATCGTCACCTATCAAACTGGATTCTGGACTACTTCATTAACTGACCACAGTATGTGAGGGCACGGGACTGTGTCTGACATGATGGTCAGTAGCACAGGGGCCCCACAGGGAACAGTCTTGGTACTGTTCCTTTTCACTTTGTACACTGCAGACTACATGTACAGCTCACCAGACTGTCATCTACAGAAATTCTCTGATGACTCAGTGATCATCGGTCTTACAGATATGAATGACAGAGTACAGAGAATTGACCCAGGACTGGTGTCTGAGGAACCACCTCCTAGTCAATGTGGGGAAGACAAAAGAGATGGTGGTGGATTTCCGCAGGTGTAGTGAACATCCAGAGAACAAACACAGAGACTCTTTAAAGTACCTGGGTTTTCACCTCAGCAGTAGACTGGTCTGGTCAGATAATCTTAGTGCACTTTACAGGAAAGGCCAGACCAGACTCTATCTGCTTAGGAGACTGAGGTCGTTTGGAGTGCAGGGGGCACTCCTATGGACTTTTTTCAACACTGTGGTGGCATCAGCCATCTTTTATGGAGTGGTCTGATGGGGCAGCAGCATTTATCGTTATCGCAGGTTCTTCCTGCTGCACAACTGTATAACCAGCACTGCTCCCAGCAGAACCCCCCCACCCCCTGTTAGACCTCACACACCTCCAGTAGGTTAACTGTGAATTCATCCCCAAACCCGTGTGCAATATAATCAATACTTCATGTGCAATACTCTGTGGGCAACATCCTATGTGCAACACGTAAAATATACTTAAATTGTTAAGATTTTTTTGCTTTAATATTTATAATGTTTATATTGTTAATTTTGTGAAGGACATATTTTTTATCTTTAGTATTATATATATTATCTATACAGTAATAAGTAAAAAAACTAACCATGTTAAGTAATTATCAAGGTTAATTACCTTCTTAATTCTCTTCTTGCTACTTCTTTTCTTTAGTGCCTTTGCTGCTGTAACACTGAGAATTTTCCCATTGTGTGACTAATCGAAGATTATCTTATATTAAAAGTTTGTGCAGAAAAGTAACCTACATCACTAAATAAACTAACTGCTGAATATGTGTCACACCAACCAGTTTTTTTTTTTAAATCAATTTATTGCTACTTTTTAATGCATCTATAATAGTTCCGTACTTTTTCTTTTCATTTGTTCATTTCCATCCCTCCATTGTTCCATAAACTGTTATTACCGTACAATAAACTGATTTGACTCCAGTTATCCTTTTTACTTTTATAGAATTCATTATTAAACTATTTATTCGTTCATTCATTCATTTATTTTCAGCTGACAATACATCTTGAAATCTATACAAAAACAGGTGATAGCTTCATTTTGTTCCTATTTCATTTACCACCTCCCCAGTGCTTGTCTCTTTTTTGCTTATCTGTCCTTGCTGATTACTGAAAAAGCATACATTTAACAAGGCTGTCTCTAACAAACCCCAGCTAATGGGAAGGTCAGATACTCATACAGTTAACCACACATAATACAATCAAATATATTTGTTGATTTCTTGGTTATGTTACATGATACTGTGCCATCAATTTGCTAGTTGACAGTGAACTTTCTCATGTCGGTTGTAGTGTTTTATGAGAAGGGAAGAGAAACTTGTAGTTAGTTTTCCAAAACAATTACACCTACGATGTGCAACAAACACTACTGCTGCCAGACCCTGCTTGATTTGGAAAACAGAGTTCTGCTGTAATAAATGATGGACCGTTGGAGGCGCTGCACAACCTTGGGCTACTGTGTGCACGAGACCTCAGGACTGTAGGACTGCGTAACGCTGCTGACCAGGACAGGAAGCATTGAAAATGGTGAGCCAGAGAGCCGCCCAGCTCTACAATCTCTTCACCTCTCTAACTCTATAATAAATTCACGGGTTGAATGTCCAGCTCAAATCAGGGACTGCAGCACTGCTGTTTTAATGCAACGTAGCTCAGTGATAGCATTTATACGCAGCATTCATGACTGCTTACATCACTTCGCCAGCATCACAGGTGCAGTCATGAAGCTTTACTGACTGACAGCTAGGGGTGGGAATCTCTAGGCACCTCACGATTCAATTAGATTACTATTCAGAGGGCTGCGATGTGATTATAAAATGATTATTGATGCATCTTGATGCATCTTTTTTTTTTCTATACAGGATTTCTTTTTCTCACTGTGTTATGACTTGGAACTTTCAAAGCAAAGTATTTGTAATGATTCATAATGAATTTTCTTTCAATATCTTTTATTAATAAGACAAATGGAAGTGATGTAGCAAGTGAAATGGAAGGCTCTCATTCACTGCTCGTTTGGAGCACACAAGATGCAGGCTGCCACTCATCTGTGATAAAATGTGCAGTTACGGTGACATAAGATCCTGCATCTGCATCATAAGATTCCATAACTGTAAGAGACTGCACCTCGACTCCAAAGTGGGCAACATAGCGCGAAAGCCCTGGTTCTCAACGACTGAGTACGGACCTGGCAATAAAAGTTGCAATAGAGTTTGTGCAATAAAGCTCTGCTGATTGTTCCAACACTGTTTTAACAATAAATGGTCTTAAACGCTGCTAATTCACCACCCTGTAACCGTGAAGGCTGGCGTGCAGACTGCAGGTCACATAGCAACGCAGAGAGTCTTGCCTAGCTAGTAGCTAACGAAAAGGCAAAGAGACAGATTTAAGAGGAAAATCTGGAGATGAATGCATTTATAAGCACCGCAGTTGGTTTCCTGGTACGTTAATTTTGCAACGAGAGACTGTCATACACTACAAAGTTGCAAAGCTGAAGTCCTTCGACCTGTCCCGTTCCACCTTAAATAGTGCCACATTTACATTCTAGCGCCTCAGGCAGAATTTAAAGTGGAACGGGAAAATTCGAACAAGAAGCCGGAGAATGAGAAGCTGACTTCAGCCTTGTAAAACAGCTGAAAGTTGAGAGACATTTTATAAGAAACTATTCAACTTATGAAGAAAATTTTTCTGGCGGAGATGGGAGGAAAGCGGCTTTAGCTGAGCTAAAGATTAAAGCGGAGCAAAGTAAGTGTGTTTTCGTTTATATTTTTAGCCTATACTAGGACATTAGCGCATACTGAGACATACTGGACAATAAATATTGTGGCTCTGGTTCCCAAGGTGGTTTGATCTTTGTTGAAAGGACAAAATGGCTCTTCTTAACATTTGGGTTGTCGACTCCTGACCTAACCTAGCTTTTAATTCGGAGGGTGCCGGTCGGATTTCTTGCTCATCCAGTTGTGTTTTTGTTATGTGCATGTCACAGAGTGTCCAGGCGCTGCACTCCGCACTTCCAAGTTCCGCCTCTTGCGTTCCGTCAACATTACGTTATAAATTAAAATTTAGAATTTAGATTTTTTTGATTTTTTCGATTTTTGACATTTGTGAATCGATTCAGAATCGTCCACGTCCACATCGCGATGCACCTAAGAACCAATTTTTCCCCCCACCCCTACTGACAGCTGGGCTCATCACCCAGAATATGTTCGAGCTTGCTGTAAAAAGTGCAAGTTATTCGGCCACTTTTTTGGTTCATGTCCTTGTGTTCTTTAAACTTTACTTTCAGACTTTTAACTGTTCTTTGATGCTACAGCCTCGCTCTACCGCAGCGTTTGGCCATTTCTTTCGAAATCTCTTCAAACACTAAGGTGTTTTGGAAAAGTCTCTTCTAATTTTTGTACAGAGATATCACCCCAAATGTTTATTAGGTCTCAGCAGCACAAAATTATGACGATCTGGCTGTTCAGATGATTTATATTAAGATATGCAGAGCATATTTACTGTACAGACCTTGTTAGTGAACTATGAGGGCAAAAAACCCCAAAATAATCATTCATTAATCGTAATCGAGGTAAAATATTCAATCAATCGTGATACTGATTTGAGGTTATATTACCCAGCACTACTGCAGATGCTGCATGCACTGCTGAAAACCCGGAATACTGCCTTCAAGTCAGATGACAAGGCAGTGCTCAGCACAGCAAGAGCCAGCCTGTGAGGACCACCTCTCCTCCCACTACTTAGGCTATCCACAGTAGACCACAGGACTACCCTTTTTGGGTAACTTACTGGGCAGCTTATTGGAAAGCTGAAGATTGAACACCAGTACTCCCCAGGGCTGTGAGCTCAGTCTCCTGATATTTACACTGCTAACTTAGGACTGTTCTGCAAAGCATCTCAAATCACATTTTCAAGTTTGGTGATGATACTACAGTGGTCTTCTTCAGCAACAATGATGAGTTAGCAGACAGGGAGAAGGTGAGGCGGCTTGCAGACTGGTGCCAAGACAACAGTCTATCTCAATGTTGATAAGACAAAAGAAATGATTGTTAATTTCAGGAGGACTCACGGTGACCACTCTACATTACACATCAATGGTTCAGCTGTGGAGAGAGTCAAAAGCTCCAAGTTGCTTGGTGTGCTGTACCTGATGAAGATTTTATCTGATTCTAATGAAAGTTGATTGGCTTATGCATCAAAAGATTCTCAGGTAGGCTGTTTGTTTTGGTGCTGTATGTCAATAGCACCAAAGGGGGCGTTATAACATCCAATGAATTTTGTGTGGCATGAAATTTTGCATGCCACACCTTTGAGCTTACTTTTAAGTGGATTTTTAAAGATGACCTGATAATAGGAAAACTGTAGCTGCTATAAGCTAATCCACTTTGAGCAGGCTTTTGACAGGCTTAACACTGACCAACTGCTCTCTCTATAATAAATCAACTCAGACTACGGTTGAATGTCCAGCCCAAATCTGGGACTGCTGTACTTTTGTTTTAAAGGCAACATGGCTCAGTGATAGCATTTATATGCAGCATTCACGACTGTTTACATGGACTTGGAAAAAGCATAGATGACATGACTTCCTTCAAGATCACTACACATACTTTAGATGATCGGACCATACTGTTTACAAAAGTCAGCATTTTTTTGATAATTATTAAGGTTCAGGCACTTGAGAATTTTTTGACACCAGTTACATTAGCATCGAGCAAAAATTCTAGGACTAGTTCGCAAAATTGTTTTCGCTTATTATGCAAAAAACCTAAGTAGGTGGAGTTAAATGTTCCAAATTGCAAAGTAGTCTGTTGTGAACCAAGGAATCAGGGAAAAAAAAGAATTTCGTCTTTAAAAAAATTGGTTTAGGAGTTATAGAGCCAAACGCACTGTGCAGCACAACAGCGCCCCCTTTAGGCTGACTGGGCTCATGTCATGTGCCTGAGTAGCAGGATGGACTACTAGCTATTGGCCAAGTTTCATGTCTCTAGGACTTACACTTTGGTCTGGATGATTCATTTTAGTGGAGAAAAAGAATGATAATAAGAAAAACCAACAAAAATACACACTGTGTGCTTGGACCCTAAGAAAAGACATTGTATTTCTTCTTTTGGAAATTGTTTGAAAACAGCCTATTTCAAATTTAGGATTTTTATTTAATTATTTCACAACTGGTCTTGAAATAATCCAGTATCTATAGGTAAATAATTATCAAAATCATCAAAATCATTGATTTTTTTGTCCACCATAGTCACCTTATATTAATTAATCATTGTAGTCTTGGCAATTATGAACTAAATTATTAAAACTCAAAAATTGTTAGTCTCATCATCTCTAAATTTAAATCAGTTATATGAATTGAGATTCAGATGTCGCATGCAATTCTTGACCCAGATCAGAGAGTGCTGTAGTACGCAAGACTTAAAATAATTAAAAATCCAATTTCAGTCATTTTTTATTTCCTACAGATATATAAGGTCTACCATGAATGAGATTGTTTAGCTGAACAACTTTGTAATTAAAAGTTCATTTTTTTCCATTTTAGTCTTCACTCACACAGTAATCTAAAAGGTGTTAATTATTAGACTTGTTGCGTTGGCACCTTGAATAGTCTAACCAAGCTTCATTTATTTTCAAGTCCCGTTGATTCATTTTGTACATTTTAGCTGACCAACGATAGTTCATTGTGAAATCTTCTGCAAACATAGTTTGAGAATTATGGACAGAAATAAACCAGTGTCAACCTGCCAAGCCACCACAGATTTTGCTTCTGCTGCCGTTGTTAAACTGCAGCCTCTGCTGTCACCAGCCATCCACAGAGAAAGCTGCAAAGCCTGCCATCCACCAGAAAGGCCAACCTTCAACAGCTGACTCCACCGTACATGCCCTAAGCTGAAGTTCTCTCAGTGTTAAATTCTCCGTGTTAAAGGTCCCGCTGTGAAGATGTCATCAGCACTTGGAGATCAGTGGCTCTCCTCACCTCCTCAACTTTTATAATTGTGTTACTCTGTTCCTCTTTTAAACCTAGATTAGTTGTTACACTACTATCTGTATTCCATACTGCTCAATCCCCATAAAATAGCTATTTCCGAGTTTCACTTAACTACAGTATGTTCGTCAGGTGAATCTCATGTCTTTACCACTTTGTTTTGCATAGCATTTACTGCATATTTACCTTGTTATTAACATCAGGTCAATAAATGACCCTTTATTAAAGTTATCCTTTGATTGTGTAATTATCACAATCCGATCAATCAATCACTGGCCACAGAAAGACCCCAACCTGAGTTGAAGCTAGCAGTAAGTAATGTTAATGGCATGCATGGGAAATATGTTAATTAAGTGGCAATCACCCGCTACATACAAGACTTACAATAAATACTTAATTAAATAGCTTTTTACATATCCTTTTAGGTGCCTAAAACCTTAGTGCAATACTGTTTAAGTAACAACCTAGGCCCTTTTTCTACAATTCTTAAGGTGTTTTTTTTTTTTAAGAACTGAGATCAATCACAAAACTCTACGTGGCTGACCACTTTGTTCTTAAGCTTTTTCATCATTTATTAAAGCACAACTGACCTAAACAGCTGAAGGTCATGAATGCTTTCTTTGATCCTCACAAAATGTCCTATACACATGCAAGAGGGTATATTCATTATTCACTAACAACACAGGAATAGAGTGCCTATCTGCACCTATCCAAAACATGTTCAAGGAATATTAAAAGATGTTTACATTCATTTGCACTTTTATATTTATTAACTGCACTATTTGTAAATAGAAACACTACCATCCACATATGTGCAATATCCTCATGTGCAATACCATAGCTACTACATTCTTTTACATGTATATATTTTACTTTATCATTCTAAATTATATAGTCATTCCTTTAATATCTTGCATTTAATATTTTATATTAGCTTATATTTTTGTTTTATTCCTTGTTTAATCTATTTGTTTATGCACCATTAGGATTGCTGCCTGATTTCATTGTATCTTGAATCTTGAATCATCAACTGAACCCTTATACAACACAGGTGACCTCAGCTGGACTCAGGGGGGCACCCACAATATTAGCAGCAAGACTGAGTGATGTAGGGACATTTTTCCCCCATAACTCTTTCAAACACGCTTGAAATTTCTGTTGACCACCAACTATTCCACCAATCTTTACCTTATTGGTGTTAAACATTCAGAGGATTATTTTAGGCAACTTAACTCATGTACAGCCATAGGGGGCAATCTAAGAAGGAAACTTCTACACCCACTTCTCTGAGCAAGTTCCAAACTCTCAAGCTGCTTGTAGGGTGCACTCAAGAAAAGAATGTCTAATGGATTCATCGACAGTCAAATGGAGGCCTTTTCATAAATTCTGACTGCTTGTCATTTTCTTTCTTTGGTTTTGACATTTCCACATAGTTGGCCTTAGGCCTAATTGTGCTGATTCGTGCATGGACCCTGCATAATGCTGCTTTTTTCTGCACTAAAACAAGTTGTACAGACCAAGCCATAAAGCTTACAGACATAAAACTTTGTCAACAGGTAGTATTCCATCCTGCTATTCAGTCACATGAGAAGCCCAATTGGCCTGAACAGCGTGCCACAGCAGGGTGTTTTACATTTTGGGCTCCTAAACCATGAGGTATAACAACGTAATTATGTGTGCTGCATAATTTACTGGCTCATAATAATATAAAATTAATCAAAAACCCCAAATGGCCTCCCTCTGGAAAAAATTATATACATGTGGCAAAAAAATTGCAAAATTGCCAAAGAATTGAATGAAAGAATGCTTTTTAAGATGACCTGATAATTGGTTACTGCGACCGCCACTAGCCAATCAGCTTTCAGGTGGCATTTGACAGGCTTATTAACAGTGACCATCATGGAACTTGAATGGTATGTCTATGTAGGGACCCTTGATTTACCTATGACATTTCAAAAGAACTGAGCACTGAGGGGGCGCTAAACAATGTCTCACATCATTTTACTTAGGGACATGAAAATTAGTTAAAATAATGCAATTTAGAAAGCCTAAAAACTTTAAGATTTCAACAGGTTTTCATAATATGCACTGTATTTTTTCTATCTTCAGTTGTTTGACAACTGAAAGTTTTTTTAAACAAATCTTTTTAAAATTCATCAGTGGCACCTAAAGATGAATAATGATCAAAAACATTACTGCTTGCCCACCACAGTCACCACATATTTGTTAATCATTGTGGCTTTGGCAATTCTGAATTAAACTACAAAAATTAAAAAACAGTGTGTTAATCATCTCAAAATTTAAACCACTTTTATGAACTGAAGTTCAGATGAGCATGCAAAATTTGACTCTGGCCTTCGGAGATTTAAAATGATTAAAAATCCAATTACAATTTGTAACCCACCTAAAGTGAGGATTTATTTTCATTTCATGTTTTTGTACTACACTCAAAATAGAGAGAATAGTTGCAGTTCTTACAATTTCCTGTAGAGAGCTGGTCCAAACCAGTTTTAGAGGACCAAGTGGAATGATAGCGCTCAGCTAACTACATAGCTAAACTTGTCTGTAATGTAATTTGACGCCTAATGTACAAATCTACTGGAGGAATTGAAGATTTTCAGCTGTAAGGTCTTTAGAAATGATAGTGAAGTAATTTGTAAGATGAGTAGAATGTTCAATAAGTAAAGCAATCTTCACTGTACAGAAGCAAACGTTTACTATTCACAGAATTTTCTGTAATGATTCTACATAAGGATTACTTGTAAGCTGAGAAGAAACAGATTTTTTTTTAATGTATTTTTTATGTAGATTGTTTTTTTTTTTCTTGCATTGAGTTTGGACCCTTTCATACACACACACGCGTGCGCCAGACTGTGAGCGAGACCAGAACAGCGAGCCAGGACAACATGTTGAAAGCTGTCTGCCCTGCGTGTTGTTCCTTCACGGACAGGGACAGAACAGGAGAAACAGATACGCTTTTTTTTTCCAAACTGAACTGAGATTCATCTCAAAGAAAACAAAAGAAGCTACATACACGCATATTCACATAAAAGCTGCATAATGGTTTTGAGCTTCAGACTTTATTTCAGAGACAGTGAACCTGAAGTTCTTTTGGGCTCTTTTCTTTTTTTCTGTGTGTAACTTTTTGTTTCCTTGTTTTGTATGTGGTTGGAACCCTATTTTAATTGTTTTGATTTTTAGGGGTCCAAGCACATAGTACCATTTGCTTGCTATTTGCCATTTTTCTTCCAGATCAGAACAAAACAGCAATAACTCATGAATACCTTATCTGATTCTAAAGAAACTTCACAGGATTATGTGATAAATGACTCTAAGGTCATCTATCTGTCAATTTTTGCTACATGTATATCATTTGAGGGCCCTGCAACTTCTAAATAGCTGTTTTTCAGGATCTGTACATTCGATCAAGCTGACATTTTGCCAAGTGCTTCAAGTCTTTGTACTCAAATGTATCTATAAGGATTTGAAAGCTTGAAATTTGTAGCTGACATCAGCCAAACAAATTGTAGCATCCATTTTGACCAGCCTACCTAACCAATCATGATGGAACTTGAATGGTATGTTCATCAAGGGGCTTCAAAAGAATTGGCCACTGGGGTGCACTACGCATGTTTTGAACAATTAAATCAAGTATGCCATTCTCCTTTTAACTTGTGAACAAGAAACTGGGTTCATTCACTTTGTAATTAAAAATGTTTTAGAAAATGTATTGTTCTTTCACTGTTGTTAATTGATCAAAAACAGCACTTTTTGAACCAGTCCAATAATTTTAACCAGACTATTATAAAATTGGCCTTAAAATAATCTGTGGCTTCACTGGTTAAATAATTATCCATTTTTTTATCAAAAGACTTTCACATACCATGATCTCTACAGTGTATCAGTCAAGCACTGCAGCCTTGCCATTCATCACTTTTTCATCATTTGCAAAAACTATAGATTGAGTTTCTGATGAGGCAGAAAATTTTACCTAGTTTTGCCTTCAGGTGGGCGCAATAACATAATGAATTCCTCTAAATCCCAGGAGATTTTAGCCCAAAATCTGTCAAAGACCTTAAACTTGTCTATGGGTGGAACTTTCAGCAAGTTACTGACCTCAAACACACATCAAAATCCCCAAAGAAATAACTGCAGGAACAGAAATTCAAAGTTTGGCAATGGCCCTCTAATACTGCCTATTTGAACCTAATTGAAAATCTGTTGTGTGTATTACAGAAGGCAGTCTACAAGCGAAGATCCAGCAATATCAAAGAACTGGAAATGTTCTGCATGGAGCAGTGGTCCAAAATCCTGCAATTTCCAATTTCGATAGGCATTACACAGAAAGTAGATCAGTTCTCTTATTCTCACTAGGTGAAGCTTCATTAAATATTACTAATGTGGATGCCAATATTTTTAAAACCTGTTTTCCAAAAAAATGTTAGTAAAGAAAAACTTTTTGTTTGAAAAAAAAATATATCACTCACTGCATGTGTTATTTAATATATTGATTTTAGCTCATTTTCATAAAGAATGCCAGTGTGTTTGGAGCTGACTGTAACTGAAGTTCTGATGTAACTGATTGGGCATCTAGTGTCCTACCTTTCAATGATTACAAAATCCAAGACCAGAAACTGGACTGGAATGATTTGCAGACCTCTGCTCTATAATCTGTAATATAGCCACAGGATGTTTTACACAGATCTAACAACACACAAGTCAGACAGACTTCTACGGGAGTATGTACCTCTTGAAGTTCAGAAAATCTGAAGGTTACTGGCTCCCAGTACAGTTACAGCAATTCAGATGATGTGACCCTGTGTTCTGCCTTATCTCTACCTTCATTAATCACCATGGAAACTGAACACATACAAGACCAAAGCAGTTTCTAATATACAATGACTACTGATGTCAGTATAGTGTATATGCATATCAGTCAACAACACACACCCCATGAAGCCCAGTCAACCAAACCTATTTCTTCTCTGCAACAAATAAGGAAATCACATCAGTACAACCAGTTACACTGAAGTGGTTGCTGATCTTGTTGCTGAATGCTGAACAGGGGAAAAGTTACAAAATCTCTCATTCCCTTGTGCCCACTGCATGTACAGTACCTTGAAATGCTTTCAGACAGACTGCTGGATGATAGCAGTGTATCCTTGACCAGTGTGCCCACGTCTTGGTAATCTACTGGTCCGGCCCTTTGCCTACAGTTCTGTGGTTGCTCCTCTGCTTCTTTCTCTTGCTCCAATTTTTCCACCTTTCCTTTTTCTTCACACTCATGATCACTCTCCTCCCCAAGAATATCGTCGACCTGCCCAAGAAAACAGTACGTTTGTAAATCAGAGTTCTGAGCTGCATGAGAATCAAGGCTCAACCGTCTTCAAACAATAACAATGACTTACAAAATTGCTGCTATACATTATAAGGTCATGAGCACGCATGTAAAAGGCACTTGCACTTCTTTTGGTCATTGCGCTATTGTTCACTTCACTTCTTTAAGTGGTAATGCCTACATGTCAGAGCATTCAGAGGCAGTGCGAAAAACACTATGATTTCACCAACAAATAAATTCGGTGAGAACTAATTTGGTCATCAATTTTGGTCAGTTATGTGGGTTGTTTATCACACTCCTAGTTGAGAGTGCTATCTGGGGAACCGGTCCATCATCAAAAGAATTTACTGGGTTACTAGGAGAAAGGCAGAGCAAGAGATTTGATTATGGCCACAGGGGGAACAGAAACAGCTACAAAATAGTTGTTCCCTTAAAATATATTGTTCTTTATTTATTTAATTTTAATTAGTCAACTAACCTGATTCATATGCTTGTGACATAGGCCAATGTTTTTGTGTTTGTATTAATTGTACTCCCTTCTTGTGTAGTAATGGCGCTGGTTGCCATACTATAAATGTGTGCATGGTCTAGCTGTCTAGTTAGTTAAATGTTAGTGAGAGCCCAGGTCGGATGTGTTTGTTTTCCTGGCTAGGTTATGCTGAATATTAGACATCTGCGTATTCATTTTATGTATAAGAGGCAGATAGCAGAACACTAACAGATCTTGACTGAACTACCCTAAATATAGACTGTGAGCCAAATTTCTAACTTTTGAAAGGCTTAAACTACATTTTTTTCACCCCCCTCCATGTTGTGCGAACTATCAGTGGTTCTCGCACTACTACAGGTATGGTTATGTCAGGTTGGGGCCTTAAAGCAGAGGAAAGTTTTTGGAAGATTATAAAATTGCATGTTATTGTGGCCTCAATATCATTCAAAACAGCTGTGAAAATTCAAAACAATTTAACTCCAAAGAACACCACTGCATGCAAAACGTGCAAAGGACATCACAAACATATCACTGCTGTCGGAACAAAACCTTGTGTCTCCAAAATGGTAACTTTACAGTAGAAGGAGAAAAAAACATAATTCCAAGTAATTTTGGGCAGTTTCTTTTGGTCCATTCATCCTAAAATTTGCACACAATGTAAAGGGCAACAAGCATTTTCAAATTGTGTCAAAAACAAACGAAAAAAATGGAGATAGGAGGTTTTGTTCCAACAGCAGCGATATGTTAAATTTATGCTTCCCTAGTTGTCACTATATATGAAGTGAGACTAATAATATCAATCATTTATTTAGAGACATTTAAACATTAACGGGGTCAATTTATAAGTAAGCTCAAAGATGCAGCATGACAAACTTCAGCTTGATATACAGATGCAGAGAACCACAGATTTTTCAAACTTTCTACATAACTAAATGGTTGAGTAAACAAATTAATTAAGAGTAGGTTGATGTGAAATGTTCCATTCTAGAGAAACTTGCAGAGTCAAAACTGTTCAGTCGTGGCGATAGGAACCAGAAGTCTGAAGAGTTTAAAGACTCTAAAAGCTCCCTCACAGAAAGTTATTAAATGAAAAAAGTGGCCTTGCTAATAAATATCAGCTTTTTCATAATTATTGAGGTTCAGTAATTTGATGCTAGTATTATGAGGACTGGATGAAAACCCGAAAAAAGTTTGTAAAAGTACGTTTTGCATAAAAATGCAAAATATCTCGAAACAGGTGCTTGTTCTGAGTTTTTCATTTAACCAATGATAACCAATAACTGTATCACGAGCCTTATCACGCTGCCTCGACTGCGATCTTTTTATCACCCTTCTTTACTGTGATGCTCCTCCTCAACACTGGGTTCACCACTTGCCTCCAGTCCGCTAGGAGGTGATCCCACCTCTGAAACCACTGTGGCGTCAGCATAGAAGATGGTGTGTGAAACACAGCACTTCAAACGAGTGTTCTTTATTAATCTCCAGCATCAGCATACTCTATGTCCATAAACCCCTAGATCTGCATGTCTTATGTAACAGGAAAATCTAATTACCAAAGGCTTGACTACGTAGGTTTTTAGCCTGGACTTCAAAACTAAGGCTGTGTCTGAGTCCCAAACACTGAATGGAAGGCTATTCCAAAGTTGCGGGCCTTTGCATGAAAAGACTCCTCAAAGGAACTTTATTAATTCTAGGCACTATTAGTGAGCCAGCACCTTGTGACCTAAAAAGGTGTGATGGTTCGTTCCTAATGAGAAGTAAGTTCACTCAGGTACTGAGGGGCAAGGCTGTTTAAAGCTTTGTATGTCAGTAGCAGAATTCTATACTCAATGAGGAATTTAACTGCCAACCAATGTAGTGTTGTTAAGACTGGGCAGATGTGGTCAAACTCAAGTTTTTCTCTAGTCCAACATCACGGTACTAAAGGCATGATCTAGCTTTTCTGCATCATAAAGTTAACGGTGCACTTTTAACTTTGCAATATTTCAAAGATGAAGGAAAGCTATTCTAGTAATACTGCTTATATGTGCATCGAAGGACAGATCGGCATCGTTCATGATGCATGATTTTTTTTTTATTTTTTGTTACGCAGATGTACACTATATGGACAAAAGTATTTAATTATTGAGTTCACTTGTTTCAGCCATACACTTTGCTAACAGGTGGATAAATTTAAGCTCATAGCCTTGTAGTCTCGATAGACAAACACTGACAGTAGAATGGGTCATACTGATGAGATCAGTGTCTTTAAACATGGCGCTGTCATAGGATGTCACCTCTGCCAAAAGTCAGTTTGTGAAATGTCTGCTCTGCTAGATCTGCCCCAGTCAACTTTAAGTGCTATTATTGTGAAATGGAAGCATCTAGAAGCAACAACAGCTTGGTCACAAAGCAGTAGACCACACAAACTTACAGAGTGGGGCCAGTAAGTGCTGTAGCGCACAGTGCTATTCCTCTCTTAAATCACTCACTAACGAGTTCTGTATTGCCTTTGGAAGCAACATTAGCAAAAGAACTGCAAGTTATGAGCTTCACAGAATGGGTTTCCATGGCCGAGCAGCTACACATAATCCAAAAAGATCAAAATGCACATTGCCAAGCTTGGGGGGCAGAACGTTATCTGCCTGACTGCATTGTGCCAACTGTAAAATTCGGTGGAGTAGGGATAATGCTATGGGGTTGTTCAGGGGTTGGCCCTTAGTTCTAGTGAAGGGAAATCTTAATGTTTCAGCATAACAAGACATTTTGGACAACTGTATGCTTCCAACTTTGTGGAAACAGTTTGGGGAAGGCCCTTTTCTGTTCCAACATGAATGTGCCCCAGTGCACAAAGCAAGGTCCATAAAGGCATGGTTGGGTGAGTTTGGTGTGGAAGAACTTGACTGGCCTGCATAGAGCCCTGACTTCAACTGCATAGAACACCTTTGGGCTGAACTAGAACAGAGATCCCTCTCATCCAACATTAGTTTCTGACCTCGCAAATGCTCTTCTGGTTGAATAGGCAAAAATTCCCACAGATGCACACCAAAATCTTGTAGAAAGCCTTCCCAGAAGAGTGGAAGCTGTTATAGCTGCAAATGGGAACAAATCTTTCTGTTCATATACATATATATATTTAGATACATTTATGTATATGGATAGATGGATGGATGGATAGATAGATGCTGTGACCGAATGCCTGGATACGTTTTATAGCTTAGATAAAGGCTCCACTAAAAAAATAAATAAATAAAAGAATGCCCCATGGTGCAGTGGTCATGGTCAAGCTTTAAAACAGACTGTCAGACAACTAGAGCGAAATGGTACTGACTAAACTACAAATATTCAAAGTATCTGATTAAAAATAATAAAAATAGTTCTAGGTTATTATTTAGCACAATTCTTAGATGAACTATGAACCAAACAACTATAACACCAGCAGCAGCAATCATTGTTCAATAAGAAAATTTTAGTCATTAGGCAAAAAATTCAAAACACAAAATTAACCACTACCAACCTGCTGCCCTAAGCCAATCCAGATCTTTAGTACAGTGTAGCTACTGCAGAGAGGCTGAAATCCTTTACCTTACTTCAACAAACAGATCTGGTCAAATTATTTTCCCTTGAAAATCTGTTAGCACACTAGATCCAGTTCCTATGAGTTTACTCAGGGAATTTTTTTTTACCAGAAATAACCAAGCCTCTTTTATTAATAATAAACTCTTGTCTTAGCCTTGGCTATATACCAGAAATGTTTAAATTAGCTGTAATCAAACCTTACTGAGAAAGATTATTATTGTTAAGATAATTAACTATTATTAATGATAATAAGAAAGGCCTTATTATTAAGATTAAGAAACCTAATCTAGATCCCTGCTAGCTATCAAATTATAGACCTGTTTCAAATCTTCCCTTTGTGTCAGAGATTCGTTGTGGTGCAACAGTTCCTACTTGCATAATAATCACATACATGAAAAAATTCAGTCTGCACTAAGGCCTCATCATAGTACAGAGATAGCATTAGTGAAAATTGTAAACTCTAATTATTCTCTGACCAAGGAAATGTATCTTTGCTGGTTCTCCTTGATCTTAGAGTAACATTTGATACGATAGACTACGCTATCCTATTAGACAGGCTAGAAAAACTTGTAGGAGTGTCGGGACTAAGTGCGAATTTCTTCTCGCTCAAAGCCCCAACATATGGATGATTAATAATTAACCTGTTCTATAACTATGTTTCAGTTCTTCAATAAATCTAATCACTTGTTCTCGTCATAAACACAAAATAAAATAAAGTTCAGTCAAAAATAAAAGAAAGTTGAATAAAAGACTTTAGCCACTGAGTTATTTTGGTAGGAAGGAAAAGGGCTTCTTCTTTATTGAGCTTCAGGTGGCAAGATGGCTTCCGGACAACCAAATGCAATGAACATCACAAACCATCCATTTTTATATCCTGTTTATCCCTCTTACATTGTCACATATCATCTTAGTCCCCATTATATCCTAATTTTACCATTTCTTTGGAAACCCTTATTTCCAACTGTCCATGACATTAATTTTTTTTAAAACTTTCCCAGCTTGGCTGTACCAAGCCATCCCATTAAACTCTTGCTTTATTAACTGGCTCCAAAACTGACTTTGACTGGTTCCTTATCAGCTTACCTCACTCTTTGAGGGTCAGCTTACCCTTTCAACAATGTTCACTGGCTTCTAGATCCTTCTGAATTTCAGGGACTCTCCAATGCCAAAATCCCCTAACTTACACATAGCAAGGCCTATCCTAGTGTAATAAACTTTGTTAATCAATCTTTTAGGTGCATGATTATAATTTGCTTAGTGATTTAAAATAATAATTCAAGGAAACATTTTTTATTAAAATCCCACAGGAGTAAGAGGAATAGCTTTTTCCTGGGTCAGATCTTACTTAACTGATAGCTATCAGTTTGTGAATGTAAAAAGTGAATTAACTGTTTGAACAAAAGTAAAATATGGTGTTCCAGAAGGCTTTTTAGGATCTCTTTTATTTGTATTATATATCACTGTTGTCGGAAGAAAACCTTGTATCTCCAAAATGATAACTTTACAGGAGAAGGAAAAAACCTACTTTACTTTTAACGTAAGTCAATGGAACCAGATTTTTTTCCAAATCATTTTAGGCTGGTTCTTTAGGTCCATTCTCCATGAAATTTACATACAATGTAAAAGGCATTTTCAGATGATGTCGATAACTGAAAAACGACAAAAATGGATATATGAGGTTTTCTTCCGACAGCAGCGATATGCTACTGTTATCAGTAAACATGGCATCACATGACACACAAATGAATATTTCGGCCAAACCAGATGAAATATCTCAATAAAACTGAGGACTGTGTAAAAGAACTGGATAAGACACTGGATGTCAACTAACTTCCTGGTACTCAGACAAAACAGAGGTTCTTCTTCTTGGTCAAAACTGTCTAATTTAATGCCAAATCTTAATAAATTCTCAGTTGTGTCAGGTACACTAAATGGACAAAAGTACTGGGACACCTACACATTACACCTAAAGAAGCTTTAATGACATTCCATTCTAGATCAATAGGCGTTAATATGAAGGCTCTTCCCATTTGCAGCTATAACAGCTTCCACTCTTCTGGGAAGGCTTTCTACAAGATTTTGGTGTGCATCTGTGGGAATTTTTGCCTATTCAACCAGAAGAGCATTTGCGAGGTCAGACACTAATGTTGGATGAGAGGGATCTCTGTCCTAGTTCAGCCCAAAGGTGTTCTATGCAGTTGAAGTCAGGGCTCTATGCGGGCCAGTCAAGTTCTTCCACACCAAACTCACCCAACCATGCCTTTATGGACCTTGCTTTGTGCACTAGGGCACATTCATGTTGGAACAGAAAAGGGCCTTCCCCAAACTGTTCCCACAAAGTTGGAAGCATACAACTGTCCAAAATATCTTGTTATGCTGAAACATTAAGATTTCCCTTCACTAGAACTAAGGGGCATATGCCAACCCCTGAACAACCCCATAGCATTATCCCTCCTCCACCAAACTTTACAGCTGGCACAATGCAGTCAGGCAGATAATGTTCTGCCAGATAGAGAAGCGTGAATATGGTTTACACCACTCCCCCCCAAGCTTGGCATTGTGCATTTTGATCTTTTTGGATTATGTGTAGCTGCTCGGCCATGGAAACCCATTTTGTGAAGCTCATAACTTGCAGTTCTTTTGCTAATGTTGCTTCTAGAGGCAATTCAGAACTCGTTAGTGAGTGATTTAAGAGAGGAATGGCACTGTGTGCTACAGCACTTACTGGCCCCACTCTGTAAGTTTGTGTGGTCTACTGCTTTGTGACTAAGCTGTTGTTGCTTCTAGATGCTTCCATTTCACAATAATAGCACTTAAAGTTGACAGGGGCAGATTGCCTTGGTGACATAGATGACATCCTATGACAGCGCCATGTTTAAAGACACTGATCTCATCAGTATGACCCATTCTACTGTCAGTGTTTGTCTATCGAGACTACAAGGCTATGAGCTTAAATTTATCCACCTGTTAGCAAAGTGTGTGGCTGAAACAAGTGAACTCAATAATTAATTCTTTTGTCCATATGGTGTACATCTACATAACAAAAAATAAAAAAGTCATGCATCATGAACGATGCCAATCTGTCCTTCGATGCACAAGCAGTATTACTAGAATAGCTTTCCTTCATCTTTGAAATATTGCAAAGTTAAAAGTGCACCGTTAACTTTATGATGCAGAAAAGCTAGATCACGCCTTTAGTACCGTGAAGTTGGATTAGAGAAAAACTTGAAAGTTTGACCACATCTGCCCAGTCTTAACAACACTACATTGGTTGGCAGTTAAATTCCTCACTGAGTATAGAATATGACATACAAAGCTTTAAACAGCCTTGCCCCTCAGTACCTGAGTGAACTTACTTCTCATTAGGAACGAACCATCACACCTTTTTAGGTCACAAGGTGCTGGCTCATTAATAGTGCCTAGAATTAATAAAGTTCCTTTGAGGAGTCTTTTCATGCAAAGGCCCCCAACTTTGGAATAGCCTTCCAGTCAGAGTTTGGGACTCAGACACAGCCTTAGTTTTGAAGTCCAGGCTAAAAACCTACGTAGTCAAGCCTTTGGTAATTAGATTTTCCTGTTACATAAGACATGCAGATCTAGGGGTTTATGGACATAGAGTATGCTGATGCTGGCGATTAATAAAGAACACTCGTTTGAAGCGCTGTGTTTCACACACCATCTTCTATGCTGACGCCACAGTGGTTTCAGAGGCGGGATCACCTCCTAGCGAACTGGAGGCAAGTGGTGAACCCAGTGTTGAGGAGGAGCATCACACGATAAGGCTTGATGGCAAAGCCAGGCTGGAGGACGACAGATGGAGAAACGCGGTTTAGTCAGTTGCCATTTCGGCTCTAGTTGTCCGACAGTCTGTTTTAAAGCTTGACCATGACCACTGCACCATGGGGCACTCTTTATTTTTTTTAGTGGAGCCTTTATCTAAGCTATAAAACGTGTCCAGGCATTCGGTCACAGCATCTAGCTTGGCTGGTTCAGATATCCATCCATCCATCCATCCATCCATCTACATACATATAATAAATTTGTAATTAGGTTACTGTCATTTTTTTCATCAGATGCCTTAATCCAAGGATCCTGATAAAAATTGCCTCTTCTGATTCTGAGGAAGTTCCTCGACTGGTGGGAGAAATACCACAGGCAATGGGAAAAGACTCCTCAGTCCGATGATAAATGTTTCTTATCGGCGGGAGAAAGTTCTGTGCTTGGCCAAGGGAAAGCCCCTCGGTCGACAAGGGCAAGCTCCTTAGTCAGTGTGGGGAAAGTTTCAAAAGCATACTCACAAACAATACAAAACAACAAGACTGGTGTGAAGAAGCAAGTTGCACAAATTTACAGAACTTGCCAGCTTTTCTTTCTTTGGAACTTCACGTCTGTAATGTTCTGTACCGCGACTGAAAAATGTTCTAGAAAGCAGAACTTTATATATATGTTTAAATATACAGCCTATGTAGGCTTCACCTACTCTGCTCCAGTGCCGTGCCAGCCAGATTTAAAACTAGAAATATTGCAGGGAAATCAGATTCGATCAACATCTAGATGCAGAAGCCACATTTGAAAAGGGTGAGTGTAAACATGTTGTTTTGACTTCATGATTTGATCACTACATTTAGATCATGGTAAACAAGGCCTGAGTGCTGAGATGGCATCTGTTTCTTGGTTCTCACCTCTTTGTCCATGCTTTCCAGGTCCTCCTTGCAGAGTGTGTAGAGTGGCATGGTTTCAGACATACTAGGCTGTCGTTTTCTGCGTGAGGGCTCAGGTTTCTCATCTTGATTCGAGCTATCCACCTCCTCCTGCTGCTGAGACCCCAGATTTGACCTAAACAAACAATCGATAATAACTTCCATCTGGCAAGACAATAAAACTATGCTATGCATGTGAGAATTCTATATTAAAGAAACAGTGTTTCTCCTCAATAAACATATTATTTCCAGTATCAGAAAGAAGCTGTAGTGCTGGGCTTCCACAAGGCGCTAGGCTTCTACAAATCACAAAGCTGTAATCAGCTTTAAACGGTCCTGAACAACCGCAAGCATAGAAGGAGATCAACAATATACTCAGGTCATTGTGTGAACTATGAATGAGCATTTTCAACATTTTTTTATCAAATATTTGTAGTTTTAAAACAGTAAGTTGCTGCATCAGAAGGACTTCAGAATTTCAAAAAGCAACGCTGCTACTGTCTAGTACTATAGAGGCATTAAGCACTTCATACACAATATATATAGGGATAGAGTTAATCTTCTGTTGAACATAGCCAACAAGAGCTGAAATCCCTAGTCATTTCCAGTACTGTACAAAATTGTTTGTTTATTATTATTATTATTATTACAGCTATTAATAACAAAAACAACAACAACAAGTGGAAAGTAAAAAGTCATAGGAACTAAATGAGGAAAAAAATACTTTCCAAAAGAACCCCTAACAACCGTGCAAGACCCGGTATATATTTTGTTCTTAAAGCATTCATCTTTGGGACATAGGAGAAAATCTCCACTCTTGCTTCAGAACAGAAAAAAATCCACTGGAGTTTCTGTAAACAGGTCTGCAAGAACATGTGTGATTGGTGATTGGTGTTGGAGAAAGACAGAATCTAACCTGCAGTGTGTTGAACCAATCTTCACAGTACTCTCCTTACCACTGTTAAGCCATTTTTGTTTTGTTTCTGTTTGAGGTTTAACATTTGTTGGGTGATAAAAAACTTGCTAGTTTATTTTCTGATTAATACATTTACAATGAAATCTGTTTTACTCTGCTACAAATCATCTGCTCAGTCAGTTCAGGGCTGTATCAACCCTTGGGAACGACTCCATCACTTGGAATTGGAATCATAGTCGAACCCCAAATTTTAGCCCAGGCACTACTGGAGACAGGAAAAGTTCAGCACAACTTACTTTAAGCCTTTTTGATATTAGTTGCTTCTCATGCTCAGACATATACCAGCAAGGACTAATTACTGAGGGATCATCGGGTAACATTCCAGACACAGTGGTCCAGATAAAAACACACTCCGTCTATGGAGTGGACTGCAAGGCAGCGTCCAGGAAGAACAAAGGAGGTGGTGGTTGTGATTTCATTAATAACACATTGCACAGGCATTCACATTGTACAAAAACCTCAAGCTTATCAACTCATCAGCAGCACTTGGACTACTTTAGGACACAATCAGCCCACAAGAATCAATGTAACCAAATGCTGTGTACATTGTGGCAGGTGATTTTAATCACTGCAGCAATTTAAGAACGGTTAAGAACGGAATTTGTGAAATTTTCTACTAGAGAGAATAAAACTCTGGACCATGTCTACTGCAGTGTTCAAGGCACTTAACAAGGCTATACCCTACTCCTACTTTGGACAGTAAGACCATATCTCCTTGTTTCTCTACTCAGCATACAGACCATGTCTGGCACCATTATGACTACGAAAAAAAACCTGATATGACCTACATAGATCCATTAAAAGACAATACAGACTTAAACTGGAGCACCACAACAACAACACTGACAAGAGACACATGTGGCAAGTACTGAAACAGCTCACAGATTATTATAACAAGCACAGAGGGGAGTTAGTAAGTTAAACCTATGTCCTGTGTTGGCTGTGCATTTCAACTTTATTCTTGGAAAAAATCATTCTGTATGTACAAAATCACAGGAGCACACGATACATTTTTCCATTTCGTGATGAATACGGATGTAAAACAGTTAGCTTTCTTCACTTTAAGGTGAACAGTTTGGTAACTAAATCATTCATTTGGGTTAGTAAAGTGCTTTTTTTATTTATAGCTTATGATCAGATTACAGAATTTTTGTTTTGAGGTGGTGAATAACCAAGGTATAGATAAACCTGTGTGCTATAGATAAACTTCTGGTGTGTACATGTTAGCAAGCAGAAGCTTATCTGGTTCTGCAAAAACAGTGCTGGATACTGTTTCACAGTCAAATTTCTAAAGTAATTTATCTCATACGCACGTCCTCACACAACTCGCGCTCTCTGCGTTGTAAAAAATCATCAGTTCAACCTAAAAAAAATTACTTCATGTGATAAGTAAAATTATTTGTTTTATTCAATTCAAAAAATTATTTTGGAAGAAAGAATCATTCACTCAAAGTATTTAGTTTGAATAAAACTAGTTAATTTACTTGTTACCACATGAAGTAATTTTTTAGGTTGAACTGATGAACCACTTTTTAGAGTGCAAGCGTCAGACACTGCTCAGGTTCAGTAAATATTACAGTTGTTTACTGTGTCAGTAGGACCAGTTCTCAGCATTTTTTTATTTTGTTGAAGCACCAGGCTGCAAGACTGCCAGCTGTCAGCTGCTTGACACAGCTGACCGACTGAGGCACACCGCAGGCGGGCAAGTGGTCAAACGAGTAGGGATAGCAGGCTGCTATGCTAAAGGCTATATTACCCCCAAGAAAGCAGTGGGTCCTTCCATCTCAAAATGTTTACTCCCTCAATAACAACCTGGACTAACATAAACTCAGACTGTAACTGACTACACCGCGAGATTTGATTACTGAAAAAAAGTCTGACAGCCATTTAGGTAAGGGGCTGCCGTTAGTGTTAGTTTTTTTTTTTTTTACTATTTTGGCGTTGTTAACCGGCTTATATTTGCCAAAATGGTGAAGCAAATACTTTAGAAAGAATTCCAAATGGTGTACCATCCGCTACCACTGTCTTTCCACGAAATACTGGTAATATAAATTTTGGCATGAGCACTTTGCTGATACCGTTACTGTGCTTAAGTGCCAGTATCATGCCAATATCGATATGGTTACAAAACAAATCTTTTAATTGTAGAAATTATTTGTAGAAAAAAACACTTTTAATTGTAGAAATACTTTAGCATGTAAGATATCATGTCTCATTGGTAATAATTCAAGACTTTTTCAAATTCACTGTAATTGTACTAACATGAAAATGTTCAACATGTGACTTTTACTATATTTAAAAAATAAATTGAAATGCTTTTGGCACATGTTGGTAATCCTCGTTAATGAATGAGCAAACCACAATGCTGTTTGTTATCCTCCAAAAGTGGAGTGACAAAACTTGTTTTTAAAAAAAAAAAAGAAGAAAAATGAAAAAAAAAACTTGCTAACATCTCTGAAGAACAACAGGATGTTTTCATATGAAGAAATTTGTGATTTTTGTGATAGTGCCTTTTTCATTTGGTTCTGTGGGTTTCACACTGCAACTAACATTCACGTGTATAATCTGGCTAAAGTGGACCAGACTGCACACATTTTCATTATTTATACAGTAAATGTTTCCATTGTACATGCACGACCCAACAAGGTAAAAATATACACTTAATTTTAACATCTTTCAAAAAAGACTGTTTCCTGTAAAATGTGTAAAACTGAGCTCACCTAGCTCAGCAGCACAAGCGTCTTGCGATTGAGAGAACACAAATGGCAGCAGCTCACCATGATAACTAAGATATAGGTACTATAGTGAAAAAAACAACACACATTTTCCACGTTTGCGTGAACAAGTAAAATGTACACTATAAGGACAAAAATTATTGGGACAACCCATCCTATAATTGAGTTCAGGTGTTTCAGCCACAGCCATTGCTCTCATGAGGATAAAATTAAGCACATAGCCTTGCCGTTTTGATAGACAAACGCTGAAAGTAGAATGGGTCATACCGATGAGCTTAGTGACTTTAAACATGGCACTGACATGCCACCTTAGTGACTTTAAACATGGCACTGACATGGCAATGTCATAGCACAAGATGCCACCTCTGCCACAAGTCAAGTTTGTGAAATTTCTGTCCTGCTAGATCTGCCCCAGTCAACTTTCAGTGCTATTATTGTGAAATGGAAGCACACAACAGCAATGGAACAAAGAAAGATCCACAACAGCACAGTCACGAAGCGGTAGACCATGCAAACTCACAGAAAGGGGCGGCCAAGTGCTGAAGCATACAGTGCCTATTCTTTGATGAATCACTGACTAGAGAGTTCCCTTTTGTTGCCTTTGGAAACAACATCAACAAAATAACTACATGTTAGGAGCTTCACAAAATGGGTTTTCATGGCTGAGCAGCTACACACAAGCCTAAAATGAAAATGCACAATGCCAAGTGTCAGGGGGAGTGGTGTAAAGCACGCTACCACCAAACTCTAGAGCAGTGGAAACGTATTCTGTGGAGTGACAAATCATGCTTTTCTCTCTGACAGTATGATGGACGAGTCTGGGTTTGGCAAATGCCATGAGAACGTTACCTGCCTGACTGCATTGTGCAAACTGTGAAGTTTGGTGGAGGAGCGATATTGCTATGGGGTTGTTTTTCAGAAGCTGGCCTAGGCCCCTTAGTTCCAATGAAGGGAAATCTTAATGCATCAGCTTAACAAGACATTTTGGACATTTGTATGTTTCCAAATTTGTGGGAATAGTTTGGGGAAGGCCCTTTTCTGATCCATTATGAATGTGCCCCAGTGCACATAGCAAGGTTCATAAAGACATGGTTTGGTGAGTTTGGTGTGGAAGAACTTGACTGGCCCACACAGAGCCCTGACCTCCTCAACCCCATCAAACATTACTGACATAGAACAGACATTGCGAGCCAGACTCTATCATCCAACATCGGTGTCTGACCTCACAAATGCTTTTCTAGATTAATGTGCAAAAGTTCCCACAGACACACTACAAAATCTTATAGAAAGCCTTCCCAGAACAGTGGAAGCTGTTATAGCTGCAACTAGGGGGACCAACTCCATATTAATGCCTATGGATTTAGAATAGAATGTCATAAAAGCTCCTGTAGGTGTAATGTGTAGGTGTCCCAATACTTTTGTCCATATAATTTAGCTTTAATGTTCATGCATGTGGTCAGTGTTGTTTTGCTGTTTATCAAGTGTAATTAACAGTTTTAAATTCATTAATTTAGCTTTGCTTCAAAACTAAAGGATCCATAACTTCAACTGAAATGGAACTTGAACCCATTGTACAAACATTTTTGATTGGCATGTCTTAGGCTTCCAAGAAAAAAAAATTATGAAAAGCTATTTATATGAGCAGTATGTTTTTTTTGTTTTTTTTTTATCAACATAATTACAGGTACAGATATCAAGTCCTCATTCAAACAGTGCTGATAGATAAAGGTGATATAATTCATCAAGCGACACTTTGGAATCAACATTTTTGTCATCCTTTACATAAATGAAATAAAAAAAAAATGCAATTCTCAATGTGGAAAAAGTAAGCACAGCCCTACATATTTCACTACTTTAAATGTGTCAAACTGAAATTATGTGCACCCGATAAGGTGCTAATGATTAGAACAACATTAGAGAATATCTTGGAGGAACTTGTCCTACAGTGCCCTCCACAAATATTGGCAGCCCTGGTAAACATGAGCAAAACAGGCTGTAAAAATCATTCTATATTGCTTATCCCTTTGATCTTTCATTCAAAATATTAACACAAATCTAACCTTTTTTTTGAAGCAAAATGGTTGGGGAAAAAAACACAATCTTATCAGGAAATAACTACTCTTCTCAATTTGTGTGCCACAATTATTGGCATGACTTCATTTAATACTTTGTGAAGTCTCCTTGTGCAAAGATAACAGCTCTAAGCTCATCCCACAGGTTTTCTATGGGATTTAGGTCAGGGCACAACCTTAATTCTGTGTTTGGCAAACCATTTTTGTGTTTTTGAGGCAAGCTTGGGATAACTGTCCTGCTGGAACTATGGTCCAGTTTAAGCTTCCTGGCTAAGGTCAGGTTTTGATATTATTTCTGCTAGTATTTGTTGGAGAATTTTCCAGGGCCTTTGGAAGAAAAACAGCCCCACAATATCACAGATCCACCACCATACTTCACAGTAGGGATGGCATACTTTTCTGCATGGCTATCTCTGCATCCAAGTCAAACTCACCTCTGGTGTTTGCTGCCAAGAACCTCTATTTCGGTCTCATCTGGCCATAGAACACAGTCCCACTGAAAGTTCCAGTAACATTTATCATGAGCTTGGGTTAGTTGGTCCTTGACAGCAGAGGCTTTCTTCTGGCAATACCACCAAACAACTTGTGGTTATATAGCTGGTGTTTGATTGTAGTTTGGGAGACATTGTGACCCCAAGACCTAACTCATTTTTGCAATTCTCAAATACTTCTATTTACTTCTATAATACTTCTATTAAATACTTATTTACTGAACTGTATAATTTCAAAAACCTTCGGTTTTACATTTGAATTTACTTTTGTATTTTAGAATAATATTAAATTATCGCCGTTAAAGTGAAGTAAAGCTTATTCTTTAAACATTTCCCTGGCTGGAAACAAAAAGTTATCACAAAATTTTGGCTGAAGAGAAAAGCCCTTACCATAAATCTGTTCATAGATATTATTAACTCTCTGCTCCAAATGGAGATGACCTTTTCACTGCATTTTCAGAAAGAAAAGAGCAGAAAATACTAGGGAAAGTGGACTATGTATGTAGCCCATAGCTCATAAACAGTATAAATCAGTTGACCTCATGTTTGTTATTACTGTTTTTGTTCCAAAAATTGCAAGAAAAAAAAACAAAAAACAAAAAAAAATTAAGGAATCTTGAGACATCTCTATGTGTAAAGGACAAGACCAAAAACCACAACTGACTACCCATTGTCAATCCCTCAAACAACATGGCAGTCAAAACCAGCATGCTTCTGTGATGGATAAACAATGTCAATAAACACCGACCGTTGCCGCAACCACAAATACAAA
This sequence comes from Colossoma macropomum, assembly GCF_904425465.1. Lineage (NCBI taxonomy): Eukaryota > Metazoa > Chordata > Actinopteri > Characiformes > Serrasalmidae > Colossoma > Colossoma macropomum. The sequence continues at coordinate 33,964,638 of NW_023494787.1, forward strand.
TTAAGACTGTACTATGCACAATAGAACTCATATGTTAACAGCACCCAGAAACTCTGCTGACTTCTCTGGACTTGACCTCATTTCATATTCTACTTTCAAAGCTAGAACAGTTGGTTTCCTCAGTCCCCAAATGATTAAGTGTTGCTAAAAGAAAATGTGATGTAACAGAGCTAAACATCTTGTCCCAACTTTTTTGGAATGGGTTGCAGGCATCAAATTTGGAATTAATGTATATTTATAAAAAACAATGAAAATATTGTGTTTTTGTAATGTTTTTGTACTGTTTTCAATTTAATACAGGTCAAACAGAATTTACTAAACCATTTACTAACCATCTTTTTTGGAATTTGTAGTTCTGGAGTTTGTAGTTTTGGAGTTTGTATTATTAGGGTCTTACTGTTACCCCAACAATCACTGACAAATCAACGTCTTCATCAGATTCAAAAATGACTAAAGAATCTGAAAAACTGTCACCGACGAGGATCACAGTCAGGAGAACATAAAATAATGGGCATTCTGTTGCAAACACATACAAGCAGCTGTTTATCAGGACACATCTACAATCAACAGTGAGACAATAAACATTCTGTCGTATATAACTGAGTGCTGTTATTCTTGAAACTATAAGAAGAACATAGATAGATTCAGAAGAAATAGCATACTATTGTAAATAAATGACAATAAGTAGGAGAACAATAAAGAAAATAATGTTAAAAAAAAAAACATCCAGACAGTGATAGTAATCTGATATCACAACAACCTTCCCTATTGACCATCAGTGAAGTCACACAGCACAATGTCAAATTTCAGAAGAGAAATCGGGCATTGTGGTCAAATCTACAGTCAAAGAAATGTGTTTTTTAGTGTAACGCACAAATATCTCAGTACTAAAAATAATATGAAATCTTCAGGGAGGTCCTTGTGCTACTTTGGTTTTAAGGGATCTAGTCGATGTTTCAGTTGAATGATTTTTTTAAATTATTTCTAGAAACTTTCTACTTATCTTTGCTTTTAAAAACATAATTTCAATATTTCTTACATATTATTTTCCTGTTCCTTGGTTTTCAGAGCTGACTGTAAATGCTGACTAAGGAAGTTTGCACATGCAGTTGTATTAAACCTAAACTTTACTAAAAATGTCCAGAGGCCCCTCAAATAATACTCAATAACATGACATTTTGCAATTAGTTAACCCTTAAATTTCTGAATTATTATCTAGTTGCTAATCCTAGGACTACACAGGATGAATGTGCCTGAAAATCTGAAAACTTGTGCAAAACATATGTCTTATTCATCCCATTTTGTTGGCTGTCCCATTTTATTGTACTTTTGGTTTAAATACAACATTGCTACTTACAAAAAACTCATTTTAATTTTGTATAGTTGTTTTGATCTTGCACTTGTTAGATAAGGTCTGGAAACATTTTCTCTTCACCTTGTAAGCATACACCTTCTATTAGCCTCTTTCCAGAGAATTGGTCTGAAAATGGTAATGATATTTGCCATAATTTATGCATCATAATATAAATGGCTGCCACAGCTTTCAATAAGTTCTGCTTTATTGCTTTCAAGAGTAATGTGCGGACGGGGTCTAACAGAAAATCTAATTTTACCAAAGAAAAGGGCCAGAACACTACATAATCTGAAGCACATTACACCCCTCTGGCACTACATCAATCCGCCTTCACTGTAAACCTGTCAAAATGACAACAGCAGCCATACAAGCACACAGGGATAGGCCATAAACCTAGACCCCATAGAGAAGAAAATTACCTAAGGTTTGAGTGCACTTCTTGTCCAGGTAGAGTTCTGTGGGGCTGCAGGTAGGAAGATTGTCGGGGTGCCTGAGGACCCCTCCGGATCAATTTGCCAGTTACAGGATCATACGTGCGGACCTCAGGGACCAATGGGCATTTGGGCTGAACAGGAGTGGGGTGAATTACAGCTGTTGACAAAGACTCCTGAACGTCAGGAAATGCCGATGGACTGTTACTCCTAAAAGGCAGATAACTTTGTGAGAAGACAAAATAAGCCCCAAAAACTAACAAATTCAGGGATGTAGGAGAGAAGTGTATCACTGCCAAAAACATATCCACATACACCCACACACACACCCACTCACACACACACAAAACAAAGCTGTATTAACATATCAAAGACAACAGAAACTAAAGATAAAAAAGCAAATTGTGTTAAGTCAGAGGATGAATGTACAGAAATGTACAGAATGAAAAAAAAAAAATCACAGTGAGAGACCTCTGTGATTTAATGTAGCCCTCCTTGAGTGGAAAAAGCTGCTCCTCCACTCTCTCCCAGCGCTCCAGGCATCTCCAAAGCCAATCAGGATTCACCACATGCAGGTGTTTACAGCCTTGGGCCTGGCGCACTTTCTCTGTGCCTTAGAGAGCAATAACATACACAAATAAAACTTTACGTTGGTATGAAACTATGTAAATTTTGATAAATACATACACCCACTGATTAATATTTACTGTATTTTACATAAAGATGTTTCAAGTTACTTTAAGCAAATTTGTAACTCCTTATAAAACCTTTACCAACTGTGATACCTTACCCAAAAGTTAATACAATTTTAAAGTTTTAAAAGGCTATATAATGATACAAGGCGCATACCACACATCTCAGTGAAGAACATTAAATATTTTTTTTCTTCTGGCTCTGCTACTGCCTTCATACATGTCCCTACACTGGCCACTGGCACATGAACCCTTCTTTAAATTTGTGGATTCAGATATATCTGCCAAGCCCATCATTAACATGCATAAAATCAAACATACAACCACTCAAACAAACAGTGTCAGTAGAAGAGGTTGTAGAAAATTTTTGATCTTGCCATGGAAAGATTCAGGAGACTGGGGTTTGCAGAAATTATGATGGTTTTATTAAAAAGAGAGCGCTCAGTATACCTGCCTTAGTCTCACCCCCAACCTAAACAGCAGCTCAGACACACAGCTTGAATCCTGTTGTAAATACCTTACTGAGTTCTGCCCCAGGACATCCTCTTTAGGGGGTGTTGTAAGGCCATTTGGTGTAATTTAGGGGGTGTTGTAAGGCCATTTGGTGTAAAATGGGGGTGACTTCTTAAACCCTTCAGCATTAATACTGTTTAACAATGAATAACAATAAAAAAAAGGAAAATAAACAGAAAACTAGAAAACACATCAAAATAAAACAATTCCCAACAAGGTCTTACCAAAGCTCAGTGACTTTCAATATGGTACTGACAGAGGATGCCACCTCGTCAAATTACTGATAGAACTGCCCTGTGCTGCAATGTTGTTATTGAGAAGTGGAAATGCTTAGGAGCAATAACAGCCCAGTAGCAAAGCAGTAGACCACAGAACAGGACTACAAAGTTGTCTTTAGAAACCATGTCAGTACAGGAACAGTTTGTCAGGACCATCTTGGACTGGGCTTCCATTGCCAAGCAGCAGCACACAAGCCTAAGATCACCATGTTTGCCAGGCGCTGATTAGATTAGATATTGTAATCAATAACCAAATAGGTAGTATTGGCTAACAGAGAATATTAATTCTCTCACAAAGGGTAGGCCTTAGTCTGTCTGCATAGGAAACATACTGGAAAGCCCCTGGGTTCAGCATCTGAAGACTCTTTCCTTATTGACATCTTTTGAGAATTTAGACTTAGAACAGTTATTGGTGAAAGTGTTTAGCCAGTATTAAAAGATTTCTTTTTTTATTCATAATATTATGTTGGAAGCTTGGGGTTGAACGGGATAGCCCAACACTCCCTCTTTCAGATGATATGAAAAGCACATTTAACACATTTTGATCTACTGATTTGGTTCAGGACCAATACGATTTCAGTCAGGTCTGATCTAATGTGCTTCAGTTCAGTAAAATTAAACATGAACTGATTTGTCTTTGAACCTGTACAGAGGAACATTTTAAAAACTTTTCTTCACAGTCTACATTTTGTCTATGCATTTTTAACATATTCTCTCTGCATTACATCAGTCTGTACTGCAGTAATTAATTAAAAACAAAAAACTGTATGATTTACCACTCCAACTCAACCTCCCTAGACAACTCCACATTAATGCACATGGTTTAAGAATACATACATATATATACATATATATATATATATATATATATATATATATATACACATATAATATATATATATATATATATATATATATATATATATATATATATATATATATATATATATATATATTATTTATTTATTATTGTGTGTGTGTGTGTGTGTATATATATATATATATATATATATATATATATATATACACAAACACACACCACACACCATATACTGTATTATTTACTTGAAGAATATAACATTTGAAATTTTCCCCAAATTTCCTTGTAGAATGTTTCTAGCTCAGAAATATTCATAGGTAGTTTTGCATGCACATCATTGATTCCAAACTGCTTCTGGTTGTGTTGTGTTGCATGTTTCAGATGTTGAAGTACACAGCCCTTGGGAGCTCCAGTGTTTTGGGCGATCAAACGCATTCTGAATTCTGATTGAGCATTTAGAAGTAAGGAAGAAAGTACCTGAAAGTTACTTTAAAAAGCACTACATTGACACAGAAACAGTTGAGAAATTTAATAGAACAGATTTTAAAGTTCTGCTACTAGTTTTTAAGGCTCTAAACTGACCTAGCACCTGCATACATCACAGAGTGTCTGTCTGTATATGTTCCAGCACAGTACTGCTACCGTCACACCTTGCTTGCAGGTGAGGGTAGATATGCTCCGACAAGGTTGTGGGTTGTAAGAAAGAGCGATGGCAAACCACAATAGCACATTCAGTGCAAGATAAAAGGTGTGGGGGGGAAAAAAAACAATGTTGAAAAAAAAAAAAGTCAAAAATATAGCCGCAAGCGGCAATGAGCGGGTTCAAGAGGGCAACAGCAGTATGAGCCCTTCTGCCTCAAGCTGTTTGGGCCTTATTTATAGGCAGAGTGAAGAGAACTGAAAGGATGTCAGTTCATCAAAAGGCCTTCAGTTGCCATAAACAATGAGCAGACGTCTTTAAACATAATACAGATTTGCACTGATATGTACTGATCTACACTGGTTTGTAGAACATCCAAGAGGTTGTCAACACAGATGTCAAAACTACATGACTAATGGCAGCATTTTTCACATAGTTGCTGAAAAGTGGTTTGGTTCTACATATTTAACCCTTTGATTTGATGTATGCCATAATGAGGCCCAATGCACTCATAAGGGGCCCTATTGGTGTATAGGAGCTAAGGGAAAGTGGGTTAGAATTTGTCAAAAGACCTCAATATGATAAGAGTATTGATCAAGGACCATAACCAAAGATGTTCACCAAGTTTTGATCAGACTGACCTTTTGACCTTTGTATAAGACGTCTTTGTATAATGTAGTCTTTGACTGAATAAGCCAAAATACCAGACAAGTCCAACTTCTGACATAACATGTAATTACAAAGTTATTCACGAGTGAACCGAGTCACATGGCACAAATTGTTTATCTGTCGACCTTGTAATAACATTGTAATAGCATGTTTAATGATTTTTAAGTGTTTTTCAGTGCTGAAGTGCCCCCTAAAGGCCAATCTGGACCAAAATTAGGAAAACCCATTAGAGCCTCAATATATACAAATACTTAAAGTTTTGAGATGATCTGACCAATGAGTGATGAGTTATAGCAAATTAAGCTAGCAATGCCATGGCCGCAGTGATGAATGGATAGAGCAATACCATGGTGAATGAAAAAGTCAACATTTTTTTGATAATTATTTATCTAGAGAGGCCAGAGATTATTTCTAGACCAATTTCAAAAAGTTTGAATCAAAATCCAGAGACTATTTCGAAAAGTATGGTTTTCAAACAGTTATTGATTACAAAAGCACTATGCATTTTTGTAACAAATATACAATTAGAAAAATTGTTTGGGACACTACTACATTAGATTCATATAGGTTTTGGGTCAAACTTGTAATAATATAGTAATAACATGTAATAATTCATTAATTTTCATGAATAGCACCCCCCCCAGTGGTCAAATCTTTTGAAACTTCACTGGTTGTTAGAAAGTGGCCACATATAGACACCATTCAAGTGTCATGATGATTAGTAAATGTTAAGCCGGTCAAAAGTTTGCTAAATGCTGATTGGAAGATGGCAACCATAAATTTCAACGTATCAAATTGTCCTTAGAGATTCACTTATTTCTGTCTAACAGATGATGTGGGCAAAGTTTCAGCTTGATCGGATGTATGGATGCTGAGAAACAGCTATGTAGCATTAACTCCGCCCCCTAATAACATATGCGCACAAAAATCGATACGCTACCTCAGAATCCTCTACTGAATAGGCCTGTTTGTGAATTTTAAATTAATTGTGAATTATTTGAATTTTTCCAGAAGGATTAATTAGCATATGGCAGCCATATTGTTTGCAAAATTCAAATTTTTTTTGATAATTATTGAGGTTCAGGTTCTTCTGAATTTTATGACACCAATTACATGAGGATCAGGCGAAAACTGTAGGACTAGTTCGCAAAGGTAGGTTTTGCATATTTGGCAGTTTTGCAAAAAATCTAAGTAGGCGGAGGTCCAAATTGCAAAGTTGTTTGTTTGGACTCATGGAATCAGGAAAAAAAATAATTTTGTCCGGAAAAATTGTGGTTTAGGAGTTATTAGGCAAAACAAATTTTTCTGCGCTGTAGTGCCACCTTTTGGGAACCGATTGGGCTCATGTCAAGCGCCTGAGTAACGGGAGGGACTACTATCTATTGACCAAGTTTCATGTCTCTAGGACCTAACGGTTTGGTCTGTGTGATTCATTTTAGGGAAGAAAAATAATAAGAAAAACTCTGACATTTCCAATGCACTGAGTGCTTAAACCCTAACAAAAACAAAGCAACAAAAAAAAAAGTGTTTACAGAATATACTTGAATATATTAATGAACTATGAGGAAGCAATGTTTTGTCTACCCAACACAGCACATATCAGTCCTTCTCCTCTGCAGGGGGGACAATCATGACCATCGACAATAAGTGAAAAATTAAACAGAATCCAAGAAAAGCTTGTTCAAAAATGGATACTTGAATTATAACAAGCTAAAAACCCACAGAATAAACAAGATCAAATTAAATAAAAAAAAAATAAATAAAAAAAATAAAAAAATAAAATATATATATATATATATATATATATATATATATATATATATATATATATATATACAAACCCCATGAACCCCCCTCCAAATTAATCACTCCAATAGGGTTCTACTGAGCATGTCTGAATTTGCCCGGGCATTTTCCCAGACCAGGAAGTAGCCTGTGTAAGTATTGTAAGTTATAAACCAGCTGCTAGTATAATGATATGAAGCCCAGTAGCATACTTCAAAACAAATGTAAAAGCTTATATTATATACCAAGCTAGCAAAACGATATTGCAGTGAGAAGTAAACAGCAGCATTAGATAGCTAGCTAGATAGATAGCTAGATAGATAGATAGACAGATATACAGATAGATAGATAGACAGATTAGATTCAACTTTTTGTCATTGCTTAGTACAAGTACAATGCAACGAAATGCAGTTAGCATCTACCAGAAGTACAAATCGTAGCAATAATGCAAAAACGGACAGTGCAAACGTGCAATAAGGCATAAGTATGACGTATCTACGAAATATATAACTATACGAACAATACATACACAATTACAAATATATCTATGAATGATAAATACATGTATATATACACACAATACTATAAATACAAAAATATACGGTATGTTACGTACTGTTAGGGTAAGCAGTTATGTGTTGTATTCTATATACAGTGAACAGTCTATGGTATGGAATGCTATGGAAGCTGATAAAATAGTGAGGGTATGAACTACTGTAAAACTACAGCAGGGACAGAACAGGACTGAAATAAGGTAGAACATTAAAGGAAATAGGTTTAAAGCTGGACAGTTCTTGAAGAAAGCCAGAAGGTAAAGTTAAACAAATAATTTGGTTTCAAGTAACATTAAACTGTAAAAGAGAGAAACATTGAAAAACTTTTCTTGGATGGCTTATTACAACCACATAGTTTAGTATTTGTGTCAAACTATATCAGCACAGCACAAAGCTCACATTTTTCTTCTAAAAACAGAGGATTTCTCAGTAAAGCAATGCAGAGAAGTAGTGTGGTGCGTCATGAATAAGCTCAAACCTATCATGGTCCTATAAATAGTTGTTTGTAAAAGTTTGGCCAAATTTCAAATTTCTCTGACTCTTTACACCTTGACGACACAAAACATCTCATCTCATCACTAACTAACAATGACTTCACCACTTAAGTCAACATCTTAAGTATGCATATTCAAAATCTAATTAATCCAGAGGCATTTTGAAAACAAGACCATGTCAAACTATTAAACACTGGGGTGGTTAGATTATGTTTTGAGGTTCTGCTGAAGCCAGCAGCACAATGCAAAATTGTATATAGTACAGATGTGACAGACAGTTAAGAACCTGAAACTGAAATGAGCCTGGCCTCTACAACAGCACAATGATCCAAAATATACCTCAAAATCCACCATAAACTATTTCAAAAAATGCTAAATAAATCTTTTGGAATGGCCATCACAGTCTTCTGACTTGAACATCAAAGCAAATTAAGGGTAGATCCTAAACATGCTGTACATGCAAGATGGTCATCGAATGTCAAAGAACTAGAAGCGTTAGGCAAGGAAGAGTTTGTGAAAAATTCTAGAACAAAAATAAAAAGACTCCTATCTGGCTTAAGTTTGTAAGCTATGATCTCTGCCAAAGGGGATGTTACTTAGTACAAACAAAGTGACCAAACTTTTACATGTGCCACAATTACTATTTTTTTGTAATTTTTTGCAGTTAATAAAAAAAAAATAATAATAAAGTAACTATGCATTAATATTTGTAGAAAAAAGTTATTTAAAAAATAAATAAATAAACTTTTGCTGTAGAAATTGTGTTTTCTTTTCCCCCCTCCCATCTAAATACAGTCAGTTTGAGTCAGGTGAGGGGGTATAAAAGACTGGGCTTATTATTGCATGTCTGTAAACTGAAAAAGGCCTAAGCCATTCATACTATCTGTTAAAAATTTTGTTTGTTTATCATTACCGAGGGTGGGTATTATTTAAACACACTTAGAGAGCCAGTTTTAATATTTGAAAATAATTGATTTTCGTTCATGCATTTTGTATAACTATCTTTAATTTGGTTATTTAATTTGTTCTGCACTGCTAACATTTAGTATGATGTTTGCATTTCTTTCCTGTTGTAATTCTACCAGTGCCTTTAGATGGCATATTGGTCACTGTCTGACATCAATACAGGACAAGTGGTGCCATTCTAAAGGTTATCAGGGTGTATGCTTACTGCTCTGTACACTTTATTTCTTTTTGTTTTTTAAAGTAAGGCAGGCAACTGTGATACAAATAATATTATATGTATGCCTGTAAAATAAAACCTTCAAATATCATTGGAACCCTAAGCTTTTTTGAGAAACTAATAAGAGCACTGAAATTCACTTCTGCCCTGCAGTGTGGCTTTGTGCAAAACACAACAGTTTGACATGGTCTCAAATTTAGAAAGAATTAAAAGCTTGCTTTAACTGGAGAGCAGTCTTTCACATCGCTGTAAAAGAAAACCTGGCCCACTCTTCCTTGCAGAATTTACAAAACGCCACACTGGAGGCCTTTTCAAGCAGGAACTGCCCATTTATGGCCCTGCCACAGCTCCTCAATGGGGTTCATGTCAGGACTAGGCCACTCCAAAACCTTTATTTTGCTTCTTTTGTGTCATTCAGAGATGTACTTGCTCTTGTGCTTCTTGCTGCATAACCCAATTGCATTTGAGTTTCAGATTACGGACTAATGACTGGACATTCTCCTGAAGGATTTTCTGGTAGACAGCAGAATACAGGGTTTCGTCAATTATGGCAAGTCCCCCAGGCCCTAAAGCTGCAAAGCAACCACACACCCTCAAACTATCACCACCACATTTGACTGATGGTATGGTATTCTTATTGTGAAACATCGGTGGCGAGAAGACCTAACAAACGGCAAATAAAAAATGAGCTGCAGAACGCAGAAAGCATTTAGCAAAATGACAACATGGATGCTGGATTTTACAAATGCGCTGCAAATTCACAGACACTGAAACTCAGAAAGCACTTTCATCAAAATGACACCAACGCTACATTTTGTAAATGTGCTGCAAATACAGAAAACACATGCAACTTCAGAAACGCTGATAAGTCAGTCACAACACAATGAAGGTGTTTCTGGAGGACACTCAGAGAGGACGGAGCCATTCAAACATTTAAATTCTATGCATCCTTTTGTTTGCAACATTCTCCGGTAAAAGTTTACTCATTTGAGTAGATTACTGCTATCACAGTATCGTAATGGGAATTAGCTGTAGAGTGTAACTGTAAACGTTTAACTAGTAACACCAGATGACTACCACAGTACAGCTATGACATGTCAGATAGCAAACTAGCCAGCCAGGTTAACCATGAACTGGGGATGTGGAGAAGGGTCTGGCTGCAGACACGCACTCTCAGCCTGACATGCACCGCCAGCCTATTGATGACGTCAGTGCACGCTCTGCCAGAACAGTGTTTGTTTTATGAGGAAAAACTGCAAACCACGTTCTGTTGGGCAACAAGAGTTACACTGAACATATGTTAACATTGTCATGCTGATAATAAGGTAATTAAATATGGAAACTTTCAAAATAAAACCATGACGATAAGACGACGAATGTTGGGTTTATTCACAGAAAAACACAAACAGGCTACCGCTGAAACTTACGAAAGCCATGCTGAAGACGATCAGAACTGTTAGGAATAAAACCTGATGGTTTTGCCTCCTAACGGGAATTGGCTTGATGGTTGCCATTAGAGACCATTAGGAAATGAACAAATGTATCTGGAATCATTGTTGTGTTGTGGCTCACTTCCGTGTTGTGACTGGCTTTGCAGCGTTTCTGAAGTTGCATGTGTTTTCTGTATTTGCAGCGCGTTTATGAAATGTAGCGTCTGTGTCGTCATTTTGATTAAAGTGCTATCTGAGTTTTAGACTGTCTGCGAATTTGCAGCGCATTTGTAAAAAGCAGCGCCCATGTTGTCATTTTGATGAAAGTGTTTTCTGCATATTGCAGCTCGTTTTTTTATTTGCAGTTTGTTGGGTCTTCTCAGCCACCTTAGGAATGCAGTGTTAGCTTTACGTCAGATATAAGGGGACCCCTGCACTCCAGAAAGTTCTACTTTAAACATCAGTCCACAGAACATTATTCCAAAAGGCTTGGGTGTCATTAAGGACTTTTTTTGGCAATTGTGAGACATTTGTTGCCATTACTTTGCCTAGCAACTCTGACCTTATCTGAGGCATGTAAGATCTGTAGCTCCTTAGATGTTCGTCTGAGTTCTTTTGTGACTTTTAATCCAGAGTTGTTGCTGTGCTCTTGGAGAAATTTTGGTAGGCTGGCCACTTCTGAGAAGATTCACCACTGTTCCAAGTTTTCTCCATTTGAAGATAATGGCTCTCTCTGTGGTTTGCTGGAATTCAAATGCCTCAGAAACGGCTCTGTAACCTGTACCAGACTCATATATTAAGAATTTTCTCTCTCATCTCTTGCAGAATTCCTTTTGTTTGCAGCATAGTTAACTCCTTGTTGAGACCTTTGAGTCTACTTCACATTGCTAGAAATGTTCTATTTAAGTGATCTTTAGATTCAACAGAGTTGGCAGTAATCAAGCCTAAGTGTGTCAAGCTTAATTAATCCAAATTATCAACTAAATTTGGTGAATTAGTTGATTGAGTTTTTTAGCAGGTGATTACGTTTTCCACACAGGCCTAGTGGGTGCTGAATAACTGTTTTCCCTCAATAAAATTTAAAAACTGTATTTTGTGTTTACTCAGGTTGCCTTTGTCTTAGATTTAGTCTGAAGATCTGAAACAACTGAGAGTGATAAATATGCAACAAAAAAAAAAACAAGATATCAAGAGGGGGCACTTTTTCAAAGCACTGTACATCTAATCTCCGTATGTAATTGTACTTACTTGTTTTGTCCAAAAATTAAACAAATCACAATTAAACTATCTGACTTTTGTACAGTGCTGTATTTAATGCAAGCTCAACACACCTCCTTTCTCAGTGAATACAATTTGTGGCACACATGCATTTGTGAGATCCCATTTGTTTGTGTTCAAGCTAGTTTTCTGTACACTATTAGCCTAGCCCCTCAGTTTAGATAGGCCCACGTGCAATTTGCGGTTACAAATTAATTTCATTTTGATTATACTTCAAACATTCAATGATAAATATACATTTTTATGACTAAAAGTTAGTTAATTTTAAGCAGTTTATATAAAAATTATCAACTTTGTCATGAAGGTCAATTTGACCAATTTGGACATTTAGTGATAAAAAGCAGAATGTTATTGCACAGTATTATAAAAAGCTGTTTCAATGCAGCAGAAACACGGTTTATATCTTGTTTAACTGTTGTATTGTTTTCTTACAGGAAGAAAGTTATTCTATGTTCTGTGTATAATGTCTACAATCATCAATAATCGTCTAACTACACAGTGTTTATGGACTACCTAATAAATAATCAAAACTCAAAATTCATTATAGCATTTCTTATGACATATCCAAAGATGATAATATTTGTTTTCTCAGTTTTTCTTTGATGTGCTATAAATAAGCACAAAAAATCCAAACGGTTAAGATGCCCAATACAACCACTTAAGCGTTAAAATAATATTGTGCTAATTTGTTCAGTCAAAAAAAATGTTTTCATTTCATGGTTCAAATTCTGCTAACACAGGAACAAAACTTAACAAAAGTTAATCATGGCACTCTGATGTCTCAGTTTTGTGAGGTTGTTACAGACTGTTTTGACTATAAGCTATTTACAAGGAAGGCGGCAGTGTGTGGTTACAAACAACGCACACAGTCACTGAACCCAAATGATCTCTGGGGCGGACCAAGCTGAGGTCACATCATCATACTTATTTTTACTGTACATGAGCTCCTCGACTATTCTCGTAGACTATTCTTGTAGTCCCAGGAACATTTGGATATGCAGATGACAAGATTAAGAGGAGGAAGGGAAGAAGCAGCCATTTCCCTTTTAAAAGAGATGATGAACCTGGAACATCCATTACATGACAAGGTAACCATCAGAAAATTAAAACCGGATTATCTATGAGGACAGATTCTTCAACAGTCTGTTCTGCACACAACTATCAGGCTTCACAATACAAAAAGAGCTTGGTTAAACTATTTGAAAAGTCTGAGAGGTCCCAGTCTTTTCAGACTTTTTTTCTTCCGGAATCTTTTTTTAAAAGAATGTTTTAGAAACAAATAGTTTCATTGTTTTTCATCTTTGTAAATTTTAAGTTTTTAAAGCATTCCAGATTTCTGTCAGCTAAACTCTTCAAAAAAAAAAAATTCAAAACCATTAAATGAAAAAAAACAAACAGACTTAAAGAAAAAAAAGAGAAAAAAGATTGAAAGAAATTAACATACGGTTGAAGCCTCTCAAAACTCTTCACAACTCCACACATTTCATGTTACCATACGTTTTCTTTTGACAGGTCCATTAGGGCATCTACTTCTGAGGTAATTTTACAACAAATGATTACAGACACATTCATTTCAGCTTCAATTCGCTATGTTAAATTTTCAGTGGATCAAAATTTTACAAACACCAACAATGCTGAAATCAGCAGAGTGGGGAGGAAAACCTGGTGGGCCAGTAGTGGTTTTGGCCAGTTACTGTGAGCTAATGTATAAACATACATTTAAGAATGAGAACACTCAGACAAACTATAATTGTTACATCCAAGTGTATATCTGTTCTAATTTAGGGGTTAACTCAGCAGCCCCATCTCAAGTGGAACAGCCCCGGCTTGCTGATTGTAACTAAGTCTCATACAGTGGATAGAGCTTAGATGAAACTGACGTTAGCTGCTTTTTCCCATTTCTTGTTTCACATTAAATGATGTAGAAGTCAAATTCAGGCATCTGTTCAGACACAAATGTGTAACTGCTGCACTATTTAAAGTGAAACAGAATTTCAAATAAGATGCTAACATCAGCCTTGAATTTGGTACTGGCTGAAACAACAGGCAATGCTCTACACAGTTCATTACTTCTTTGTTACTGATACAGCAGTTTTCATCTGTGGATCTTGTGATAATGGACAGCAGCAGCAAGAATTGCTTTTTAATTTGAAAAAATGGCAACAAGAAGACAATAATGAAAAAGCTACTTAAGGAGAACGATGGCATAACCAAAAAGGTTGGCAGTAAGAAATGGTAACTTACTTAGCTAGCATAAGTTTGTAGCAATATTGACTGTCAAGATTATGTGTCATTTAAGCTTCTTCTTAATCTCATTTAATCTTAAATGTCACATAACCATGAAGCTTTCACCACTTTTCATTTTATCAATAGCTAGCCACCTTGGTTATCATAAAAATAATGTATGTGTACGACATGAAGAGTTATTTTGTGTAAAGAATTTAGGGTCGCACAAGTCAAACCTTTATACACCAAGATGACTACCTTTTTAAACAGCCCAAAAGACTCTAGAAATTGATGTAATAACTTTTAGAAGCTTCTAATTGGTCAACTGTCACAATTTGGAGCTTGTTTATTCTCAAGACTGAATGAACACTGGTCCGAAAGGTTCAACAGCACTCCAATACAACAGCAAAGGAACTGGTGAAGGAGCTGGAGACATCAAGGGCCATGTTACAGAACCGTCCTATCTGTCGTCCTAAGTAAATATCTGACAAGGACAAAAACATCAAGACATCAGTTAGAAAGTTAATACCTGGTCAGAACTGAGTCTTTCAGCAGGACAGCCGACATTGTGGTCAGACTGAGACGGTGTGCTAACCGCCCCCACTTCCCAGCACACAACTGGCAAACATAAAGTACCTGGACAACAAAATCAGCAAACTTAGGGCACGGATCTTTTTCCAGCTATCGAGCCCATGGGGTTCTCTGTGCACCGCGCAGACAGAACAAAGGACCTCTCCGGAAAGAGTAAACAGGGAAGTGTTTGTTTTACGATCAACAATGCTCGGTGTGATCAGAGAAATGTACACTTCGTTGAGTCTTTCTGTTCCCCAGTCCTGGATTATCAAATCATCTTGTGCGGACTGTTGTGGCAGCCGAGAATGATTTCAGGGGTCACTGTCACCGGCATGTACCTCCCACCACAGACTGATACGGACCAGGCAGGAGACCACGTGCCCAGAGGCCGCCTCCATTGTTGCTGGGGACTTTAACAAGGTGAACTTTAGGGT
Source organism: Colossoma macropomum (assembly GCF_904425465.1). Lineage (NCBI taxonomy): Eukaryota > Metazoa > Chordata > Actinopteri > Characiformes > Serrasalmidae > Colossoma > Colossoma macropomum. The sequence continues at coordinate 33,979,992 of NW_023494787.1, forward strand.
ACTTGCCCAAAGTACCTCCTAAATCTCAAGCAGCACACGAAAATCATGCATGCTGGATCACTGCTACTCCCCCTTCCGTGAGGCATACAAAGCTAATCTCCACTTGGCAAATCAGATCACTTCTCCATCTTGCTCCTGCCCACCTGCAGGCAGAAACTGAAAAGGGTACCACCCACCATTAGAGAGGTCCACCACTGGTCGGACCAATCGGTTTCAGCGATCCAGAACTGTTTTGATGACGCAGACTGGGAGATGTTCTGGGAGGTGTCAAACAATAACACCAACGAATACACAGACTCTGTTACTGGATTCTTTAGAAAGTGCATAGAGGATGTTGTACCCACAAAAACAGTCCACATTTACCCCAAACAGAAACCATGGCTTGTACTCCCTGTACCACCCATGACTGTTCAGCCAGATACAGCTCCAATGTCATCATCAAATTTGCAGATGACAGCACGACTGTGGGCCTGATCTCCAATGACAACGAGGAGACCTCCTGGATTTATACACCAGCTGGTGCCTGTGGAAGACCAGGAGGATTCTAAAGGACTCCATCCACCCAAGCCACTGTCTGTTCTCACAGCCTCCGAGCGGGAGGAGGTACGGAAGCATAAAGTCCAGAACCAGCTGTTTCCAAGACAGTTTCTTCTCCCCAGGCAATCAGGCTGCTGAACAGCTAGTAGTGCTGGTGTATTGGTCTATGAGCCTGTCACTACACCTCTGAATCATCATCACGATGATCTCCATGGAAAATCCACACCGCATCCTGTTCTTGATATTCTTCTACAGTGTTTTTATTTTGTTTTTTCTACACTAATTTCCAAATCTTTCTTTACTTTAGACCACTTTGTCGCTCTCTGTTCTATTTCTCCTCTTTGTACATAATGTCCTTAAGTACCCACACATTTCTGATTGGTGAATTCAGCCTATTTAAGGTGCACCCACAGACCCTTTTCACAAGAAACGGAAGTGTGTAAACACTGCGTAAAACAAGTTCCACTTTTGCCTTATGGACAGTTACTAACTCTAACGTTCATATCACTTCAGCTCACCACAGAAAGGTGTGTCACTTTGAAACAGTTGCTAAGATTGAAATTCGAGAATGCGTCCAGAATTGAAAACACCAAACACACAACAATGCTTTGTGGAAAAATTCCTTCACAGCTATCATGGTACATTATTGTCAGCTAGCTAACATCTTCAGAGTGACAAATCGATGGACAGGTGAAAATAACTACAACGAAATAAGCCACATTGGCTGGAGATGTTGAAACAGCTTGCTAATAAAAAACTAGTTAGCCAAACGCTGATATTGACCGTTTTTAGGGAGAAAATGAACTGTTCCTCTGAAAGCGGCTGTTCAATGCATGCAATGCATTGAACCTGATTGGAATTGTGAGGATTTTTAGGGTTCAAGCACGCAATGCATTGAACCCTATTGAAATTGTCAAGATTTTTCTTATTAGGGTTCAAGCACTAAGTGTGTAGAACCCTATTGGAATTGTCAAGATTTTTCTTATTAGGGTTCAAGCATGCAATGCATTGAACCCTATTGTAAGTGTCAAGATTTTTCTTCCTATTCCTTTTCTTCCCTGAAACGGAACGCACAGCCCAAACCGTAAGTCCTAGAGACTTGAAACTTGGTCAACAGGTAGTAGTCCCTCCTGCTACTCAGGCGCAAGGAATCAGCCCTGTCGGCCACAAGGTGGCGCTATAGCGCAGGTCAACGCGTTTGGGTCTATATCTCCTAAACCAGATTTTTGCCAGACAAGACATAATTTTTTCCAAGTTCCTTGGGTCCAAACAAACAACTTTGCCATTTGGACCCTTTAGCTCCGCCTACTTAGATTTTGAGCTAATTTGCATAATATGTGAAACCTACTTTTGCGAACTAGTCCTGCAATTTTTGCCCGATCCTCATGTTTTTGGTGTCAAAAAATTCAAAAGAGCCTGAACCTCAATAATTATCAAAAACATTTTGGCTTTTATAAACAACATGGCTGTCATATGCAAATTAACCCTTCTGGATAAATTCAAATTAATTCAGAATTAATTTAAAATTCTGTAACTCCACAACCCTTCAGCCAAAAAATTTCAAACTTGACAGACACATTTGGGAGAAGATTCTGAGGTAGCCATTCGATTTTTCTGCACATATGTCATTAGGGGGCGGAGTTAATGCTACATGGCTGTTTCTCAGCATCCATACATCCGATCAGGCTGAAACTTTGTAAATACCATCTGTTGGCCAGACTATAAGTGAGTCCTTAACGACAATTTGATTAATTGAAGTACATGGTTGCCATCGGCCAATCAGTATTTAGCAGGCTTTTGACAGGCTTACCATTGACCAATCATCATGAAACTTGAATGATCTCTACATATAGCCACTTTCTAACAATCAATAAAGTTTGAAAAAAATTGACCACTAGGGGGCGCTATTCATAAAAAATAGCATATTATTACATATTATTACTATTTTATTACAAGTTTGCCTGAACATCCTTGTGTATCATATGTAGTAGGTTATTCCAAACAATTTTGCATATGCATATTTATTACAAAAGTGCATAGCTTTTTTGTAATTCGTAACTATTTAAAAAGCCTACTTTTCGAACTAGTCCCTGGATTTTGTTCCAATCTTTTCGAACTTGGTTTGGAAAAATTGGCATGTGTAGGTAAATAATTATCAAAAACATTTTGACTTTTCTACTCAGGGTCGTGTGGATCAATCAATTAATTACTGCGACCATGGCATTGTTAGCTTGATTAGCTATAACTCAACAGTCATTGGTCGCATCATGTCCAAACTTTAACAACTTTTACATATTTGGACTGTAATGTGTCTGCCAATTTTGGTCCAGATTGGCCTTTAGGGGGCGCTTTAGCACTCAAAAACACTTAAAAAATCAATTAAAATGCTATTACAATGTTATTACAAGGTCGACAGATAAACAAATGGTGCCATACGACTCAGGTCACTCACATGAACAACTTTCCAAGTACATGTTCTGTCACAAATTGTACTGTTTGTCTTGTATTTTGGCTTATTCATTCAAAGACTACATTATACGAAGGCTTATTATACAAAGGTCAAAAGGTCAATCTGACCAAAACTTGGTAAACATCTTTGGATATGGTCCCTGATCAAGAATCATGCCATATTGTGGCCTTTTCATATGGCATTTCTAAAAAGGCTTCAAGATTATGTTATACAAAGCCTTGAAGCCTTTTTAGGCCTAATATAATAAAAGGCTTGAGGCCTTTTTAGGCCTAATGGGGTAAACCAAAAGCTTGAGGCCTTTTTAGGCCTAATGGGCTAAACCAAAAGCTTGAGGCCTTTTTAGGCCTAATGGGCTAAACCTGCAGGAGGGCCCATGCTGCTGTTGCGTGCTTGAACCCGCTCATTGCCGCTTGTGGCTATATTTGTTATTGCTTTAGTGGAAGCAGTGTGACCCTGCAACAAGTACTTCCAGCTGAAAAAATGCTGTGACCGGCATTCAGCTGTCTCAGACAGCCTGTGTAACCTCCACAGAACAGCACTGCAAATAGTGATACTCTGGAGCAGTTGAAAGGGAAGCAAGGAAGGAGGAAAGGATGGAGAAGAGAAGGAACGAAGAGAAAGGAAGGAAAAATATAAATGAAAATGAAAGGAAGAAAAGAAATAAGTTCTGGAAAAAGAAAGAAAGGAAACCTGGAAAAATGAAAAGCATAGCATGAGATTTAGAAAATTTTCTGAACCCCTGATGCAGAGAAAGGACTGTTTTATTACAAGTATTCTGGTTATGTTGATATTCAATAATAATTCAGCTTCCACTTACATCAGACAGAGGCACTGCACTCGGCTGGTCTTGACTAGGCAATGCACTCAGATATTGCTGATGATGGAGAAGCAATCTGACGGCAATGTGATAATTGGCGTTTTGGGAAAAGCACAGAGAGGGAACTAGAAAGGACTAATTTACTGTTAAAGAGCTTGTAAATATGGTAGTGTTTTACACCACAGAAGAAGACACAGCAGTTTTCACACAAACTGTTGAGCTTTATTTAAGACTATTTTGGCTACAGCCTTGGAATGGTAATTCCTTTGCTCTCAGTCTTGCTATACCTCTAACTTGCTTGGTCAGCAGCAATAAAAGTGATGCTCTCTTCTTGAACTAAGCATCAACACAATGAAAGAAGGCTTCACAATAAGAATCATTGTAGAAATAAACTGCAGAAAACAACTGCAGCAGAACAGATAATCCAGCATTAACATAACCATTTTCTTTTTTCCTGAAACTAATACAACATGTAGGGAAACTCGGGTTCCTGTTTAAGAAGTATGCAAGTTCACACCCCAACAGTCAGTTAAAATGTTAAGGTTAAGTGACTGAGCATTACTCTAGAACAGCTAGGTTAGCTCTACTCTGGAGAGAAAGCTCTTCTGATCTCCATCTGGTGTTCTCAGATTAAAAAAGGTAATAAATAGTATTAAACAGTACATACATAATGTTTTATTCATTTTTACAGTTAAAACATTATGTTATCGTGGGGCCTTTAAAAGGTTACTGTGTGTGACATGAGTAAAATGGCTAAAACCACTTGCAGTCTGCAGTTTCTCCAGCAATTAAAGAGTGCTATTAGCACGCAAGTCGCCATGATACTAAAGAAATCTACTACCAGAAGAGGCTCATGAATGTGTTTGTAGTAATGTCTATCACAATATCAGGTAAAAAAGCTCATTAGTTCTGAATATAAGATTCTTGGAAGTAATAAAAGGCAGTATGTACTCTGCCGAAGCAGTGAGAGACCACCATGCCTACAACCATCAGTCAAGCATGATGGAGGATCAGTGCAAGCTTAGGGAGGTATAAAAATAACTGGAGTTTGTGATTTGTGTTTGACTGACGGCATCATGAGTGCTAAATAGTAAAAAAAAAAAACCCTCTGGAAAATACATGTTGGGAACAAATGCATTCTACAGAAAGACAACGACCTAAAGATTACTGCTGAGAAGTTTCAGACATACCCATCAAACAAAGAAGCTGCTGACAACAACAAAACAAGAGCCCAGACCTCAACACAAGTTATTTGTGTTTCATATTACGTGGATCATGAGAAGCAGAAAATGCAACCAACTTTTAAGACTCTTGGACAAAAAAATTTAACTTTTCGCACTCAAAATTGAACTTAAAGTCCAGAGCACTTAAAGTTTAAAGTACTTAAAACTTTAAATTTTAAAGACTTGTTTTAGGCAATAGTTTAAAATGAAACAAACTGTCTCTACAGAATACGAAGTTATTTCACCAAATTTACAGTACATACAACAATAAAAATGTGTATGACTCATACACATGGCTCATTATGGTCAAATGATTTATGTTATAAAACAATATAAACCTAAGTTGTTTGAGGCAATTGAGGCATTTGTTTAAGCCATATGTTTACGTATCAGGTTTTACAGTATACCATGCAAAACCTCCAAAATTCAGCTGCTTATCAGAGCACTGTCTGAAATGACCTTAAAAATAAAAAGGTGTAAAAAGATGGTGGTTAGGACAAATAAAAACAAAGAGCAGTGCTCAAAATAAAAAAAGATAAGTGACAAGCTTGAAATAGCAAAAACAGCAAAACACTTTTAAAAACACTAAAACAAGTAAAAACTGCATTAAATACAGGTGGATTCATTAGGTGGATTAACAGTGGATTCCTATTATTACCAGTCTTATAAGTAGCATGTGAATAATTGGCAAGCGGCAATTAGAGGGTCCAGGCATGTATCAGCTCAATAAGGCCTTATGCAGTGTGGGCCAGTGATGTAACAGGGTCTAATGCAGTTTGAACCTTATTTACTGAGAGAGGAAAAAATAAAAGCTTTGTTTGCAATAAATTTTGCACAGAGGTCTTTAAACATGATATTTGCTAATGTTCATGTGTACAGATGTTTTGAGTTTTGTATAACGCGCAAAACATGTTTAACAAAGAGGTCAAAAATGTATGAAAAATGGTAAAATTTCTGACAAAGTTGTATTTGCCATGTTGTTTAGTTTTACCATTTGATATGCATGCCATAATGAGGCCCAATGCACCCATAAGGGGCCCTTTTAACACAGAGCAAAGGGAGTCAGAATGTCAAAAGGTCTCCATAAGTTACATCAACAAAAGTTATTCAAGTTTGTTCAAACTGACCTTTTGGCCTTAGTATAATAAGCAGTATATGTTAAACATGTTCAGTCAAAATAACCCGACAAGGAGTTCAATTTCTGAAATAACTTCTAATTGCAAAGTTCTTAAGGTCAGAGAACTCAATTACATGGCCCTCATTATTTACCTATAGATGACATATCTGTAACAGGATTTGTAAAGACTAAGTGTTTTTGAGCATTTTACCATACCTTAAGGGCTAATCTGGACAAAAAATTTGCAAACCTCATCACATGAAATTTCAGAATTTCCAAAATTTCAACTTGATCTGAAGCAGTTACTTAGCAGTGATAGGGCTCCCTAATAATGTACATTTGCCAAAATGAATAAGCTACCTTCATCTATCATACACAACCATAAAGTTTCACATTTTTTGGATAAAGCATTCTTGAGTTACAAAAATTTTAGTTCACAAACGGATATAATGCAAAGCTCTTTTGTTTCTGATTAATGATAATGCTCATTTTACGATGTTTTGAATTAGACTTGTGAGATGGGGCAAATTACTAATTACTATTATTGAACTGTTCTGCAACTTGGCTGCTAATTACTTTAAAACATTGGTCAAATTTCTCCATATTTGGTTTGTGCATAGTCTGACAGACTTTAAACAATTATTGCTTTTATGGTCTACTTACTGGTAAAAGCAACTCATATTTGGTATGTTAATAGAATGGTAGACTTTAAACCAAAATGTGCAGGTTTTTTGTCTACTTACTGGTAATAGTCATTTAACAATGTGCTGAATTTGACTCATTTCAGTTATATGGGATTACTAATTTACTGAACTTATTTGGTAACTTCTGCAGTAAAAGGAATTCATATTTGGTTTGGTCATAGTATGGTCAACTTTAAACCAAAATGTGCAGGCTTTTGGTGCACTTACTGGTATTAGTTATTTCATAATGTGTTGAAATTGACTTAATCCATTAGATAGGATGCAAATTACAAATTGATTTGGTTGCTGCAAATTGCTTTATCAAGCTTCATTAAAATGACTTCATCTTTGGTTTGTGTATAGTATGACAGACATTGAAACAATATCTGTTGTTTTTTGGACTACAACTGAAAATGACTTTTAAATTGTGATGAATTTGCAAATAGTTTAAACAAAGGCAAGAGATATGTTCATTTTACATAATACATGATTCCATATTGTAGAACCCTCTGGAGCTGTATTTAGACCATAACCGGCTTACTTCTTAACTGTATTATACTGTACGTCAGTATTAAATTTACTATGATTTAGAAAAAACTGCACAGAGATGAGCTGATTGATCGTAAATCGTAGGACTAGTCCACCTACGTGTGCGAAATCTGGAACAGCACACAGTAGCAGCATGCCAACTTTAATGTCAATCGGACAACCTTGAGTTGTGCAACACTTTTTTTGCATTTTTTCAAACCTTGTGATGCAGATGCACCAAAATGTAAAGACTAAGGTACATGTGTGTAAAGTTTTTTTTAACAATGAGTTACAATTAGAATTCATTTGACACCAGATTGTGGCAGGTGGAAAACCACTGACTAGCTCACAGGGAAAAATGTGTGAAATTATGCATAAAGGACAACTGATGTCACAATCTAAAGCACTATTCAGACACAATTAGGTTTCCATAGGGAGGTAAGGTAATGGAATTTTTACCGCTGTTTCTCTGTGATTTTAGCTCTGCTCAAATTTGCCATGCAATTTATTTTTACACATCAGTAAGGATTCCAGCACCTTTTACCTACCATAAAACAAGCCACATGAAAAAACTCCAAGTTATATTAATCTTATGTGAATTGACGTGTCAGTAAAAATGCTATCATATTGTGAGAAAAGGGAGTTTCTTAAGTATGGAGGCGCTCGAAGATGTGTTTACTTGTACTCTCCAGCTAAAATCAAGCCAATATATACTGTCAATACATACTGTCTTACCTCAAGTGTACGACTCAAATCAAATCAAATAACATTTGATTTTGTTCAGTGATGTTGAACGTTTGCTGTGAATTCCCAAGCTAATGACAATGATGCAGTGCCTTAACTTAAGATAATAAGAAATATGGTTAAGGTAAATGGAACAGCATCTAAATTAAATGTTTTGACAAGTTTTTAAGTAGGCATAAGCAGCCACTCCCATCTCTATAATTTATGAGGAGATTTCTCAGCCTGTGCGAATAGGTCATGAACATCACAGATGTCCTGTGGTAAAATGACATTACCCCACCTCCCCATGTAAAACTGATTCTGTCCAATCAGCACTCAAGTGGGCAGAACTAATTGGCTTTTGAGGCTTTTTTGTGGGCCATGTGACAAGTAATCCGTGGAAAAAAAAAATTGTCTGTATGATACATGCAGAAAATACTGACCTGAAGGTTCGATGCTTTGCTACATCTTGAGGCTGATCGACTTGACTTGTGGGCCTGAGTAGCAGGACAGACTCCTATCTATTGACAAAGTTTAATGTCTATACGACTTATGGTTTGGTCTGTACAATTCGGTCTGCACGATTTGTTTTTTGGGAGAAAAAAAACAAGAAAAATCCTAACAATTACAATAAGGTCCCAACATTTTGTTCTTTGACCCTGGAAAAAGGTCTGAGCTGTACAAACATATGCTTTATACTTAACTGATTGTTTCTCATTGAGATTAAATTCACTTTAACACTGACAATTACTGACAGTTATCAGTATGCATATACTCTCCTCCAGTTCCACTGCTGACTAAGATTTTAATGTCGCTAAGCATTTAGACCATGTACATAATGTACAGCAAGTTCATAAAATATAGTAATGTAGGGTAAAAAAAAAGTTATTAAAAAGGTTGTCATTAACTCCTTACAAACATGAAAATGTTACTATAGATGTTAGAAAAGGTGTATAACTCACCTGCACGTGCAGCAATCAGGTGTGTTGTGCAGTCAGGATCTTTGGCGCTAAGCACAAGGCTCTTGCCTATCTTGGCACCCAATGCCTTGGCATGGTAGCACTCTCGTGTTCGCTCCATGGGATAGTTAGTGTGGCATAAGCCACTAAACACAACAGTGGTGCCTGCCAAGGATCTGCTCTTCAGCTCAGGGACAATTGTACGAATGTCTGGCATCTGGAGACTCTCCTCCCTGAGGTAGGCCTCATAGCGCAAGTAATATTCTTTATGAATGCGAACTAAGACCTCTTCTAGGTAAATCAAATAATCGTCTGTGTCTTCTTCCTCCTCCTCCTCCTCCTCTTCATCCCCCATGCTGTGGTCTAGAGATTCCTCACCCATTGTGATGCCAGATTGCTCACTGTTTTGAGACTCTGTCTCTGTTTCTTTTTTGTCAGCACAGCCATTATCAAGCTCACTAAGAACCCCCTGATTCTCCTCTAGAGCTTCTACATGTCCACCTCCATTTCCCTCTCTAACCCAGTTGTCTTCCTTTAGTTTTGTTTGTTTGTATGTTCCAGTTTCTGAAAATTGTTCTTCATTTTTGCTGTGTGGCAGCCCTGGTTTACCCGAGTCAGTTTCGCTGTCACTTAAAAGGTCAAAGTCCAAGTCATTATGTATATTATCAGCAGTAGTCACATTCTCTCTAAGCACTATTTCACCTGAGTTACTCACTCTACTTGAGACACCTGCTTCTCCCCTCTTAACACTATATTTGTCACTCAAATGTTCTGTTCCATCTCCTTTCCCCTCAGGATGACTTTTCTCTCTGGTTGTTGGCCCCCGAATGTCGCAGCTATAGGCTGACATATCTTCATGCACAGCTTTGCAATCTCTGTCATGTTTCCTGAATCCATTACTCTGCTCCCCATGTTCTGATGTTGCAGACAGGTCTGAGCTTCCTACAGGCTGACTAGCCTGGGTACCTACAAGACAACACAAGATAGTTAAGGTATAGACAATTAAAGAAGGAAAAAAGGTGAACAGGCTTATCTCCAAGGAATAATACCTGACACAGAACTTTGAAACAAATAATACCTGTTTTTGTACAAGTATATATTTTGCAGGTAGCTTCTACAATGTAATCTATTTCATTCTTTGGTAATGAAATAAGGCATGTTCTGAGAGAACCTATGAACAAGCTTCAGTGTCTCCTCTTCAAACCTCAATAAGAAAAATTATTTTTACTGTCCTGAATCAACCATAAATCTTTTCAAATATTGAAATTACCACCATATGTGGCACATTTCAGTAAAATGTTTTTTGTCTGTTTAACATTAGCAAGTGAACAGACAGACAGAACACTTTACTAACATTACTCTGGCTGTTTCTTTGATCAGAAGCATTATAGGTAGTAGGAGTGTAACAATACACAAATTCACAAATTTCACGATAAAGATAAAATGTGTCCCGTGGTTTTTGTACCACCATTTTTGTTTGTTCAGAGTCCAGACCAGAATAAGACTACGGCACCTACTGACAGCATTATTAATACAAACATGTCCATTTTTGAAAAGAATATTAACTTGCCATAAACTGAAAGAGGTTAGAAAATAGTTGACATGAAATTAAGAATGTAAGCCCTGTGAATTCAATAAGTTTGACATCTGTACTACCAGCAACAAATTTAGGACTGAATATCAGTGAGCATTTGTTACCAGTATCTTTCTTTGCCAGCTGGCTGTCTCGTGACCCCGGTGGTGCATTGATGTCACCCGTTCCTTTGAAGTACACATACTTTCTCACAGTGATGAGGTTGGGGGCAAACTTCCACACATCCTCTCTGTCGTCAATGATGCACACCATAGAGTCACCACATGGGAACAAATTTCTACAAGGGTAAAATTCAGCTTTACTGGCTTGTACATGGACATGACAGCATCTCCAGGATGTTACTGTATTCTGTCAATGGTTTCAATCACAGCTATATCATCTGAAGGGAAATCTGTCTGTTTGCTGTTCTTAAAAACACTTCTATTAATATCTAGGCACAAGATATTTTTGGTGCATTTTTGACATCCCATCTCTCTCGCTGTTTCACAGTAAGAACTGACTATCAGGTCATTCCACGGCAACTCACCTAGGATGTGTCTAGCCATGTCATTGATTTCATGAAAAAAAATTCACGCAAAAAACAGTAAAAATACAGTATGAGATTGAGCTAATCAACCATAAACACATTTTTCATTACCTTTTTCCTCACATTTTTCATTACCTTTGTTATTAAGGTGCCATTAATGATGAAGCTGACTATATTTGATCGCGTGATTATATGCTTTGTACTATTAAGTGTATGCTTTTTCAATTACAACAAATTTCAAAATCTCTGTGCAGTGATGTAATATTAGCAGGCTATGATCAACTCAAAATATGCCACACCAGAACTAGCAGCCAAAACCTTTAAAAGCAAAAGTTCAATACAAAAGAGGTACCGAAAGTATCAAAGGAAAATCGTGAAATATATTTAAAGCATATCAAGCACAGCAATAATATCACTCACTTAAGATTTCCAGCCTTGGAGTATGGGTCAATGCACTCATCTCTGGACAGGATTCTATGAGAGAAAAGCTTCTTTTCAGGATCCAGGAAGCCTTTGCAAGAATACAGAAAGGGCAAAAATGGGAAAAAAAGACAAGACAACAAGAAAAACGTTTTAAGACAGACTCTTAAAAAAGACAGACAGAGTAAATGAGTAAACACCTTCCAATGCTGCAACATGATTACTTTACACACTAGAGCTTGCACTCTTTGCATTTAGTTTTCTCTTTTGATGAGAATAGGTGAAAAAGCTGGACGAATTAAAGACCTGTAACCTCACTCAGAAAAGGCTTATGGACTGCAGTTTCATGTTTTTTTCAGAAACCTGGCTAAATAGTGATGTTTCTAACAGCGTAGTGGAACTAGAGGAGCACACTTTCTTCAGAGCTGATAAGTCAACTACAGCTTCGGCTAAGAGCCACGGTGGTGGTGTTCGCATTTATGTAAACAAAGCATGGTGCACAGACTCAGTCAATACTCTGCTGATTTAGAGTTCCTAATTATTAAGTGCAGACCCTTCTATCTTCCACATGAGTTTACCTGCATCGTGGCTGCTGCATTTTTTATGCCCCCCCCAGACGCTAATGCTAATGTGGCTATGAAAGATCTCTGTGCTGCTATTAGCAAACTGTGCACCCGGACGGAGCCTTTATTGTCGCTGGGGACTTTAATCACTGCAGTTTGAAATCTGTACTTCCAAAGTTTCACCAGAATGTCTCTGCAACACAAGGGGACAAAGAACTTTAGATCATGTTCACACCAGTGTGCCTAATGCCTACAAAGCAACATTCCTCCTCCACCTGGGACAGTCCGACCACCTCTCTTGTTCCTGCTCCCCAAGTACAACCCAGTCATCAAACATGTGAAACCCACAACAAGATCTGTAAAGATCTGGATGGAAGGGGCTGTCTCCTCTCTTCAGCACCAGTTCCAGCACATAGACTGGAGTGTGTTTGCAGCCCAGGCCACCACAGACCCTCATAACACTGACATTTACACCAGCTCTGTCCTGGGACATATCAACAGCTGTGTGGACAGAGTGACAACTCCCAAAATAATTAAAATCTTCCCTAATCAGAAGCCCTGGATGTACAGAAAGGTTCGCCGACTGCTCAAGGCAAGAGATGCTGCCGTCAGGTCTGGAGACCAAGATGCTTACAGCTTAGCTAGAGCCAACCTCAGAAGAGGCACCTGAAAGGCCAAACACTGTTACAAACAGTGGACTGAAGAGCACTTCAACCCATCTGACCTCTGGCATTTGTGGCAAGGTATACAGTCAATTACTGACTTGAAACCACCCTGCACTGTGCCCCCTACCAACTGCGCCTCACTCCCAGATGAGCTCAACCACTTCTATGCTCGCTTCGACAGGGGAAATAAGGTGGTCTTCTCCAAAGCAGATTTACCACCTAATGAGAAGTCACTCACACTCTCTACCACAGGTGTCTGTCACACTCTGAGCAAAGTGAATGCACGAAAGGCAGCTGGCCCTGATGGAGTACCTGGCCGTGTCCTTAGAGCATGTGCTAAACAGCTAGCCAGGGTCTTCACGGACATTTTCAATCGGTCACTGGTCCAGGCAGTTGTCCCAACCAGCTTCAAGACTGCCAGTGCCAAAGCATTTGACTACCTCAGCCCTCATTGACTTCCGCCCTGTTGCACTCACCTCCATCATCTCCAAGTGCTATGAAAGACTAGTTCCTTCTCATTCGAAGTCTTGTCTGCCTGCTACATTGGACCCACATCAAGCTGCCTACCACCACAACAAGTCAACGGAGGACGCCATTTCTACGGCGTAAAACTGAACTGAATCTACATATCCCCAAGAGGTTCAGCCTTCTGGCTTCAAGGGGTAGATTTGATTTGCTCAGTTTGAAACTCAGTGACAGCTAGGAGAATTTTTATTGCCTCCACTGACTTATTGTGGTGCTAGGTTTTTGCCTGTCTCATTGCGCACTTCTAACTAAACTTTCCAGTACACATGCATGCGGCAAGCAGGCTATGTAGCCTACATGTGGGCCTATTGACAGCGCTGCTGTAAGGCTGTTCACTTTCCTTTACCCCAAGATGGACAAAAGATGGAACTGAACGTGTTACTTTTGCTTGTACTGACAGTACTGCCCATTCTTATGAACCAATTACAAGCATCATGGTTGCTGGTTGTCTCAAGGATACGAAATCACGAGCCTCCTTAAACTAAATTTGCGCTTTTTTACTTGATAGTGTTTGTAAACGTAGCGCGTGCTTTATACGCCGTCAAAACCCTGATGAATTCTGATCCTCTGGGCTTGCCATACAGTTACGTTTCAAGATGAAAAATGCTGAAAGAAAATACATAAAAAAGCAATGAACACAGAACCATAATAATAAATAGTTACCCATAAAAAATAATAATCAAAAGTTTCTACCTGTCGCCACTGGTGAGTTAATTTTATTATGTGCAAATTAATAATTTGCGACTAAAATGGTTGCAAATTATTAATTTGCACGTAACAAAATAAAATAAAAAAGTCTGGAGCCCTGCCTCCAAGAAATTACCAATTACAAGGGGAAATGAGAACCTCTTTTCCTGAACGCACACCAGCTCACCAACCACCTGAATGAGTGCTACTTTAGATTTGAATGTGCAAAGGACAATCCCTTGTCCTCCTTCCCCACCCTGGCTCTTTCACCTCTGCTTCCTGCTCATCTCGCCATCAACAAGCACAACGTCAATAAGCTCTTTAGGAGTCAAAAGGTGACAAAAGCTCCAGGCCCAGATTTAGTCTCACCATCTTCTAAAGCACTGCTATCCTCAATTTGCACCAATTTTCACAAAATTCTTACACAAATCAATGGAACTTTGCTCTGTACCCACATTCTTCAAGTCCTCTGCCATCATCCCAGTCCCAAAAAAGATTATCCCCTGACTTGAATAACATTGAAAATCTGTGGGTGTATCTTAAAACATGCTGTTAGAGCAAGACATCCCAAGAACACTACAGAACTAGAAGAGTTCTGCAAGGAACAGTGGATGAAAAGTTCCTCAACTAAGAATAGAAAGACTCCAATCTGGCAACAAAAAATGTTTTCAAGCTGTGATATTTGCAAAGACTTAGAAGGGTAAATTAATCAAATGTAACTGAACTAAATTTACATTTACATTTTTAAAAAACACTTTGCTGCATAGGTTGTGTTTACCTCTTTTCGCTTCAGCAACCAACAAAACATGTTATTTGGCCAGAGGTGCCAAACTTTTGCATTCAATTATATGTAACTGTTTTGTTTTTTGCCTCTTTCCCACTTAAATGTGGTCAGGCTGTACCAGATGAGGTGGTATAAAAGATTAGGCTTACTGCCTGTCTGCAAACACTGAAAAAGGACCAGGCCAAAATGCATCTGTTTTGTTTGCTCATCACTGGCTATTAGTTTCACTGACTTTATTTGTTTCACCATTATGTACATTATGTACAAGTGAGGGAACCCTTTGGAATTACCTGGATTTCTGCTCTGATTATTAACAAAATGTGGTCTGATCATTATCTAAGCCACAGTTATAGACAAACACAGCCTAACTAAACTTAGTTAAGGTACAAGTAAAACAGTTGTACTTTTTTTAGTTCTTTTATTGAGCACATTTAGTAAACAACCACAGTGCAGGCTAGAGACGTTGGGTGATGCAACAAGACAAATACCCAAAGCACACAAGTAAATCAACTGGTTGAAAAAACCTAGTTGTTCTTGAATGGCCAAGTCAGAGTCCTGACCTTAACCCAGGATGCTGTGGTACGACCTGAAGAGGGCAAGACATTAAAAAAAATACTGATGAACTGAAACACATTTCCTTGTCATATCGAGGACATCTTATTTGCAGCTATAACATGAAATATTTGGTGGAGGTGATTTGCTGCTGAAGGGGGATCTACAGGTTACTGAATTCAAGGGTTCAATTACTTTTTGTAGCCTGCACTGTGGATATTTTCTCAGTGTGCTCAATAAAAGAAATGAAAAGTACAACTGTTTGTGTTTTACTATTTTAGTTAGGTTGTGTTTGTCAATAATTGTGACTGAGATAATGACCAACCCACATTTTATTAGTAAACAATGCAGAAATCCAGGAATTTCCAAAAGGTTCCTTTTTTAGCAACTGTAGGATTCAGTGTAAAGATCACAGATGCATTATTTTGTATTGAGTTAATCCAGTCCTCACGTGATTTAATGATGCCATAAAATATTTTACCTCCCCATGTACACAACAAATCTAGCAACAGCTAGACTGAATTTATTAAGTCTTGTCTACTATTATTTTTGGGTGTCAAATATCAGTTGCTTCACAAATTCCCAAACAGCCTGCACCCCAACAGTTTGACTGTCAAGAAGATATAAAATTTTAAAACTTAAGTTAAGGCACAAATGTTAAAAAGGTTATCTGCTAATCCTGATCTAATTTCAAAAAGAACAGCAGACAGTATAACCAGTAACACCAGATATCTTTTACGCCGTGAACATTCTTGCAATTCTAAAAACTGCAAAAATTCTACCTCCAGCAAGCTAAACAAACAAGGGGAAAGATCCCTTTCATCATGCACTGTGTGACTGCGACTGCTGTATTGTTGAACTTCATCCCTGGTTTAATTCAGGGGCAAACTGACCCAATTCTGGAGCTATGCTAAATTCAGCTAAATACTATAGAAGAGAAAGTGTGCCCACAGAAGCGAAAATGCAGGAGAGTGTGCGAAAACCAAACTTCACAGTTGGCACGATGCACTCAGGCAGATAACATTATCCCAGCGTCCACCAAACCCAGATTTGTCCATCAGACTGCCAAAGTGGCATCCTATAGCAGTGCCACAATGAAAGTCACTGACCTCTTCAGTAGACCCATTCAATGGACAATGTTTGTCTATGGAAGTTACATGGCTGAATGCTCAATAGTATGCATCAACTAGCAAATGGTGTAGCTGAAATAGCCTAACCTACAAATTACATGAAACATCCAAATACTTCTGGCACAAATGGTAGTGAACAATAAAATTGCAAATCATCACTCGATTTTAGAATCACATTCCTAATACTGAACCAACTCCTATAGCCTCTACCTGGCTCCACTTACCACAGGCATGCACATGTACCAAAATAAACAGCAACAATTATTTTTTTTTAAACATATGCACATACTTGCTAGCTACATTAGTCTTATAGCTCCAGTGCAAAAAATAAAGAAGCAAGCGTTGGATACCTAACGTGTCTATCTGATCACCACAATCCAAAATTTTGACGTAGTATGCAAAGACTGTTAAGATTTTGACGTAGTATGCAAAGACTGTTAAGGTTTCTGCTGCACCATTTATTCCTAGGTTCATACACCCACAAATGAAAGCTGAGCTGCAAGAATAGCATTTACAAATACCCATATATTCAAATACAAATACCCACCAACATAGCCTCATCCATTCAAGTTATTTGGAGTATTTCAGCTCAGACTATGTTTCAAAAGAGACAAAATACAGTACGGCCAATCAGGACAGAGTTCACTGACATCTATCAGTTTTTTGCAATTTTTTTAAAATGTATTTTATTTTCAGTTTCAGTTTTATGCAATTCAGCAACACGGGTTAATCAAAACACCAATATGAACATAGAGTCCCTGCCCACCCTAGCCCAATCTCCACAGACCAGAAATGAGTATAGGAATAAAAGGAGAGCCAGAAGACAAAGAAAAGATGTTTCAAGTCCCTTTAAATGGTCCAATTTTGGACCCCGAATCAAGTTAAACAATGTGGTATTCGGTACAGGCATTCCTCCCATATTTCCTCTGGTAGTGGGCAACTGATGGCCCTGGTCTCCCAATAACAGTGTTTAACAGTTGTCTAGAAGATGGGTCTGAAGGAATGTACTGCTGTGTAATGTGTTCAGTGCTGTATTATATGTTATTATGTTCAGTATTGTGTGTGCTGTACTGTGATTGTATTTAGAACATTTTGTTCTGCCTATTTTTTGTTTTTCCCTACATGGTCATGTCTGTCACACCTGTCACTTGTCATGTATAGGCTGAGCCTAATCTTGGCATCAATCCAGCTATAAAACTGCATCAGTGCATTGTGTTACCTGGAACCTGCACGCAAGAAACTTACTAAAATACTCGAGACATATGGCTAGTTCCCTGGTTTGGGTCGGGGTTTGGATTCTTCAGGTCCATACAAAACAACTCATTTAATGAGTGGTCAGCTGGTTTGGTTCAAGCTGGAAAGACAAAAAAAAAAAATGGACTGATGGACTGAAGTATGGATTGAGGCTGTTGGAATGAGCAAAGCGTTTAATTTAATTCAGAATTCTGAGCAAATTTTAAAGTATGATATATTATGGCGTTTGCGGGTATAGATTCTGAAAATAACAAAACCACAAGAGAAGACTTTGGAACCGATCTGGCCTCAAATTTGATCCATAATGAGAACAATTTGATGATGCCTCTTCTGGGGATCCCCACTGCCAAAAAAACACCCAAAAATTGCAGCCCAGTAATATTGTTTAAAAACAGGTAAACCCAAGACTTATATGGTGAATTGTTTTATAGGTAACATTTGCAGATGCAGGGCGTCTTGTAGGCCCAGACAAAATAACACAAAATGGCAAAATAATTGCATTCAATTGCTTAAAAAAAAGCAATAAATGTGAAGGTTTCATATTAGGTACAGGAATCTCAGAAATGTGACCATTTTGATTGCACTGATTCGACCGACCATAGATAAAGGGATGCAATTTTCAATGTCTGCCCTGAGCTCGGCAAACATAATTTGATATATAGCCGCAAGCGGCAATCTGCGGGGTCCAAGCACCGGGAAGACATTGAGGAGTTAAGTAGTGGCCTCTGGTCGTAGAATGCAGCAGACGTTTAGATAGATCCCATTTTCTTATGATTAAGACCACTAGGTGATACATCTGCTACAATCTACGCAACTCAGTTTAACATCCATGACAGGGATTCGAACCCATGACCCTAGAGTTCAAAGGTGGAGGCTCCCATGGTGAGCCACAAGACGTCTGTGGCAAAATTGCAATTTTTGAAACAATTTATTGAAAGGAAGCAACAAGGAGCCACACACCATTTTAGGACAAAGTGGCAGCATAAACAAATTTCATGTCTCTGGTCACAGAAGGCAGCAAATTGTTTAAGAAAGACCCTTCCTTAAGATTAAGATAATTAAGTGTATGTTCACAACAATTGCTACAGCACCATCTGACATCTGTGACAGGGAATCAAACCCACAACCTTAATCTTCAAAGGCGGATGTTTTCATGGTGAGCTACAAGAGGCCCACAGCAGCCTGTTTTTTGAGACAATTTATTGGTATGGAGCAATAAGGAACCAAGCACCATTTTGGGAATTAGTTCCCACCCTGCAATTACTGTGACTATTGAGTAGTATAATTCCAAATGAAACCATAACACACTGTCAGTTTGTCATTTTGTATATTTGTGTCAAATTTGGGTATTATCAGACAATTATTGATGTACTTTCAGCCTTTTATAGCAGAATAAGCCAATTCACACCAATTTAGTCAAATCTTCAGCCAAACTGTGCTTAAAAGTCATGATATTTTCAATAAGATTGTTTTAAGAAAAATGAAATTTGATTTAAACTCAAGAATTAGTAAGAAATGTCTATTCTCCATCTTTTTTCAACTGTGCAATTATTGAATTTTTTTTAGACTTGCTTATGCAAAATTGTTAGGCTTAGTGGAAAACATAACATTCAGAAATACTCTTCACCTAAAGACATACAGTAAAGCTTTCCATGTATATGTCAACAATGATTTTTGGCTCCCTCTCGTGGCCAGAGAAAAATTGTTGCTCTGAACAAAATTTGCTAAAATAAAATTATAGGATTTCCTGTACAGTACAACCTACACATATTTGCAAAGTGACAATTCTCATTAAGATGCATAATTTGAAACAACTGTCATGTTTTCATTGTTTTTATCCTTAGACAGGAATAATTACATTTTAGATTTTTGGCAGTAAATTCAACATTGTAAGAGCTAACATGAGCAGAATCAAGCCAAATGTCATATGTTCGAAGTCATAATTTGCATTTACTGCTGATGCTCCCTCTGCTGGGCAGAAAAGATATTACCGTTATTGATTTTGTGGCCAACCTGGGTTTAAGTCAAATTTCTACATTTCCTGTGTAATTTTGGAACATACATATAATTGCAACGTTTTAGATGTTAATAAGATGTGTAATTTGAAACCATTATCTTTTCTTTATTTCAATCATAGAAGAAAATGATGACATTTTAATAATTACGCACTAGATTATGTATTGTAGGGACTTATGACAATCAATTTAAATGAAACTTTGCATGTTTCCTCAGAAAATAGTAATGTACATGTTTATCAAGAATTGTCACAATCACATAAAAACTAAAGAATCTCTACATATAGAAGTCAGAAAAGGTTGGGCCAAAAAAATTCATTGGTGTCTCGTGGCCGTTTTTTGCAATAAAGTCAAGGTGTTTTTGATAATTACTTACCTACACATGCCAAAGAATTTTTTCAGACCAAGTGCGAAAAGATTGGATCAAAATCCAGGGACTATTTCGAAAAGTAGGCTTTTTAAACAGTTACCGATTACAAAAAAACTATGCAGTTTTGTAATAAATGTGTATTTGCAAAATTGTTTAGGATAACGTACTACATATGATACACAAGGATGTTCAAGCAAACTTGTAATAAAATAGTAATAATATGTAATAATATGTTAATTTTTATGAATAGCGCCCCCCAGTGGTCAATTTTTTTCAAACTTTATTGATTGTTAGAAAGTGGCTATATGTAGAGATCATTCAAGTTTCATGATGATTGGTCAATGGTAAGCCTGTCAAAAGCCTGCTAAATGCTGATTGGCCAATGGCGGCCATGTACTTCAATTAATCAAATTGTCCTTATGGATTCACTTATAGTCTGGCCAACAGATGGTATCTGCAAAGTTTCAGCCTGATCGGATGTATGGATGCTGAGAAACAGCCATGTAGCATTAACTCTGCCCCATAATTACATATGCGCACAAAAATCGAATGGCTACCTCAGAATCTTCTCCCAAATGTGTCTGTCAAGTTTGAAATTTTTTGGCTGAAGGGTTGTCGAGTTACAGAATTTTAAATTAATTCTGAATTAATTTGAATTTATCCAGAAGGGTTCATTTGCATATGGCAGCCATGTTGTTTAGAAAAGCCAAAATGTTTTTGATAATTATTGACCTTCATGCTCTTTTGAATTTTTTGACACCAATTACATGGGGACTGGGCAAAAATTGCAGGACTAGTTCGCAAAAGTAGGTTTCACATTTTATGCAAATTAGCTCAAAATCTAAGTGGGCGGAGCTAAAGGGTCCAAATGGCAAATTTGTTTGTTTGGACCCAAGGAACTAGGAAAAAAATATGTCTTGTCTGGCAAAAATCTGGATTAGGAGTTATAGACCCAAACGCGTTGACCTGCGCTATAGCGCCCCCTTGTTGACCTGCGCTACAGCGCCCCCAAGTTTCAAGTCTCTAGGACTTATGGTATGGGCATTCTGTTTCAGGGAAGAAAAAGAATATGAAGAAAAATCTTGACAATTAAGATAGAGTTCAATGCATTGCATGCTTGAACCCTAAATATAGCCGCAAGCGGCAATGAGCGGGTTCAAGCACGCAACAGCAGCATGGGCCCTTCTGCAGGTTTAGCCCATTAGGCCTAAAAAGGCCTCAAGCTTCTCGTTTAGCCCATTAGGCCTAAAAAGGCCTCAAGCTTTTCGTTTAGCCCATTAGGCCTAAAAAGGCCTCAAGCCTTTTATTATATTAGGCCTAAAAAGGCCTCAAGCCTTTGTATAATAAATCTTTGTATAGTGAAATCTTTGAATGAATAAGCCAAAATAAAAGACAAGCAGTGCAATTTTTGATATAACATGTAATTAGAAAGTTGTTCATGAGAGTGAACTGAGTCACATGGGACCATTTGTTTATCTGTCGACCTTGTAATAACATTGTAATAGCATTTTAATTGATTTTTTTTTTTTAGTTTTTTTGAGTGCTGAAGTGCCCACTAAAGGTCAATCTGGACCAAAATTGGGCAAGACCATTAGAGTCCTAATTTGTAAAATTATTGCAAGTTTGGAGATAATTGGATAATTGTATAATAAGCCTTCGTATAATGTAGTCTTTGAATGAATAAGCCAAAATACCAGACAAGAAGGCCAATTTCTGACATAACATGTAATTACAAAGTTATTCATGTGAGGAAACTGAGTCACATGGCACTAATTGCTTATCTGTGGAACTTGTAATAACATTGTAATAGCATTTTTATTGATTTTTAAGTGTTTTTGAGTGCTAAAGCGCCCCCTAAAGGCCAATCTGGACCAAATTTGGCAGACCCCATCAGAGTCTGAATACATACAAACAGTTGAAGTTTGGAGATCTGACCAATGACTGATGAGTTATAGCAAATCAAGCTAGCAATGCCATGGCCGAAGTAATTAATTGATTGATCAACACCCCAGTGAGTAGAAAAGTCAATATTTTTTTGATAATTATTTACCTAGAGAGGGTGGAGAGAATTACTAGGCCAATTTCGAAAAGTTTGGATTAAAATCCAGAGACTAGTTAGAAAAGTACGGTTTTCAAACAGTTGACGATTACAAAAAACTATGCATTTTTGTAATAAACATGCATTTGCAAAATTGTTTGGCACACTGTACTACATTAGATTCATACAGAGGTTCGGTCAAAAATGGTAATAATATATTAATAACGTAATAATTTATTAATTTTATGAATGGAATAGAAACTTCACTGGTTGTTAGAAAGTGGCTACTTATAGACACCATTCAAGTTTAATGAGGATTGGTCAATGTTAAGCCTGTCAAAAGCCTGCTAAATGCTGATTGGCTGATGGCGACCATAAATTTCAATGTATCAAATTCTCCTTATAGACTCACTTATAGTCTGGCTAACAGATGGCAAAGTTTCAGCTTGATCGGATGTACGGATGCTGAGAAACAGCCATGTAGCATCAACTCCACCCCCTAATGCGCACAAAAATCGACAGGCTACCTAATCTTCTACTGAATAAGGCTGTAAAGAATTATTCACACTTCTTCTGCGTGGCGTGAGCGATGCAGCAGCGTGAGCGCTACAACTCGAATGCACTGGCCTTTCATATATACAGTTTGTGCCACAGAGCAGAACAGCAAGAAAGTTATACAGAAATTCCTTTTTCCAGATGGATAAATGGTCACATCAGTGCTTAACAAAAATATAATTTATAAAAGTACATGGTATATTTGTTTGTCCTCAACAGCATTCTCCATAGTTATTAGGCAAAAGGTTCAAGCCTGGTAGACCAACCGGGAAAACTGTTTGGAGCATGGAATGTTTAACTAATATGTTGTCATGTATTATAAATAGCGTTTTTAAGTTTGTATATGTTTTTTTATTTAGTTTTCACTAATTTTCATGGTTTATTTTTGTGTATTCTGCTGCATGACGCGCGTAACGCCCAGAAATATCTGTGCCAAGTCGATTCTCTAAATACCGCACCGCTTCAGTGCGGCATCTGGGACGCTCTGCCACTTGGCATGCACAGCCTGTGTGAAAGCGCTGATCAGTGAACACGGGCACCGAAATGACGCACACGCAATATGTGTGAATCGGGCCTTAATTGGTTTAGTAAAATAAAACTACACACATTGCATAGACATCTCTGATGGGTTTATATAGGACAATCACTTAATACAAGTTAACACTAAATTTCTGTGTGTATGCACTGGCAAAATCCTTGTCCATCAGCTCCATCGTCATCTACCATATAGCTGCATTTTGCACGTCTACAATTACAAGATGTCGTCTATTTGTTTTTCACTGCATACTTTTTTTTAGCCCCCTTTCACCCTGTTTCTTCCAATCAGCATACTGAGCATTTCTTTGAACTCCTTCAGCTCTGACTGCACAACCTGCACATTTGTCAAAATTGCTAAGTTGGGACTAGACGTTATAATTGTTGTATAAAAGTTATGTTAGCATTAAAATCTAAAAATGTATCATATTGTGATTCAAAAAGGACAACACGCATCACATCACAAATTTTACTTATTGTTCCCTTCCCACACAGTTCTGTACCAAAATAGTTATGGATTTATACGTCCTTCCAAAATCCAAAAGCTGTAACCAAGAGCAAGACAACATGGAAAGGATTTGGCATATCTAGTAAATGCACAGCAACTGCACTCAGTACTCAGCAACACAGCATCCTCTGAGGGAATATAGTATCTTTCATGCCATGTCATTTGCTTACCTGCGATGGTGTGTGCATAGAGGCGACTCCCAAAGGTAAAAACATGTAGTTCATACATCTTGGCAATCTTCTCCAAGAACACTTTGCAATGTGGTCTAAGACGTGTATGAAGCATGGGCTCCCCTCTTCCCAACTGGAAATGGAAGATTCCCTGGATATCACAAAAGTCATAGGAAAAGCATTATACAGGAACAGCTGCAAAGAAGCTGTTATTTTGTTAACCTGTTCATGCTTTTAGCTATGGATTCTGCTTGCACTATTAACTGCCAAATAAACAACATGGTTGGTTATTTAAATTAAGAATGTTTTGCCATTGTGTTTTCTCAGCTTGATTTAAGTTGGGTTACTGTTTTTGAATTTCTCAGCTGCCGGGCAGAGTGTGCAAGTGAATGCAATTATAAAACTATCCTTTCCTTTATTTTTTTATTTCTACAGCCTACAATGTAATTTTAACATCATAACATAGACTATAGACTAATAGTAAAAATACCAAAGATTTGAGAAAAAATATTTATTTAATGACATAGTTCAGGTATTTTCCAGCAATCATTGTACTTACTTACATTGTACAACTAAAGGTTATTTTAGTTAATATTTTGAACAAAAGATCAAAAGGATAAGCAATAAAGAATGTTTTTACTGCCCCTGTTTTTGCTCATGTTGAACAGTGGTTGGGATATTTGAGAAGGGTACCGTACAGACTTTTTAACATTAATCGTTTTAATTGTTTAAATGTTATATATATATATATATATATATATATATATATATATATATATATATATATGTTTCCTTGATTAACATTGTGTTATTCTGCGATCCAGATTAACAGGGAACTATGAACCTTTAAAAAGTTTATTTCATGAACACCTCTGAAGTAAAACATAGAGACAACTATTAACATTTGTTCACAAACACACACAGATGTGATAATGTCAATGAGAAATCTATGATTTAGCAGGCCACAGATTATTTGAAGACCAATTTGAAATAGTTTGGATCAAAACCTAGAGACTAGTTTGAGAAGTCCAGTTTTCAAACAATTAACAATTGCAAAATTACTGCATTTTTTTAAAAAACTTATTGCAAAGTTGTTTGGAACATTGTACTGCATTATCTGAGACCAGTTATCTGACCTTAAGTAAAATATGTATAACATATACTTGATTTTAATGAATAGCACACTCAGAGGCCAAATCTTTTTAAACTTAATTTTTTGTTAGAAAACCTGCTGTAGACATATCATTCACAAGCTTTATTACGACTGGTCGATGTTAAGCCTTTCAAATATCTGCTGACAGCTAATTGGCTAAGAATGACTTGATACATTTTGATGTATCAAGTCATCCTTAGGAACTCACATGTCATCTGTCTCACAGATGCTGCGTGCAAAATTTCACCTTGATCGGATATACGGATGCTTGAAAACAATTATTTAGCAGTTAAAACACCCCTTAACAATTTGCATGCACCTAAATTGACAGACTACCTTAGAATATGCTACTGAATAAACCTGTGAAGTTTAAAATTTTTTGAATGAATAATTCTCGAGTTATAGAATTATAAATTATTCCAATTATTACGGTTCTTGTGAATTGTTTTTTCATGTCAGTTAGAAGAGGATCAAGTGAAAAGCTTAGGACTAATACAAAACCTGCTTTTGTGAATATTATG
Organism: Colossoma macropomum; assembly: GCF_904425465.1. NCBI lineage: Eukaryota > Metazoa > Chordata > Actinopteri > Characiformes > Serrasalmidae > Colossoma > Colossoma macropomum. The sequence continues at coordinate 34,005,613 of NW_023494787.1, forward strand.
CAAATTAGAAAAAAATAAGTAGGTGGGACTTAATGGTCTAAACGGCAAATTAGTTTATCTTGAGCTAACGCATCAGGGAAAAAATGTATTTTGTCTCTAAAAATTCTGGTTTAGGAGTTACAAGGCCAAATGCTTTCGGCTATGGTATAGCATCCCCCTTAAGACAACTGGGCTCATGTCATCTGCCTGAGCAGTGGGAGGGACTACTATCTATTAACCAAGTTTCATGTTTTTATGACTTATGGCAAGGGTCACAAATCTCATCCACTAAGGGCCGGTGTGGCTGCAGGTTTTCAGTGCAACCACCTCACATAACTAAGCAACTGTTTGAAGACATAGACCAACTGACCGGACAAGTGGAATCAGTTGTGCTGCTGCTTGACTGGTTAGAAAACCTGAAGCTACACCGGCCATTCACTGACTTTGGTTTGGCCTGGTCGTTTAGAATCAGAATAATAAAAACACATACAATTCCGATAGGGTCCTACCTAATGTGCGACTGGACCCTGACAGAGCATGCAAGTGGAGTGGAGCAGTAGACATTTTCACTCCTTGTTCCAAGTTTTCGATTTCCTGCTTCTCAGTCGCACATCAGATAAAAACCCACTCCATGTCAGCTCCATATGATCCATTCTTATTTTTGTTTTATTTTACCACATAACACAACACATTATATTTTACAAATTATATAATATACGGCCATTATTAGACAAAAAACTAGTTCAACATTTTGTTCTACACAGACTTTCTTTGGAAGGTTTCTTTTGAAGCAATGGACCAGACAAGACACACATGCTTTTAACACACCTTTCTTTATCATTCTCACAGCAAAATGGAAAACACAAGAATAACTCTATGTACTATGTGTAGAACGTTTTTGTGACTGCCGAGAATTTCCAGTATGTAGGTCTGCTGAACAGCTCTGCAGCGCAGATGCTGTGCATGAATGGCCATTGTGTGCAAGCCATAAACTCAGTGTTGTATTACTCATATCACACAGAGATAGTCAGTGCAGAAAAAAGGACTGTCTGGCTCACGGGATGGAGCAAAAAGCGTTCAGAGCAAAAACCATGCCGCTCCACTTCCACTCTGCACCCTAAATACAGCTGAAAGCAGTTATAGAGGTCCAAGCACAATCAGACTGCCTTAACATCATATGTTTTTGGTAATTGTTGAGCTTTAATCTCCTATAAAGCTCTCAGGATACGAGCTTCATATTCACTTCAAGTTGTCCTTTCCTACACACTCTGCTTAAAAGTCATGATGTTTTTGATGTTAGACTCCACAGATTGTTTTAAGACCAGACTTGTATTTGATACCTCACTGGTTGAGAGTATGCAAAAAGAATAGTATGAAAAAAAATTCACTGATGAAAAAAAATCCAAAAAACGGATTTACTGAAAAACAAGTTTTTAAAAGACTTTTGTTTGCAAAACTGTCAGGCCGAAATATAAAACATTCAGAAACTTTCTGTGCAAAGATTTAAAGTTTAGAATGGTTTGTAAGTTTGAAGTTCACAATTTGCAATTACTGCTGAAGCTCCCTCTAATGATCAGAGAAAATATAGCCACGCCTGATTCTGTGGGTTTAAGTGAAATTGCCACATGTGCAATTTTGGAACAAACACTTATTTGCAAAGTTTTAGATCTTACTGAGATGTGGTATTTGAAACCATTATTGTGTCTTTACTATGGAGACCAATTTAAATAAAATGCTGCATGCTTCCTCAGATGACTGTGTACATTGTTTCCAATTTTTGTCACAATCAGAAAAAAAACTGATGGATTTTTAGCCCCTTATGTCAGAAAAAGCCAAGCCAAACAGTTTGATTGATGTCTTTTGGCCATTCCGTGCATTAAAGGCATGATTTTTCAAAATAATTATTTACCTCCAGACTCTATAGATTGTTTTAAGACTAAATTTGAGACGATTTGATTAAAATCCACAGACTAGCTTGAAAAGCTAATTTGTCAAACTTTAAAATTTTTAAAAGACTTGACTCGAAAAAATGTCCGTCTCAGTTGTAACACATGATGTGAAGTGATTTAGTTTTATCCCAGATGAAAAAAGACTAGTTTTTGTTGAATAGCTCCACCTCATGGCTGATTGGAGAGTGCCTATTAGAGATCTAGAGAGTGCCTGTGCGTATGGGAGGCAAATCCGGCCAAAAAAGAAATTAAAATTGAAACAATAAAATGTAAATGCAAACCTCTTTTTGCCATTTCTTTTTCCAAACATCTGCAAAGAGACAGTTTGTGATTCGGTTTTCGGTGTGGACGCGCATTAAGTGTCAGAATAAAAAGGTAAATGCAAACGAACAGAGGCACCACCTGCTGGAGATTTACTTTTCATTTCACACTTTGCTTTTTCGTTTTCAAGTTGACCAACATGCAAATATATGTTAACTAGCACTAGGTGGGGCTACAGGGTACATTTTAGGACATCCTCAGACCTCAGAGTCAGAACGGCATTATTCCTCAAGCTAAATGACTTCAAGTCTCGGGAAAAACCATCGTCAGGTCTCAGATCTGGTGAAATTGTACATCAGACCAAACGCCGTCAGCCCAAACGGTCTCAGATAAAAGGTATCAGACCAAACGCAAGCATAGTCGAGCATATACCGGTTCGTATAACTTAGAAAACTATTGTGTATTCTTAATATAAGTGCCAGTTTAACATTTTAAAATTTTTCTCTGTTTGTTCAGTTTCACCAGATACACCAGAGACATGACAATTTTTACTCGAGACTTGAAGTGGTTTAGTCTGAGGAATGATGCCGTTCTGACTCTGAGGTCTGAGGATGTCCTAAAATGTACCCCGTAGCCCCGCCTAGTGCGAATTAACATATATTTGCATGTTGGTCAAACGAAAAAGCAAATGAAATGAAATGAAAAGGGAAAAGTAAATCTCCAGCAGGTGGCTTCGATGTTTGTTGCATTTGCCTTTTCATTTTGACACTCCAAACGTTCACTTTCCTGTTGATTTATCACTTTTGCATTTTCATTTTGTCCGATATGCAGCTTATTGCTATTAAAAAGAAGTAAGAAGGTAAACATTACATTTTGATTTTAGTTTTGACATGTATTCTGCATTTTATGAATAAAAGGCAAAGCCAAAGAGTAGCTTGTATCTTTTCTCTATTAGCTTTTTAATTTTATAATTTATACATTTTTATAAATACCAGAATAACAACTAAAATGAAATGACAAATAGCAGTTTTAAATGTATTTTTATTTTTGTCACAAATTACTCGTGCTTATGTGAAAAATGAAATTGCTAATGTAGGTATTTCATTTTATTTTCAATTTTGGCAGGATATTTGCGCAGATGTTTGGAAAAAGAAATGGCAAATTATATTGTACATTTACATTTTAGTGTTTTAATTTTAATTTCTTTTTTGGCCGGATTGGTCTCCCATATATGTGGACAGATCATTAAAATTTTATGATGATCGGTCAATGCTAAGCCATCCAAATGCCTGTTAAAACCGCCCTGGCCAATGGCAGCCATGTTTGTCTAAAGACTGAGTTGTTATTAACATATCGCTTATAAAGTAGCCCAAAGATGCAGCATGCAAAGTTTCAGTTCAATCAGACAAGCAGTCGCTGAGAAACAGTTTTTTGGATTTTATAATGCCCTCTACTGACAAATTGGTGTCGAACTTGTTATGCCTCCTTAAAATCGTGTAGGGTACAAGACTTTTAACTTCCATTAAAATTGGTCAAAGCAATCCCGATCTGTATCTATTTATGTGAATTAAGCTCAATACAGAAGAGCTTAATTGGCACACGGCGGCCATACTGTTAAACATTTTGAGAGAAATTTTGTGGGATATCTTGAAAAATCTCTGACTAGTAGAAAAATGTCAGTGTCACATATTTTGCCAATTATCACATATTTGTCCCAGTCAGGTGTTTATGTGGAATAAACCAAGGATTAGGTAGAAGAAAGAATTTTGATTGTAGGCCTCACGGTTCAGGAGATATGGGCCACAATGTACAACGTTGCTCTACACCACCACATCAGGCCAACTGGGGTCACTTCACTTACCCTCCCATTCTGGTGTTTGGATGACTTACAGTATCTGTTCCCCAATCAGTTTAGGGATGAAAAAGAATAAGAACAAGAACAAGAAAAATCCTAGAAAAAGCAATAGGGTTCCATGCTCATACGGTGCCTGGACCCCTAAAAGTGCTGCCTTGTACTGCTACAAAATACAAACAACATGGCTTTTTTTAACTTTTAATTTAACCAAAAAGGCCATTAAGAACAACCCACAGTAGGGAAGAGATTTAGATTTACAACATGGACTACACATTTAAAAAACAGATCATAAACAATTATGACTCCTTTTATCCATAATAGAGCCGTAGACAAAGTATTTTCTAACATTTAAATCGTCCAACGTGATTGGCAATTGAGTTGGAAACTAATAGCATTTCATGATACTATCGTCGGCTCAGGCCTACTGGTAAGCAAAACTTTTCAGGCCCTAGTGACTATAGTTATTAAAACCAAAATGCATGTTTAAACCTTTAAAAAAACACTCAGGTTGTTTATTCAGCATCAAACTGGCTAACGTTTTAAATTCATAAATTTTGAAAGGCATGTTTAACACAGCAAGGCACAGATTCGAAGCCTTGTCATCAGGGAGCCCCAGAAAAAAAAATTGGGCATCACAAGTTCTGACAACTGGATTAGGAACTTTTGCATTATACCATAATGCAAACTATGACAAATTCAGTGATTTTATTGAGAATTTCACATCGCTCATTCTCTACTAAAGCCAGTGTGTCTATTTTCGAGAGACACACTGAAATATAAATAAAAATGCACAGATATTTAAACACAAAAAAATAAACGTTCACATACACATGTAGTAGGCAACAAGGAATTAATTAAATAAATAATAAAAAAAAAAAGAATAGAAAATCTTTGAAGCCCTCACTGCAACTGGCTAAACAGTTCTGAGTATTAATCAACATGTGTCGGTTAAAATGTGCTGGCTACTGATAAATCTGGTTCTAGTACAAAGCTGCAGCACTGTTTATGGAGTGGCGCCTGCATGAAGCGTTAATTCTGGAACATAAATTTCAATGATGGAGCCAAGCTTACAAGAACCTCAATCTAAAATGCTGCCTGTCCTTAGTTTCTCTAGTCTCACAATCTTACCTTATTGGACATGCGCTGGCAATGTTGGTCTGTGGTATGAATCAGAGTCTGGTCCAGATCCACCAAGAGCACTAGTTTTCTGTTTCTCTGGAGCCTCTTCTGGTCCTCTCTGCCAAGCTGCTCTGCCTGCTACTCTCAAACACATACAGAGATACAAAATCAGTACTATTTGGCCCTTTGCTAAGCCACCCTTAATTCCAACTTTTATTAAGTACACGTTATTCATTTTACAGTATCATAAAAAAGGCACAAAACATAAATTACACCAAAACATAAAGCATCCAATAATATAATAAGTAATATACATAAATATATATATTTATATACACATATATGTATGTGTATATATGCACACATATATATATATATATATATATATATATATATATATACATACATAAATACATATATATATATATACACACACACACACACACACATATACATACATACATAAATACATATATACACATATATACATTAGGGGTGGGGGGAAAAATCGATTTACACATGCATCGCGATGTGGACGTGAACGATTCTGAATCTATTCACAAATGTCAAAAATCAATTTTCTAAATTTTAATTTATAATGTAATGTTGACAGAACGCAAAAGGCGGAACTTGGAAGTGCGGAAGTGCAGCGCCCTGACAGTCTATGACGTGCACATAACAAAGACACATGGATGAGCGAGAAATCCGACCGGCACCCTCTGCATTAAAAGCTAGGTTAGGTCAGGAGTCAACAACCCAAATGTTAATCTCGTTGCAGATTTAATGTAGCAGGAAACCAACTACAGTGCTTATAAATGCGAATAAGTTTGTTTTATTAATAAAAGATTAGAAGTAAATTCATTATGGATCATTACAAATACTTCGCTTTGAAAGTCCTCATAATCCTGTATAGAAAAAAAGCACCATGATGCATCGATAATCGTTTTATAATCGCAACGCAGCCCTCTGAATCGGTATCGAATCATAAGATGCCTTGAGATTCCCACCCCTAATATACGTACATATACACATACATACACACACACATACATACACACACATTCCCAGAAGAGAGGAGGTTGTTATAGCCGCAAAGGAGGCAGGTGCAACTCTACATTAATGCCTATGGTTTTGGAATGGGATATGTAACAAGCTCATATGGGTGCAATGTATAGTTTTCCTCATATTTTTGGCCATATGCTGTAAACAGACAGATAAACAGACAAACATACACAGATAGAAGCAGATAGAGAAAATGGGACTTTTAAAAACTGTGCAAGATCTGGTAGACTATCACACACAACTGTCACCATCAGAGAAATAATACTTAAAGCTTTCACCTTTAAAGCTATTGCTCAGAAAAGGAAATGGACAGAAAAGAACAAAATTTGCACAAAAACACTGAAACTGGACGAAATCTCAACTTTGAAAAGGGCTTTAAAAGCCTCCTGAAAAGGATGTAAGCTGTAAAAAAAAGCAAATGATGGACATTCTAAATACCTGAAAAATGATAATATATTTAGTTGTTCAGGCTTCTGTGTAATCCAGGGTGATTCAAAAAGATTCATTCGATTTCGAAGTGCCATATTTTTACAACCGTGAGGCGCCTAGGAACCAATTATATACCAACTGAAGGAGGGGGTCATAGACTTTCACCTGACTGTCACCGGAAGATGGCTCCCTTCAGTCTGTGAGGAGATGGCAACCCCTTAGAAGCAAGCGTTTTGCATTCTCCACTTGAATAAGGGTGAATCTGTCATAAATTGCGCAACGTGATATTCGTCAGCAGTGAACCTCCAACAGCTCAGAGCATTCGTTGTCAGTTCCACAACACTAGATGATCTCCGAAATCGCATTGACAGAGTCGTGAGTACAGTGACACCCGCCATGCTCAATCGAGTATGGGTTGAATTTGACCATCACGTTGATGTTGTCCGTACAGCTGGAGGAGGTCATACTGAGCACTTGTAGAATTACATAATAAACTTTATGTTCACCTAAACCATTTACAATTTACTGCATTATTCTGTAATGATTCACAAGTGAAATAAATCATTTTGAAATCGGATGAATCTTTTTGAATCACCCTGTATAATAGGTCTTTGACTTTAGCATAGTACTTTACATTTGACAAAATTTCATTCCTGAGAGGTACATTATTTTTATTCTGAATGTCCAAATTAATAATTACAGTTATTTTGTACTTAAATTCGTGTATACTGCTATTATTATTATTATTGTTATTATTATTCGTATTAGTTATATTTAAAATAACATTTAATTTTTATTTCATAAAAGCATTTTATTTAATAAAAGTTATGTAAACATATTTACCACTCTACAGGGCTGCAATGAATGATGGTGCAGAACACAACATTCTCTACATTTGTAATAGAATGTAGGAGTATTACTGCATTTAGGAACTGACTATATAGTCTACAACTTTATTATTCATCACTCCTGACTCTCTCTTTTGTGCTTTGTCAGAAAAAAAAATAATTCAGACTTACAATCTTAGCAATTTTATGTAGGCTAAAAAGTTAGATTTTTTAGATATCATAGACAAGATGTTTTCAGAGATCAGTCAGATTTCTAATCTAATCTAGATCTCTAATCTCTTATCTGCATTAACTGACAGATACTAAGTTTCGTAGTTAGCTAGTAACTTCACACTGAGGCAATATTATTGCCAGTTGAGCAGTCAATCCAATGTTTATATCCTTTAATCAAGATGAGGAGAAAGAGTGTAATCAGCGTCAGGAAAGAGACAATGACGATAAAGCATCAAAAAATATGAAATGAGCAAACATGGGGTGGCTAATTTAGCAAGTTATCTAAGTATGACCATGAAGTTTTTTTCCCTCTGTTTGTGGTTCATCAAGCCAAAATCAAAATATTCTTTTTAGATTTGTCTAAAATACCATTTCTAGATACTACATCAAAAGTAATTATTTTGAAACAATCATTTTCAGCAAGTAGGATGAACTGAATTCGAAATGGTGCCATACTTTAAAATCCCAGTTCGATTTTGAACTCTTTTATTTTGAACTTGTGGTGAGTGTAACCTCCAATAAGCAGCTTTAGTAATCCAGGGATTGTACAGACAAATATTTTCAATATGTGGTTTTAATCGTTTGGAATAGGAAACTGTCAAATTGTTATTTAGGTAAAACCTACTCTCAAGACACTGTAATAAGTATACCTGTAGTACTAAGAAACATATTTTTTTTTTTTACTAAAATTATTTGGTTTTGGGGACTTCTGTTTGGACCTAGTCAATGATGGCAACATAAACGGACAGCTTCCACTCACCAATGAAAAAAAGACTACCCAAATTCACATTTCATTAAAAAAATACTTGCAATCTGTAATTGAACAGGGGGAGAACAAAAAGACAGAGAAAGACCAAGAATTCTGAAAAACAGCTTGAAGCGACTAAAAACAGGATAAAGGAAACACATCGGAGGCAAATGATAGCTGTACTGAGGTAGAGCACATGGAAATGGCTGCTGTGCTTTGCTCAGGTCTGAAAGATGTTGTCAAAGAAATTCACGACTTTAAAACAGAATCTTTTCAAAAGAAATGGAAGAAGATCTTTAACATTTCAAAAGAGGTGTCAATCAGAGACTCACAGAGACGGCCAAAGAGCTAGCATCTCAAGCTATATGAATTGAGGAAATGGAGCAAAGAACAGGTGAAATTGAAATGTGGAACATGGAGGTCAGGGACACTCTTCGTCAAACACAGAAACAGCACTGGAGCCAACAAGACAAGCTGACAAACTAACTAGGAGGGCAGAAGCAATAATATTTGCATCTTCAGCCTAAAGGAAAGAAAGTCTGGCAGAGTACCAGGGACAGGCACTCTCTTTAGATCATGACTATGCCATAAAAAATAACTGAGAACGTAAAAAATCCATCAGAATAAAGAATGTCTTGAAAGAAACAGGTGATCGCTTTCAGACACTAAAAATGACCAAGATACTAAAGACCAAGATAAGAATTCACTGGGACTCCAGCTTGTGAATGTAGGAGAACGCACAAGAGGCAGCACAGGACTTGAGGAAGAAAGGGTTCAAAGTCAAGACAGCTGGCAATAACACTGCCATGGTAGGGATGTAGGAGCGGCTCAAGCATGCACTGCTGTGGCACCAAGCCAGAAAATCTGTTGACCGATAAATGCAACTCTGCAAAAGTTACAAGAATTTCAAAGAAAATAATGGATTTGCTTTGCATATGCTGACTGGCTAAAAAGGCTAGGTAAGCTATAAACGTTAAACACAGAAACAAAGTGATTACAATTCTGCATGTTTAATTAGCATATTTTAATCTGCTCAGTTAAATGCAATGCTAGCTAATTAGGATGGTGTTCTCTGTCAGTTCAAGTTTTTTTTTTAAGATGGGTTGAGCTGAGCATTGCTAGAATGTGTGAGAGTTCGGGGCTAATAAGATAACGTCTTGCTGCTAGAAAAGGCCCCTTGACTCATGAAAACAGTGCAGGAGAAGCACCAACCTTTGGAAGTCATTCTACTCTTTTCTGAGTTGCCTGAGGTTTCCATGACCTATGTTATTGTTAGTGGTTGTCAGGGAAACAGAATGAGTTAAAAATGTTCAATGGAATCAGATGAATGCTATAAGACTGGTGTCACTGAATGTTAATGAGATGAATAACCCAATAAAAAGAACCAAAGTAATTCTTAAAAAGCTTAAAGCTCATATCATATTCATCCAGGAGACTCATTTAGCTAAAGGGGAACATGAGAAGCTGCAAAAAAGCGCCTTTAGAAACACATTCTATAGTACATATAGGAAGAGCCACAAGAGGGGAGTAGCAACACTACAGCATTCTGTCATTTTTGACTGCCTCAAGGTAATCAGTGACAAAGAAGGCAGATACGTTATCGTTAAGGGAAAACTACTACATGGAAAAAGTAACACTGGTAAATCTATGTGCCTCACCAGACAGTGATAAACATTTCTTAAAATTCTTATTTAGAACAACTGCTAATAAATCAGAAGGCATTGTGGTTTGTGGGAGAGATATGCATGTAATACTAGATTACAATCTAGACACAAGTCAGAAAAAATAAGATGCACTAAATAGTTGACTAAAAATGACAATTTATGAATGCTTCTTTAAAGGAACAAGTTTGGGGGAACTTTGGAAGAAGATTATACACATTATTTCATGCCACATATCATTCACGAACTGACTATATATATATATATATATATATATATATATATATATATATATATATATATATATATATATTTATGAATAGCTGGGAGCTACATAGGGTCACAGAATGTAAAATTGGGACAGCTAATCTATCAGACACCACCTGGAGACCAAATGCAGGTATTTTGAAAAAGAAAACAATAATTGAATAGATTAATATGTAAATTAAGAAATAAGGAAAATGACACAGAAGAAATTAACCCTACTATTTGATGGGATGCTCTGAAGGCTGTTATATGCTCTTGTTATTGTCTAGCTATACTCTTACCACTCTTCAAAGTAGACTTAAACAAGCCGCGTATCAGGGATTTCCGGAGGTGCTTAACCCCAGTGCACGTGTAGCTCAGTTGCTTGTCCCAAGCAGCAGCTTTAACCCCATATTTTTCACTTATTTTGAGCAAATGAAACGACACAAAGTAGTTAATAGTTTTAGTTAATAGTTAAACAAGCATTAATAATGTTTCTTTTGAACACTGTATTCCTTTATTTAGTGGGTAAGAATTCTGAAACTATTCTCCTAAAAAATAAAAAGGAACACTTACTTTACTTTCTTTACAAAATGTAACTAGTTGAATACAGATATTGTATTTCTGTATTCTGATTATGCTTTCCCAATACTTGTATTCCATTACATCCCAACCCTGGCATCAGACTGACAAATTAACTGCCATAACAATCAAAATACACCAATCAAAATTCACTGGGAGAACAGACTATTTGAATCAAGAGGGTACATCAACTCTACACAAGAAAAGAATCAGACATCACAAACTGCTAGATTACTATGACCGCAAAGTTATTCTAAAAGGAGCCAAAGACCAGCTGATCCAACACTAAGGCCGGTCCTATTTTTTCTTCCCAGATTACAGCACAGGATGGATTTCACTCTGGCTTGCAAAAGGACAGCTTCTCTTGGGCTCCAACCATTTTTGATTTACTCAGCCCAGGTCAAAGTCACATACCTTCCTCTTCTGTATGTATTTCGTTGACTGACTCTCCTAAAAAGACATTGGGAGTGGAAATATGGGACAGAGAACTTTGAAGTCTAAGCCTGAAATCTAACTGGAAAACTGTATAGACAAGCATGAACACTACCTCCAAAAACCTTGTACATTAGCTTATTTATTTTAAGATGATTTACAGAATATACACCACAGCCTATAAGCATTTTAAGATGACACTACTTGCAAATCCTCACTGTACTTTCTATCCAAATCAGGAACTTCCTTTTCTGAGGTGGAGAATTTTCCTCAAAAGACATTTTAACCTCCGCTTGTCCAAGAAAACCAGGAAAAGGATCAGCAATATCAGGAGCCTGGCAATGAGATGGATATGACACCCTTACCGTGAGTTCACAGAGTGGCGTTAAGAACCTTGGACATTACTGGGTTTTCTTAGTGTCTAATGTTAAGACAACATCATTACTCATTGTCTCCTACGGATTTCCTTTGTAATCAAAGACAACATTTTTCCAGTAACTAAAAGAGACTCAAAGCTACACATGAATTATTACAACTGTTGGTTCTACAGATGTCTTTTTTTTGTCTTGCTGACAGGCTACAAGCCATCCTAGCTATACCAGTGTGCATAAAACATTAAAAAGAAAGGAGAGGTGTTGTAGGGGGGGTTGCACAGCTGTTACTTTGCATGACTAGCTTATGTTTTTTGCAAACTTTAGGTGTATTTAAAAAAAAATTAGCTCCCTATTTTTTTTTTAACAGTACATGATTTGACATGGTATGAGAACACTTTCACATTAATAAGTAGCTCACTAGAGTATTTGCATCAAGGACGTATATCCATTGCCCTTGTTCAAGAAACACATGTGACTGTGAAAGATGTACACCAGTTCCAAAAGAAATATTAGAGTGTTGGTCCATTCCTACATGATAACCAAATCAAAAGGAGTTAACAACAGGTGTAGAAAGAAAATTAAAGCTCTCTGTTATTGATAACAGAAATGACAATGATGGTAGATTTGTCCACATATTCCTTTCATTTAATTATGCAAAACTTTTACTAGCATGCATTTATGCACCAAATGTTTTTGATGAACAATTTGATCGATCTGCACTTTATTGCTGCCGGTGATTTCAATGCCATAATCTCACCAGAGCTAGGCAGATTGACAAGAGGGCATGACACACCACTGCCCACATATTTATCTTGAAATCATTTTTATAAGATCTGAACTTAGTGGATCTCTGGCTTATTCGCAATGATAAAGTAAGGCTTATTAATTTTATTCATGGTTCTTTCTCCAGAATAGACTATTTTCATGACCCCTTTTGCTGTAAATAATATGCTTAATATTGACATGCTCCCTATCCTAATTTCTGATCATGCTCCTGTATTCTGTACCATAACACCATTCCTTATTCATTCAAAACATGCAGATGTTGATTTAATGGATCAGTAGTGGGGAAACTTGTATGTTTCGATCAATCAGGATTCATTAAAAGGTAGACTTGCATTAGACAATGTTTGAAAGCATTTACATATTAGTGACCTTGCTGGTACGCTTCCAGATGACTGTGCTGCCCTTTCTTTAGATGCCAAAAAGACATTCGACAAGTTGGAATGGAGTTATTTATGGCTGGTTTTGAACAGATTTGGATGTGCGCATAAATTCATAAGCTCAGGCTATTAAGGAAGTAAATTTAGTATCTCCAAGCCCCTATTACTTATATCAATATGCAGACGAATGCCTTCTTCACATAAGCAATGTTGAAAAATCATTACCACATATTCTGATACTCTTTGACAAGTTTAGAGAAATGTCAGGTTATGATATTAATAGGAACAACTGGAACAAGTCTGCATTTCTTTCTTTGCACACAAAAGCAGAAAGCTTAAATTAAACTATTAAGATTCCCATTACCACATCTTTATGTCCTAGGCATAAAAATTTATTCAGATCAAGATAACATGTCTGGATATTTGGAGAAATCAGACATCCAATCCTGAACGATAGAGCCAGCATGTGTAAAACCACATAGGCTACAATATACAGGCATGGGGCACAGAAATTATAATTTAAGATAAGTGAGCATAATCACCAACTCTCTTGATGTATGGCCTAAGATAGAAAAGATTACAGCTACAACAGTTAAATTTCTTCAAGCATCTCCAATATGGAATAATCATTTTAAGTCTTATCATTATTTTATCCCCTCCTTTTGGTCCGCAAAAGGAGTATTTGTTGTTAGGGATGTCTTTCGTAACGCAGGACTATACTCATTTCAAGATATAAAGGAAAAGTATAGAAAAAGGTACCTCATATTTTCTTTATTTGAGATTAAGATCGGCAATGAAAGCATACGGGGTACCATGGGGGAAATCACTGTCTGAACATCCCTTAGAGGAGAGGATTAGTCCAACGAAATGCTCCAAACGACTAGTAACTCCTGTATGTAATTCGTTGACTGACTCTCCTAAAAAGACACTGGGAGTAGAAATACAGGACAGAGAACACTGTAGTCTAAGCCTGAAATCGTAAAATGATTTTAAGATGATTCACAAAATACACTACAGCCTATAAGCATTTTAAGATGACATTCTTTTTTCTGCTGATTCCTTGGGACGTGCTGAACAAGTGCACCGCAGTCACTTTTAGCCCCACCCCCTTAGTTTTTGAGCTAATTTGCATAATGTGAAAAACCTATTCTTGCGAACTAGTCTCAGGATTTTTTGCCAATTTTCATCAAATTAGTACCATAAGACTCAGAAGACACTGATCCTCAATAATTATCAAAAACATTTTGACTGTTCCACTGAGTGTATTGAGGATCAATCAATTAATTACTGCAAACATGGCATTGCTAGCTTGATTTGCTATAACTCAACAATCATTGGTCAGATCATCTCCAAACTTTAAGAATATTTACATATTTTGACTTCAATTGTGTCTGCCAATTTTGGTCCAGATTAATTAATTAAAATGCTATTACAATGTTATTACAAGGTCTACAGATAAATACTTGGTGCCCTGTGATTCAGTTCACTGACCGGAACAACTTTCTAATTAGATGTTATTTGAAAATTTGTACTGCTTGTCTTCTATTTTGGCTTATTCATCCAAAGACTACATTATACAAAGACTTATTATATAAAGGTCAAAAGGTCAGTCTATCCAAAACTTGATATACTCCCTTGTATGTGGTCCCTGATCAAGAATGATAACATATTGTGGCATTTCCACTAATTCTGACCCACTTTCACTGAGCTCCTCACACCATTACTGCGCCTCATGAGTGCACTGGGCCTCACTGTGGCCTACATCAAATCAAAGGGTAAATATAGAACCAATTCACTGTGCAAGTGCTACTATGTGAGAAATGCTGCCATTAGTCATGTAGTTTTGACATCTATGTTGACAACCTCTTGGATGTTCTACAACCCAGTGTAGATCAGTACATATGAATTTAAACCTATAATGTGTTTAAAGACCTCTGCTCACTGTTTATGGCAGGTGACAGCCTTTTGATGAACTGACTTCCTTTCAGTTCTATTCAATCTGCCTATAAATAAGACCCACAGCTTGAGGCCTTTTTATGCCTAATGGGCTAAACCAAAAGCTTGAGGCCTTTTTAGGCCTAATGGGCTAAACCTGCAGGAGGGCCCATACAGTTGTTGCATGCTTGAACCCGCTAATTGCCGCTTGCGGCTATATTTAGGGTTCAAGCACACAGTGCATAGAACCCTATTGAAATTGTCAAGATTTTTCTTATTATTAGGGTTCAAGCATGCAATGCACTGAACCCTATTGGAATTGTCAAGATTTTTAGGGTTCAATGCATTGCATGCTTGAACCCTAAAAATCTTGACAATTCCAATAGGGTTCAATGCATTGCATGCTTGAACCCTAATAATAAGAACCCGCTAATTGCCGCTTGCGGCTATATTTAGGGTTCAAGCACACAGTGCATAGAACCCTATTGAAATTGTCAAGATTTTTCTTATTAGGGTTCAAGCATGCAATGCATTGAACCCTATTGGAATTGTCAAAGTTTTTAGGGTTCAAGCATGCAATGCATTGAACCCTACTGGAATTGTCAGGGTTTTTAGGGTTCAAGCATGCAATGCATTGAACGCTATTGGAATGGTCAGGGTTTTTAGGGTTCAAGCATGCAATGCACTGAACGCTATTGGAATTGTCAAGATTTTTAGGGTTCAAGCATGCAATGCATTGAACCCTATTGAAATTGTCAAGATTTTTCTTATTATTAGGGTTCAAGCATGCAATGCATTGAAGCCTATTGGAATTGTCAAGATTTTTCTTATTATTAGGGTTCAAGCATGCAATGCATCGAACCCTGTTGGAATTGTCAGGGTTTTCAGGGTTCAAGCACGCAAGTGCGTAGAACCCTATTGTTTTTGCTCGGATTTTTCTTCTTATTATTATTATTATTAGGGTCCAAGCATGCAGTGCGTAGGACCCTATTGTTTTTGTTAGAGTTTTTAGGGTCCAAGCACGCAGTGCATAGGACCCTATTGTTTTTGTTAGAGTTTTTCTTCTCCTCCTTCTTCTTCTTCTTCTTCTTCTTTTTCTCCGATAAAACGAATCGCCCAGACCAAACCGTAAGTCCTAGAGACATGAAACTTGGTCAATAGGTAGTAGTCCCTCCCGCTACTCAGGTTCGCGAAATGAGCCCAATCGCCCTAAAGGTGGCGCTATTGCGCAACACAACGCGTTTGGCTCTATAATTCCTTCCTCAGATTTTTGTCAGACATGAAATATTTTTTTCCTGATTCCTTGGGTCCAACAAAACAACTTTGTAATTTGGACCATTAAGCTCCGCCCACTTAGATTTTGAGCTAATTTGCATAATATGCAAAAACTACTTTTGCGAACTAGTCCTACAGTTTTCATCCAATCCTCATGTTCTTGGTGTCAAAAAATTCAGCATAGCCTAAGACTCAATGATTATCCAGCACATTTTCAATTTTGTCACCAAAATGGCTGCCATATGCAAATTAATCCTTCTGGAAAAATCAAAATAATTCTTATTTAATTGAAAAATCTGTAACTCGAGAATCCTTCAACCAAAAAATTTGAAACTTGACAGGCTTATTCCTAAAGAGACTCTGAGGACACCTATCAATTTTTGTGAGCATAAGTCATTAGGGGGCGCTGTAAATGCTATGTAGCTGTTTCTCAGCATCCGTACATCCGATCAAGTTGAAACTTTGCAAGTACCATCTATTCCAAAGACTATACGTGAATCTTTCAGGACACTTTGAAATATTTAAATTTGTGGCCGCCATCGGCCAATAAGCTTTCAGCAGCCATTTGACAGGCTTACCATTGGCCAATCCTTACGATACTTGATATCTATCTCTATCTCACCACCTTCTAACAACCTGTGAAGTTTCAAAATATTTGGCCACTGGGGGGCGCTATTACAGAAAATCAAGTATATCTTGTACAGATTGTTATTTTTGGTCAAATAACTTAGATGCCCTCATGCAGTGCAGTGTTCCATACCATTTTGTCATTTGAAGTCTATTAAAAAAGTGCTTAGTTTTTTTTCAATCGTCAAATGTTTGAAATTAGCACTTTTCGAACTACTCCGTGGAATTTGAAGCTACCTTCTCAAACCTAGTCTAGAAATACTCTGTAGCCTCTCTAGGTAAATAATTATCCAGCAAATTTCCATTTTTTGCTCATTGTGGTCTCCCTCCTTCACTAAATCATTGCGGCCATAGCATTGCTAGCTTAAATTGCTATAACTCATCAGTCCTTGGTCCGAACATCTCAAAACTTTACGTTTGTTTATACATTGAGACTCTGATGTGGCTTGCAAAATTTGATCCTAATTGGCCAATAGGGGGCGCTTTAGCACTCAAAAACACCTAAAATCTTTAAAAATGTAGTTACAACAATACTACAAAGTCTACAGATAAATAAGGTGTCATTTGATTCAGTTCACTGATCTAATTGACTTTGTAATTACAAGTTATATCATAAATTGTGCTCCTTTTCTGGTATTTTGAATTATTCATGTAAAGACTACAGCTTGTAATACCAAGGTCAAAAGGTCAATCTGAACAAAACTCAATGAAAATCTTTGACAAAGGTCCCTGATCAATATTCATAACATTTGAAGACCTTTAAACCAATTTTCACCCACTTTCACTGAGGTCCTTTATGCTTAAAAGGCCCTTATGGGTCCATTGGTTCTGTTTATGTCCTGCTTGTCAAAGCCTTTAACATGGAGAAACTAAATACTTTGCAAACACAACAAAGTCAGAAATGTTACCATTACTCATGTATTTCTACAAACCTTTTTAGATCAGTAAATTGAAATATAAACATATATTAGGTTTTAAAGCCCGTGCTCATTGTTCCTGACAAATGAAGGCCTGTTGATAAACTCTGATTTCTTTTCGGCCTCTCTGCCTCGAAGGCCCAAAGTGCGTTGGGCCTTATTAGGCCTATTAGGCTTAAAGTGCATGAGAGTTTCTTGGGCTTATGCGTGCTTGGACCCGCTCATTGCCGCTTGCGGCTATATTTAGGGTTCAAGCATGCAATGCATTGAACCCTATTGGAATTGTCAGGGTTTTTCTTATTTTTATTTTTCTTCCCTAAAACGGAACGCACAGCCCAAACCGTAAGTCCTAGAGACACCAAACTTGGTCAATAGGTAGTAGTCCCTCCCGCTACTCAGGCGCAAGAAATCAGCCCTGTCGGCCACAAGGGGGCGCTATTGCGCAGGTCAACGCGTTTTGGCCTATAACTCCTAAAAAAAGATTTTTCCTAGACAAGCCATATTTTTTTCCTGGTTCCTTGGGTCCAAACAAACAACTTTGCCATTGGGACCCTTTAGCTCCGCCCACTTAGATTTTGAGCTAATTTGCATAATATGCGAAACCTACTTTTGCGAACTACAATTTTTGCCCGATCCCCATGTAGTTGGTGTCAAAAAATTCAGAAGAGCCTGAACCTCAATAATTATCAAAAACATTTAGACTTTTCTAAACAACATGGCTGCCATATGCAAATGAACCCTTCTGGATAAATTCAAAATAATTCAGAATTAATTGAAAATTCTGTAACTCAAGAATCCTTCAGCCAAAAAATTTCAAACTTGACTGGCCATGTCAGTAGCCCATTCTGAGGTAGCCATTCGATTTTTGTGCGCATATGTAATTATGGGGCAGAGTTAACGCTACATGGCTGTTTCTCAGCATCCATACATCCGATCAAGCTGAAACTTTGCAGATACCATCTGTTCGCCAGACTATAAGTGAATCCATAAGGACAATTTGATTCATCGAAGTATATGGTTGCCATCGGCCAATCAGCATTTAGCAGGCTTTTGACAGGCTTAACATTGACCAATCATCATGAAACTTGAATGATCTCTACATATAGCCACTTTCTAACAATCAATAAAGTTTGAAAAAAAATGACCACTAGGGGGCGCTATTCATAAAAAATAGCATATTATTACATATTATTACTATTTTATTACAAGTTTACTTGAAAGTCCTTGTGTATCATATTAGGTATGTTATTCCAAACAATTTTGCCAATGGATATTTATTACACAACTGCATAGTTTTTTTGTAATCGGTAACTGTTTAAAAAGCCTACTTTTCGAACTAGTCTCTGGATTTTGATCCAATCTTTTTGAACTTGGTCTAGAACAATTCTTTGGCATCTCTAGGTAAATAATTATCAAAAACATATTGACTTTTCTACTCAGGGTCGTGTGGATCAATCAATTAATTACAGTGACCGTGGCATTGTTAGCTTGATTAGCTATAACTCAACAGTCATTGGTCAGATCATGTCCAACCTTTAAGGACCTTTACATATTTGGACTATAATGGTGTTTGCCAATTTTGGTCCAGATTGGCCTTTAGGGGGCGCTTTAGCACTCAAAAACACTTAAAAATCAATTAAAATGCTATTACAATGTTATTACAAGGTCGACAGATAAACAAATGGTGCCATACGACTCAGGTCACTCACCTGAACAACTTTCTAAGTACATCTTCTGTCACAAATTGTACTGTTTGTCTGGTATTTTGGCTTATTCATTCGAAGACTACATTATACAAAGGCTTATTATACAAAGGTCAAAAGGTCAATCTGACCAAAACTTGGTAAACATCTTTGGATATGGTCCCTGATCAAGAATCATACCATATTGTGGCCTTTTCACTAATTCTGACCCACTTTCACTGAACTCATACTTTACTTTAGCCCTATGTTTCAACCTTTCATCTTTCTCAACTCTACTCATATTTTTGCCTGTAACTTTTGATCAGAGTGAGATAGAGACAAAATTCCTTTTTCTGCTGATTCCTTGGTATGTACTGAACAAGTGCATCGCAGTCACTTTTAGCCCCACCCCCTTAGTTTTTGAGCTAATTTGCACAATGTGAAAAACCTATTCTTGCGAACTGGTCTCAGGATGTTTTGCCAATTATCATCAAGTTAGTATCTTAAGATTCAGAAGACACTGATCCTCAATAATTATCAAAAACATTTTGACTTTTCTACTGAGTGTATTGAAAATTAATCAATTAACTACTGCAACCATGGCATTGCTAGCTTGATTTGCTATAACTCAACAGCCATTGGTCAGATCATATCCATTCTTGGTTGATTTGTGCAACTGAAGACTATAATGGAGGATGCCAAGTTTGGTCCAGATTGGCATTTAGGGGGCGCTTCAGCACTCAAAAACACTTGAAAATCAATTAAAATGCTATTACAATGTTATTACAAGGTCTGCAGACAAATAATTGGGGCCATTTGACTCAGTTCAGTGACCGGAACAACTTTCTAATTACATGTTCTTTGAAAATTTGTACTGCTTGTCTTTTTTTGGTTTATTCATTCAGAGTCTACATTATACAAAGACTGATTATACAAAGGTCAAAAGGTCAGTCTACTCAAAACTTAGTTTACAGCCTCGTATACGGTCCCTGATCAGTAATCTTACCATATTGAAACCTTCTGACAAATTCTGACCCACTTTCACTGAGCTCCTCAATCCATTACTGTGTCTTATGAGTGCATTAGGCCTCACTGTGGCCTACATCAAATCAAAGGGTAAATATAGAACCAATCCACTGTGCAAGTGCTACTATGTGAGAAATGCTGCCATTAGACATGTAGTTTTGACATCTATGTTGACGACCTCTTGGATGTTCTACAAACCGGTGTAGATCAGTACATATGAATGTAAACCTATAACGTGTTTAAAGACCTCTACTCATTGTTTAAGGCAACTTAAGATCTTTTGATGAACTGAGTTCCTTTCAGTTCTATTCACTCTGCTTATGAATAAGACCCACAGCTTGAGGCCTTTTTAGGCCAAATGGGCTAAACGGAAAGCTTGAGGTCTTTTTAGGCCTAATGGGCTAAACCTGCAGAAGGGCTCGTACTGCTGTTGCATGCTTGAACCTGCTCATTGCCGCTTGC
The DNA here is from genome assembly GCF_904425465.1 of Colossoma macropomum. Taxonomy (NCBI): domain Eukaryota; kingdom Metazoa; phylum Chordata; class Actinopteri; order Characiformes; family Serrasalmidae; genus Colossoma; species Colossoma macropomum. The sequence continues at coordinate 34,026,458 of NW_023494787.1, forward strand.
GGCTATATTTAGGGTCCAAGCACGCAAGTGCGTAGGACCCTATTGTTTTTGTTAGAGTTTTTCTTCTTCTTATTAGGGTTCAAGCATGCAATGCATTGAACCCTATTGAAATTGTCAAGATTTTTCTTATTAGGGTTCAAGCATGCAACGCATTCAACCCTATTGGAATTGTGAGAATTTTTCTTATTAGGGTTCAAGCACGAAGTGCGTAGAACCCTATTGGAATTGTGCGGATTTTTCTTATTATTATTATTATTATTTTTCTGCCCTGAAACAGAACGCACAGCCCAAACCGTAAGTCCTAGAGACACCAAACTTGGTCAATGGGTAGTAGTCCCTCCCGCTACTCAGGCGCAAGAAATCAGCCCTGTCGGCCACAACGGGGCGCTACAGCGAAGGCCAACGCGTTTGGGTCTATATCTCCTAAACCAGATTTTTGCCAGACAAGCCATATTTTTTTCCTGGTTCTATGGGTCCAAATAAACCTTTTGGCTATTTTGATTATTTAGCTCCGCCCACTTAGATTTTTCGCAATACTGCAAAATTTGCGAAACCTACTTTTGCGAACTAGTCCTCCAATTTTTGCCCGATACTCATCCATTTGGTGTCAAAAAATTCAGAAGAGCCTCAAGGTCAATAATTATCAAAAACATTTTAAGTTTTCCATACAGCATGGCTGCCATATGCAAATGAACCCTTCTGGATAAATTCAAAATAATTCAGAATTAATTGAAAAATCTCTAACTCAAGAATCCTTCAGTCAAAAAATTTCAAACTTCACAGGCCATGTCAGTAGCCCATTCTGAGGTAGCCATTCGATTTTTGTGCGCATAAGTAATTAGGGGGCGGAGCAACAAAAACAGGGCTTTTTCTCTGCAGCCGTACAACCTATCAGGCTCAAACTTTGCATGCAGCATCATTGGGGCAGATTACAAGTGTGACTATAAGGACATTTGGATACATTGAAATTTGTGGTCGCCATCGGCCAATAAGCATTCAGCAGGCCATTTGACAGGCTTACCATTGACCAATCATGACGAAACTTGACTGGTGTCTATATGTAGCCACTTTCTAACAACCAGTCGAGTTTCAAAAGATTTGACCACTGGGGGGCGCTATTTCAAAAAATTTCATATTATTACATGTTATTACAATATTATTACAATTTTCACCTACAGCCTATTGTACTACCATGTGACAAACAATTTTGCCAATACATGTTCATTAAAAATCTGTATCGTTTTTTTGTAATAGATAAATGTTTCAAAACCCTACTTTTCGAACTAGTCTCTGGATTTTGATCCAATTTTGTCAAAGTTTGTCTAGAACAATTCTGTGGCATCTCTATGTAAATAATTATCAAAAACATTTTGACTTTTCTACTCAGGGTCATGTGGATTAATCACCAAATTCCTGCATATGTGGCATTGTTAGCTTGGTTAGCTATAACTCATCAGTCATTGATCAGATCATGTTCAAACTTTGAGTATTTATACAAATTGAGATTCTAATGGAGCACACCAAGTTTGGTCCAGATTGGCCTTTGGGGGTGCTTCAGCACTCAAAAACACTGAAAAATCAATAAAAATGCTATTACAATGTTATTACAAGGCCCACATATAAACAAATGGTGCCATGTGACTCAGTCCACTAAGATGAACAACTTTCTAATTACATGTTATGTCAAAAATTGCACTGCTTGTCTTTTATTTTGGATTATTCATTCAAAGATTTCACTATACAAAGACTTACTATACAAAGGCTTGAGGCTTTTCTAGGCCTAATATAATAAAAGCTTGAGGCCTTTTTAGGCCTAATGGGCGAAACCAAAACCTTGAGGCCTTTTTAGGCCTAATGGCCTAAACCAGAAGCTTGAGGCCTTTTTAGGCCTAATGGGCTAAACCTGCAGAAGGTCCCGTACTGCTGTTGCGTGCTTGAACCCGCTCATTGCCGCTCGCGGCTATATTTATTAGGGTTCAAGCATGCAATGCATTGAACCCTATTGGAATTGTGCGGATTTTTCTTATTATTATTATTATTATTCTTTTTCCGCCCTGAAACGGAACGCACAGCCCAAACCGTAAGTCCTAGAGACACCAAACTTGGTCAATAGGTAGTAGTCCCTCCCGCTACTCAGGCGCAAGGAATCAGCCCAGTCGGCCACAAGGGGGCGCTACAGCGGAGGTCAACGCGTTTGGGTCTATATCTCCTAAACCAGATTTTTGCCAGACAAGCCATATTTTTTTCCTGATTCTATGGGTACAAATAAACCTTTTGGCTATTTTGATTATTTAGCTCCGCCCACTTAGATTTTTCGCAATACTGCAAAATGTGCGAAACCTACTTTTGCGAACTAGTCCTCCAATTTTTGCCCGATCCTCATCCATTTGGTGTCAAAAAATTCAGAAGAGCCTCAAGGTCAATAATTATCAAAAACATTTTGAGTTTTCTATACAACATGTCTGCCATATGCAAATGAACCCTTCTGGATAAATTCAAAATAATTCAGAATTAATTGAAAAATATCTAACTCAAGAATCCTTCAGCCAAAAAATTTCAAACTACATATGGCATGTCAGTAGCCCTTTCTGAGGTAGCCATTTGATTTTTGTGCGCATAAGTAATTAGGGGGCGGAGCAACAAAAACAGGGCATTTTCTCTGCCTCTGAACATCCTATCAAGCTGACACTTTGCACGCAGCATCCTCTCGCCAGTCTACAAGTGTGCATTGAAGGACGTTTGGATACATCGAAATTTGTGGTCGCCATCGGCCAATAAGCATTCAGCAGGCCTTTTGACAGGCTTTACATTGACCAATCATGACGAAACTTGACTGGTGTCTATATATAGCCACTTTCTAACAACCAGTCGAGTTTCAAAAGATTTGACCACTGGGGGGCGCTATTTCAAAAAATTTCATATTATTACATGTTATTACAATATTATTACAATTTTCGCCTACAGCCTATTGTACTACCATGTGACAAACAATTTTGCCAATACATGTTCATTAAAAAACTGTATAGTTTTTTTGTAATAGATAAATGTTTCAAAACCCTACTTTTTGAACTAGTCTCTGGATTTTGATCCAATCTTTTCAAAATTGGTCTAGAACAATTCTTTGGCCTCTCTACGTAAATAATTATCAAAAACATTTTCACTTTTCTACTCAGGGTCATGTGGATCAATCAATTATTTCCTGCATACGTGGCATTGTTAGCTCGATTAGCTATAACTCACCAGTCATTAGTCAGATCATGTCCAAACTTTAAGTATTTATACATATTGAGATTCTAATGGAGTATACCAATTTTGGTCCAGATTGGCCTTTGGGGGTGCCTTAGCACTCAAAAACATTGAAAAATCAATTAAATTGCTATTACAACGTTATTACAAGGTCCACATATAAACAATTGGTGTCATGTGACTCAGTCCACTAAGATGAACAACTTTCTAATTACATGCTATGTCAAAAATTGCACTGCTTGTCTTTTATTTTGGCTTATTCATTCAAAGATTTCACTATACAAAGACTTACTATACAAAGCCTTGAGGCCTGTTTAGGCCTAATATAATAGAAGACTTGAGGCCTTTTTAGGCCTAATGGGCGAAACCAAAAGCTTGAGGCCTTTTTAGGCCTAATGGGCTAAACCTGCAGGAGGGCCCGTACTGTTGTTGTGTGCTTGAACCCGCTCATTGCCGCTTGCGGCTATATTTAGGGTTCAAGCATGCAATGCATTGAACCCTATTGGAATTGTGAGAATTTTTCTTATTATTATTATTATTATTTTTCTGCCCTGAAACGGAACGCACAGCCCAAACCGTAAGTCCTAGAGACACCAAACTTAGTCAATAGGTAGTAGTCCCTCCCGCTACTCAGGCGCAAGGAATCAGCCCTGTCGGCCACAACGGGGCGCTACAGCGAAGGCCAACGCGTTTGGGTCTATATCTCCTAAACCAGATTTTTGCCAGACAAGCCATATTTTTTTCCTGGTTCTATGGGTCCAAATAAACCTTTTGGCTATTTTGATTATTTAGCTCCGCCCACTTAGATTTTTCGCAATACTGCAAAATGTGCGAAACCTACTTTTGCGAACTAGTCCTCCAATTTTTGCCCGATCCTCATCCATTTGGTGTCAAAAAATTCAGAAGAGCCTCAAGGTCAATAATTATCAAAAACATTTTGAGTTTTCTATACAACATGTCTGCCATATGCAAATGAACCCTTCTGGATAAATTCAAAATAATTCAGAATTAATTGAAAAATATCTAACTCAAGAATCCTTCAGCCAAAAAATTTCAAACTACATATGGCATGTCAGTAGCCCTTTCTGAGGTAGCCATTTGATTTTTGTGCGCATAAGTAATTAGGGGGCGGAGCAACAAAAACAGGGCATTTTCTCTGCCTCTGAACATCCTATCAAGCTGACACTTTGCACGCAGCATCCTCTCGCCAGTCTACAAGTGTGCATTGAAGGACGTTTGGATACATCGAAATTTGTGGTCGCCATCGGCCAATAAGCATTCAGCAGGCCTTTTGACAGGCTTTACATTGACCAATCATGACGAAACTTGACTGGTGTCTATATATAGCCACTTTCTAACAACCAGTCGAGTTTCAAAAGATTTGACCACTGGGGGGCGCTAAAAATTAAATCAAAAATTAAATAATATAATAGAAGACTTGAGGCCTTTTTAGGCCTAATGGGCGAAACCAAAAGCTTGAGGCCTTTTTAGGCCTAATGGGCTAAACCTGCAGGAGGGCCCGTACTGTTGTTGTGTGCTTGAACCCGCTCATTGCCGCTCGCGGCTATATTTATTATTATTATTTTTCTGCCCTGAAACGGAACGCACAGCCCAAACCGTCAGTCCTAGAGACACCAAACTTGGTCAATAGGTAGTAGTCCCTCCCGCTACTCAGGCACAAGGAATTAGCCCAGTTGGCCACAAGGGGGCGCTACAGCGCAGGCCAACGCATTTGGGTCTATATCTCCTAAACCAGATTTTTGCCAGACAAGGCATATTTTTTTCCTGGTTCTATGGGTCCAAATAAACCTTTTGGCTATTTTGATTGTTTAGCTCCGCCCACTTAGATTTTTCGCAATACTGCGAAATATGCGAAACCTACTTTTGCCATATGCAAATGAACCCTTCTGGATAAATTCAAAATAATTCAGAATTAATTGAAAAATCTGTAACTCAAGAATCCTTCAGTCAAAAAATTTCAAACTTCACAGGCCACGTCACTAGCCCATTCTGAGGTAGCCACTCGATGTTTGTGCGCATAAGTAATTAGGGGGCGGAGCAACAAAAACAGGGCATTTTCTCTGCAGCCGTACAACCTATCCAGCTCAAACTTTGCACGCAGCATCATTGGGCCAGATTACAAGTAGAACTATAAGGACATTTGGATACATTAAAATTTGTGGTCGCCATCGGCCAATAAGCATTCAGCAGGCCATTTGACAGGCTTACCATTGACCAATCATGACGAAACTTGACTGGTGTCTATATGTAGCCACTTTCTAACAACCAGTCGAGTTTCAAAAGATTTGACCACTGGGGGGCGCTATTTCAAAAAATTTCATATTATTACATGTTATTACAATATTATTACAATTTTCGCCTACAGCCTATTGTACTACCATGTGACAAACAATTTTGCCAATACATGTTCGTTAAAAATCTGTATCTTTTTTTGTAATAGATAAATGTTTCAAAACCCTACTTTTCGAACTAGTCTCTGGATTTTGATCCAATTTTGTCAAAGTTTGTCTAGAACAATTCTGCGGCATCTCTATGTAAATAATTATCAAAAACATTTTGACTTTTCTACTCAGGGTCATGTGGATTAATCACTAAATTCCTGCATATGTGGCATTGTTAGCTCGATTACCTATAACTCAACAGTCATTGGTCAGATCATGTTCAAACTTTGAGTATTTATACAAATTGAGATTCTAATGGAGTATGCCAAGTTTGGTCCAGATTGGCCTTTGGGGGTGCTTCAGCACTCAAAAACACTGAAAAATCAATAAAAATGCTATTACAATGTTATTACAAGGCCCACATATAAACAAATGGTGCCATGTGACTCAGTCCACTAAGATGAACAACTTTCTAATTACATGTTATGTCAAAAATTGCACTGCTTGTCTTTTATTTTGGCTTATTCATTCAAAGATTTCACTATACAAAGACTTACTATACAAAGGCTTGAGGCCTTTCTAGGCCTAATATAATAAAAGGCTTGAGGCCTTTTTAGGCCTAATGGGCGAAACCAAAAGCTTGAGGCCTTTTTAGGCCTAATGGCCTAAACCAGAAGCTTGAGGCCTTTTTAGGCCTAATGGGCTAACCTGCAGAAGGGCCCGTACTGCTGTTGCGTGCTTGAACCCGCTCATTGCCGCTCGCGGCTATATTTCTTCTTATTATTCTTTTTCTCCGATAAAACGAATCGCCCAGACCAAACCGTAAGTCCTAGAGACATGAAACTTGGTCAATAGGTAGTAGTCCCTCCCGCTACTCAGGTTCGCGAAATGAGCCCAATCGGCCTAAAGGTGGCACTATTGCGCAACACAACGCGTTTGGCTCCATAATTCCTTCCTCAGATTTTGACAGACATGAAGTATTTTTTTCCTGATTCCTTGGGTCCAACAAAACAACTTTGTAATTTGGACCATTAAGCTCCGCCCACTTAGATTTTGAGCTAATTTGCATAATATGCGAAACCTACTTTTGCGAACTAGTCCTACAGTTTTCATCCAATCCTCATGTTTTTGGTGTCAAAAAATTCAGAAGAGCCTGAACCTCAATAATTATCCAGCACATTTTTAATTCTTTACTCAAAATGGCTGCCATATGCAAATTAATCCTTCTGGAAAAATCAAAATAATTCTTATTTAATTGAAAAATCTGTAACTCAAAAATCCTTCACCCAAAAAATTTGAAACTTGACAGGCTTGTTCCTAAAGAGACTCTGAGGTAGCCTATCCATTTTTGTGCACATTGGTTATTAGGGGGCGCTGTAAATGCTTAACGTGCCTTAATAGCTGTTTCTCAGCATCTGTACATCCGATCAAGTTGAAACTTTGCAGGTATCATCTACTAGTAAGACTTTAAGTGACTCTTTAAGGACACTTTGATATATTGAAATTTATGGCCGCCTTGGCCAATCCTCATGATACTTGACAGCTATCTCTATCTCACCACCTTCTAACAACCTGCTAAGTTTCAAAATATTTGGCCACTAGGGGGCGCTATAACTGAAAATCAAGTATATCTTGTACAGATTGTCATTTTTGGTCAAATAACTTAGATGCCCTCATGCAGTGCAGTCTTCCAAACACTTTTGTCATTACAAGTCTCTTAAAAATGTGCATTCCTTTTTTTTTTCAATCGTCAAATGTTTGAAATTAGCACTCTTCGAACTAGTCCGTGGAATTTGAAGCTGCCTTCGCAAAACTGGTCTAGAAATACTCTGTAGCCTCTCTAGGTAAATAAATATCCAGCACATTTCCCATTTTTTGCTCATTGTGGTCTCCCTCCATCACTAAATCATTGCGGCCATGGCATTGCTAGCTTAAATTGCTATAGCTCATCAGTCATTGGTCCGATCATCTCAAAATTGTAAATATCTTTATAAATTGAGACTCTGATGTGGCTTGCAAAATTTGATCCTGATTGGCCAATAGGGGGAGCTTTAGCACTCAAAAACACCTAAAATCTTTAAAAATGTTGTTACAACAATACTACAAAGTCTACAAATAAATAACAGTTGTCTTTTGATTCAGTTCACTGATCTGAATCACTTTGTAATTACAAGTTATGTCATAAATTGGACTCCTTCTCTGGTATTTTGAATTATTCATTTAAAGACTACAGCTTATAATACCAAGGTCAAAAGGTCAATCTGAACAAAACTCGGTGAACATCTTTGACAAAGGTCCCTGATCACTTTTCATAACATTTGAAGACCTTTGGACCAATTTGACCCACTTTCACTCAGGTCCTTTATGCTTGAAGGGCCCTTATGGGTCCATTGGGTCTGTTTATGTCCTGCTTATCAAAGTCTTTAACATGGAGAAACAAAATACTTTGCCAAGCAACAAAGACAGAAATTTTTACCATTACTCAAATATGTGTTCAAATCTTTGCAGATCAGTGAATTGAAATATAAACATATATTAGGTTTAAAGCCCCCTGCTCCTAGTTCATGACAAATGAAGGCCTGTTGAGGAACTCAGACCTTTTTTCAGCCTCTCTGCCTCAATGTCCCAAACTGCATTAGGCCTTATTAGGCCTTTTGGCTCAAAGTGCATGAGAGCTTCTTGGGCTTATGCGGGCTTGGACCCGCTCATTGCCGCTTGCGGCTATAAGTAGTTATTAACCCCGGTAAATGTCAAAATGATTTATGAGTTATGCGTGACGTCACATGTGAAATATGTAAAGTATTTTCCCAGGGGGTTGATGTGTATAAAAATGTAAACATCAGTGGTATGACATCACATGTGAAATATGTAAAAAAATTTCCCAGGGGTTGGTGTGTGTAAAATGTAAACATCAGTTATATGACGTCACATGTCAAAATTGCAACTAATTTTCCCAGGAGGTGATGTGTGTAAAAACTGTGAACAACTATTGTAGGTTGTAAAGAATTTTTTTTTTTTCCGGTGATAAAATGTTGAATTTTCCCCAGGGTGCGTGTTGGGAGGGGTGGCAAGCGTGAGCAAAATTTTCCCCTCTTGAGAAGTGTTAATGAAAAAAATGATGTAAAAGTTTAAAGAGGTGTGAAAAAATAAGAGTAAGGATGAAAAATAATTAAAAAAAAAGATGCGAGGACTTACCGTCGGTGGGGTGGGGTGGGTTGGGGTGGGGTGGGGTGGTTGGGTCGGGGTATGGTGTGTGTGTGTGTGTGTGTGTGAATGCTTTTTGATAACTACCCGAGGTTTGCCCGGTATGATGCGTGGGAATAATTTTCAAAAGATTCCCAGGATGTGTTTTGGAAAAAAAGATGTGTTTTGGAAAAAAAGATTCCCATGATGTAATGGTATGACGTAGTTGTTGTTGTTGTGTTTTTGAGTGACAGCAGCAAGTGGGGGGCCCCCGTTCTGCTAAGCGTGACTAATAATTGAACAGGTGTCGTGTTGTTTTTCTCCTCACAATACTATAAAAACTGGCCGTAAAAGAGACAGATTGGTGCGGAGAGTGACTTTTCTGCAAAACCATCGTCATGGATTCTCCAGACAGATCGTCTAAGGCTCAAGCCGGATCTCCGATCTTGAATTCCTTGAGCAAATGGCGCTATCGCACATTCATTCGGGACAACTTACAAAAGCGTGGAATACCTTATTTCGTGTGGCCAAACAGCCTAAAACGACTGAAACTGAAGGAGCAACCCCTGAGGACCAGTCAAATTTTGAGCGCGAGGAAGGCCTTCGTTCGCAATGACATACCTAAACACTGCTGGCCCCGTTCGATTCGGGAAGAAAACGATGTTACACCATCGCAGAAGAAAAAGCAGGAAATCGACAGATTCAGAGCGGACGACAGTCTGTTTAAACCGAGCATAAAGAGGAGATGTCTTTCGATGACGTATTTGACAATTTTGCCGAAAGAAACCCGGCTGAACAATCGCTACATCGTTTTCCGTCAGAGCAGACTGTTTCACAGTGACAAGTCGACTGAAGTCTCTATTTCTGAAAAGGAGTTGTACCTGTTAAACCAGACCGTCCCGAAAACGAATGAAGTGGGGGAATTGCATGCTATGATCTTACAGGCCAGAAACAGGTCATGCATGGTTCGCGACACAAAACACAAGACCGAACTGTCCAGGTCTGCCACAATCACACTGAAGGTCAGATCCGCGCATTATTTGCGTCAAATCACCCTGACCATCACAGGGCTCAAGACCCCTGAGTTTACCTACAGAGTTCGACTGGAAGTGTGCACGTCACCTGTGATAAGGCACGAAAACGTGTGCTCCAGCGATGACGACCAGTGGATTTTTTATTTTGCCCCTACTGAAAAAGAAGAGCACGTCCAGCTGATTGAAATAACTTTGCGGGAGAGCGAACTACTGGATATTTATCACGCGGTCAAACATGTTCTGACAGGTAAGAAAAACGCTTTTTTTCTTAAAAATTCATTTTGACCGTTTGAGGTACCGTAGTTTGTGAATATAAACCGTGAAAAGAGTTATACCGTTTCAAGTTGCAGCGTGTGGCCGAAGAGTAAGCATGTACGAGCCCGTTAAACCTTTTAACGATTTTCTCTCTCTATCACCAGCCAGCGTAATATGTGGTTGCGACAGCTGTCATATTCCACGCCCGACGAGTCTGATGTCTAAATACCAAGATGACAAAACGGCGATGCGCATGTGCGAGGACATGCCCAGCGGGGGAGATTGGGGGTGTTCCCCCACTCACCAGCCAGAGCGCGATGAAGAAGAGAGTTCTGATCTAGACCTCGTGGAACGTAAAAAAAGCGGTGAAAATGACATTTCAGATTCGACCAGCGCCAGCGAGGTAGAAGAAGAGGAAGAGGAAGTCTCCGGCGTGACCGATCTGGACAGCGATGAATTTATCGTGGTGGACGAGGACGGCTTACAAAGCCGACCTTCTTCGCCGGCTGACATCGAGCAGCGTGAGAGAGAGAACGCGAGCGCTTTCTCAGGAACGGGGTCAAAAGGTCAATGCGAGGAACCTCTTGACGCCGGCGCCAGCTCGGAAAGTCAGAGCGAGAAGCCTTCGGACCTCAGTCTGAAGGACCGAGCCACGAAAATTGTGGAATTTATCTGGGCAAGAGCGATCATCCTGGCTGTTCGTCAATGGGTTACGAGAGATTGCGCTGGGTGTCAAATTGAACACCCATCACAGAAACAGCACAGTTGCGTGGAAGGCGTCCCCGTAAGATTTCTGGACAACGAGTTAAAGCAGAAGTGGCTGAATCTCATTCCCGCTTGTGAATTGGAAATAAAAGAGTCTCTAAAGCAACACTTTGAATTAAAAGAACCTCATGATGGTTTTGTAATAAACATTTTGCGTAGAATTTACACGCTGACGCAGGAAAAACTGAGTGAATATAACCCGCTGTCCGAGTACCTGAGCAGAGATCCGTCCGAAATTCTGAGCCGGTTTTACATGCGGCCGGATGAACCTCTGAACAGCGCTGCGGAATCAACGGCCGCCGACGTGTGTAAAATTCTGATGGGGTCTGAGGATGACAGATCGGTGTAGTGATTCGCGAGAGAGAGAGAGAGAGATTGTGTATTTGTACATAAGACATTTATGACACCGATGTTTTTTTGCTGCTAGTAAGTTTATACATTGTATATAATTTTTTTATTAGACAAACCATAAACATTATTATTATTAGAAAAAACTTTATTGTTTTATTAAAAAACACCACATGTTTTTCGTTTAATATTTTAGTCGTTTGAGTTTGTGTAATTGTTTATAGCACCTTTATGACATCTTTTGATCGCTGCTAGTAGTTTACATATTTTTTGAACCCCTTTTGTGCATGTTTATTAGACAAACTGTAAAGTCTTTTCATTTTAATATTTTAAACCATGTAATCATTTTCATTTAATATTTTAATCATGTAATCATTTTAAATCATGTAACCATTTTCATATATTTAATAGTGTAATCATTTTTCATTTTCATATATTTAATAGTGTAATCATTTTAATATTTTTAACAGTGTAATCATTTTAATTTTTTAATATTTTTAAATCATGTAACCATTTTTCATTTTCATATATTTAATAGTGTAATCATTTTAATATTTTAAATCATGTAACCATTTTTCATTTTCATATATTTAATAGTGTAATCATTTTTCATTTTCATATATTTAATAGTGTAATCATTTTAATATTTTTAACAGTGTAATCATTTTAATTTTTTAATATTTTAAATCATGTAACCATTTTTATTTTCATATTTTAATTGTAATCATTTTAATATTTTTTTAATATTTTAAATCATGTAACCATTTTCTTTTCATATTTTAAGTGTAATCATTTTAATATTTTTTAATATTTTAAAGCATGTAACCATTTTTCTTTTCATATTTTAAGTGTAATCCTTTTTCATTTTCATATATTTAATAGTGTAATCATTTTAATATTTTTAACAGTGTAATCATTTTAATTTTTTAATATTTTAAATCATGTAACCATTTTTCTTTTCATATTTTAATTGTAATCATTTAAATATTTTTTTAATATTTTAAATCATGTAACCATTTTCTTTTCATATTTTAAGTGTAATCATTTTAATATTTTTTAATATTTTAAATCATGTAACCATTTTTCTTTTCGTATTTTAAGTGTAATCATTTTTCATTTTCATATATTTAATAGTGTAATCATTTTTAGTTTCATATTTTATACTTCAGTGTTCATCACATTTAGTTTGAAACTAATTTACCTATATCTCAAACTAACGGTTTGTCAGTAGATTAGATACTAACAACCAAAAAAAATATAAAAGAAATAAACCGTTTTTAACAAAAAAAATAAAAAAACACATAAAAACCTTTGAACAAAAAAAATAAAAAACCATAAAAACCTTTTGAAGTCGTTTTCTGTCATCAGTTTGTTTTCTCCACATTTTATTTTAGACCGTGTTTTACCCAGAAGAAAATATAAAAACCCTAACGTGTTTCACACCTCGACCATTTGGACATGTCTCAGACGGCGCTGCAAGAGTTGTATCATAAACCCGGGTCGGAAGGCGGTCTGTGTGGTAGGGAGCCCTTTATCAAAAGCGTAAGGGAGGTGGGGTTGGCTAATAAAAATAAAGATGAAATTGATAGGTTTTTACAAAGTTCAGACACTTACACGCTACACAAACCCCGAAGAATAAACTTTAAAAGGAGTTTCGTACTGGCGTGCGAAAAAGATTCACAATGGCAGTTAGACTTGGCAGATTTGTCCTCTCTATCGGAACACAACGATGGGAAAAAGTTTATTTTAACCTGCATAGATGTGTTTTCAAAATACGCGTGGGTGGAGGCGTTGGAAAATAAGAACGCCAAGAGCGTAACGAAGGCCTTTGAACAAATACTTTTACGAGGTAGAAAACCCGTCACCCTTCAAAGTGACAAGGGGCGAGAATTTTGTAATCAATCATTTATGAAACTATTAAACAAATATAAAATAAGACATTTTACTACGGCTAGCGAATTGAAAGCCTCTGTGGTGGAGCGATTTAACAAAACCCTCAAAACGCGGATGTTCAGATATTTTACAGGTTTTAACACCTTGAGATATTTAGATGTGCTTCAGGAACTAGTGAGCGCTTACAATAGCGCTTTTCATAGATCTATTCAAATGCGTCCCGAAGAAGTGAACGAGTGCAATCAGATACAGGTGTTTCATCATCTGTACGGGAAAAGAATGAGAGGGGAATTACCCCGACCCAAGTTTAAAATAGGTGACGCGGTTCGGATTTCGAAAGAGCGCAGGGTCTTTGCGAAAGGTTACGAACAGTCTTTCACGGATGAATATTTTTTTGTGGATAAAATTATTAAACGAGACCCGCCAATGTATAAACTAAAAGACCTCGATAATGAAATAATAGAAGGTTCTTTTTATGAAGAAGAAATGCAGAAAATTATTGTACCTGAAAATAAAGTCTATCGTGTAGAAAAAATACTGGCTAGGAAAAAAACTAAATCCGAGGTTCTGGTTAAGGTGAGATGGAAAGGTTGGGATAAAAAATTTGACTCCTGGGTAAACGAAAATTCTATCCAGGACGCTCGATAAAAACCCCGTGAGAGAGCGGCGCGAGCCCCTATTCGGAAGCGCGGACCACCCCACCATGGAAGAAACCAGAGATTTTTTCATCACTCTGCCGAGTAACGCTAGCGACAAATTATACCCTCAAAACGATATATCCAGCTACAGGGTGAAGTTAGCCAAAACCGTTCACCTCAGGGGCGGTTGGGAGGTCGGCTTAGCAGAAATTTCATTTCCCCAGAGTTGGTACACGCTGGCGGACGGGGGGCGACAGGAAACGGACTTTTGGGTGTGCGAAGGGCCGGATCTCAGTAAACAGGTGGCTTTTAAAGTAAAATGCGGTTATTATACTTACATCGCTGACATTTTGACCGAAATGAACAAATATTTTAGAACCACCAAAACCCACGTCGAATTATATTTGGATAAGGTCACGAGACGGGTAAAATTAGGGGTCACACCGGAGGAGATTATACGACTGACCTCGCTGAACAGATGGCCTATTCGGATTCGAACGCACGGACAGTTGGCGCACATTCTGGGCTTCGAGGAACAGAAGTGGACTGACCCGACCGAAACTAAATTCCCTGCCCATATTAAAGGCGGAACGTTTTATTTGTTTCTTTATTCAGATATTTCTTCACACCAGATCGTGGCCGATACCTTAGCACCTCTTTTGCGAACCGTTCAAATACCCAAAGCGCATCTGGATTTCGTCACGCTAAACTTTGACAAGGTGCACTACAACCCGGTCAGCAAACACGTGTTTGATGAAATTTTAATAGAGTTGAAAGACGGATCAAAACCGAAACGTCAAATTCGAATTTGGAAAAGTGATCGTGAAGCTACATTTTAGACCGATCCGATAAAAAATGTCTGCTTATCACGCCGACCCTAGCCCCTACGTCCTTTATTATACGCGACAGGCGGGGTCCGGTTTAGAAGGTTTCAGCGGAGCGCCCGTGCAGTACGGAAGAGGGATCGGCAACGTTTTTCGGGGTTTGTTTAGACTGGCGGTGCCTCTGCTAAAATCGGGCTTCAACTTAGTCAGACCACACCTCAAGACCGCTGCTAAAAATATCGCGAAAGACGTGGTTTCCGCAGCGGCGGGGAAATTACTGGGAAACGCGTCGGAAAGGCGGCAGGAGGGGGAAGGCCTGGTGGTTTTGAGCCGCGCGAATCGACGCATGCGCCCACCGGGGCGTCGCGGTTCCGTACCTTTTAAAAATAAAAGTGTTTTTTCAAAAGGTCTCAGTCTGAACAGGAAGCTGGCGGGTGCGCTCGTCCGCGCCTCTCGTTTAAGGAATAGGAAGAAAAAAAAGAGCGAGCGGAAAACCGGTGCGGGTCCCGACATATTTTAAAAGATGTCTCTCATACACAGCGCCTCGGCGGAATGCATGAAGTCCGAGCTGGACCTATTTACGATCCCTATGACGCAACACAGTATAGAATCCTACAAATACGTAGAAACGCCTCCCATCACGGCCATTACCGAAAACGGCCCCCTGGAATTTTTTATGGCGGGGTCGGGGGACACCTACGTCGATCTGAACCGTTCGCTTTTGTACCTCACGTGCAAAGTTACCAACGCGGACGGAACCGATCTGGCGGCCGGTGCGACCGTAGGTTTGATCAATTACCCCGCGGCCACTCTTTTTAGCCAAGTCGACCTGTCCCTCGGCGATAAGCTCATTTCTCAAAGCGGTTCCACGTACACCTACAGGGCCGTTCTGGAGTGTTTGCTTAACTATTCCGAACCTACTCTGAATTCGCAATTCGCAGCGGGGCTGTTTCGCAAAGACACGGCGGGGCGCATGGACGAAGCTGACCCGAACAGAGACAATGAGGGGTTAACGTGGCGAAGCGCTTATTGCGAAAGGAGCCGAACGTTCGAATTAATGGGACATTTGCATAACGACTTTGCATTTCAGGAAAAGCTTCTTTTAAATTCCGTCGACGTGAGAATCAAGTTAGTTCGTAATAAAAACGAGTTTGTTTTAATGTCGTCGGATCCGAACCCGGGCTATAAACTTCACATTTTAACGGCCCTTTTGTACGTGAAAAGAATACACGTGTCACCCAGTGTGAAACTGGGGCACGCGTCAGCTTTGCTTCAGTCTAACGCGAGGTACCCATTAGAACGAGTTAACGTGAAAGTGTTAAGCGTGCCGGCGGGGGGTCGCGTGTCAAACCAGGATAATCTATTTTTGGGCCAAGTGCCAAAATTCATCGCTATAGGTTTTGTTCATAACGAAGCTTTCAGCGGATCATACGCGCGAAATCCTTTTAATTTTCATCATTACGACGTGGAATCTTTAAATCTCAGCGTGGACGGTGTGTCCTACCCGTCCACGCCTTTTCGACCCCTTTTTCCCAGACAGCGCTGCCTGCGAGAATACTTCAGCCTGGTCGAGGCTACGGACAGAGGGTTGAGGGACCAGCCTTTGGCCATCTCTCGTGAAGATTTTTCTCAGGGCTACTGTTTATTCGCGTTCAACTTGACCCCCGACGAAAGCTCGGGCGAACACGTTTCCTTAATACAGTCGGGGCACGTTAGACTGGACCTCCGGTTTCGAGCGCCTTTGCCCAACACCATAAACATCATCGTGTTTGCGGTTTTTGACAACGTGTTAGAAATTAATCACAAACGTGAAGTGCTTATGGACTATTTTTAAAAAAAATGGACACCAGACAGATCGCTAAAGCCATGCGATGCACCCTCGGTTTCAGAGGCGTATTCGCCTGCGATCAACTACCTCGGGTGTTAAAACACACACCTCCGTCCTGTTTTATTTTGAATACACATCCTCATACACGACCTGGGGAACACTGGTTGGCTGTTTTAATATTGTCAGATGGAAATGCAGAGTTTTTTGATTCCTACGGGTTTCCGCCGGACTCTGAATTTTTCCCCAGTTACATCATGCTTTTTCTAAAAAATAATTCACGACGAGTTTTGTGTAACGCTAGACAAGTTCAAGACCATAGGTCGGACGCCTGCGGACATCATTGCGTGTATTTTCTAAAACAGCGTATGAAGGGTCTTACGTTTTCTCAGGTTCTAAATTCTTATACCACCGATTTACGAGAAAATGATCGCTCTGTTAAAAAATTTGTAAAAAGTTTGCTGCGGATAGATTCTTACTGTCATATTGTACACGGAGTACAAAGTTGTGTTTACCGTTGTGATTTTATCAATAAATGATTACAAAATGATCTTTTAACGTCTGTGTGATTATATATTTCAATAAAATCGCTACGCTTTAAAAAATGTTTACTTTATTCAAACACACACACAAGAAAAACATATTAAAAGAGTTGAAAAATATGAGACTATGTTTTAATGAAAAAAACAAAGCATAAAATGTACTTTGAATCAGATATAAATGATGTGGTTATTTAAACATACGAATGAAAGCATTTTGGTTTTAATAAAAATGTGAAAAGATTCAAACATACACATTACCCGTTGGTTTAAAAATGACACGATTATAAAAAGCATAAAATGTACTTTGATTCAGATATAAATGATGTGGTTATTTAAGCATACGAATGAAAACATTTCTTAATACGACATCCACCCCGGAGGTTCAAAGTGTGTTTTTCTATTTCTTTTTTTTTTAACCCGCGAGGGCGTACTCGCAGGCGTGCTAAACGTTAAAGAATTATCAACGGACCCTTTGATGTGTTTGTATTTTTCCATCTCTCGCCTTACAGAAGAATTACCCAAGGCCCCCGAAGGAACGTTGGCGTCCGCCAAGCTGCGAAGGAAACTGCTCCACCCGACGGGCTTGTAATTCAGCTTCTGATAAGAGGTTGCCGTTTTTAACAAATCAAATATATGACTCCCTTCCACGACATCCCCTCTGTACACGAATTCGCCGCGAGTCGTCCACGCGTTTTCCAGCGCGTCCATAATCAGTCGGGCTTTGTTTCTCGAACGAGCGGGCAAGTGTTCCAGAACCTTTGTGGAGAAGCCGTCAGGTGTTTTACTTTCTCGTTTTTCTCCTTCTTCTTCTTCTTTAGGTGGAGGTAAACTTAAAGTCAGTTCTTTTTTTTCCAAAGATTTTTGTTTGACCAGAGTCAGATATTTCCGCAAAAGTTGAGAATACAAATCCAGTTTGGTGTCCGCGGATAAATCCTTTCTCTCCAACAGGGATTTAATCTCCCGCTCCAGTTCATTCTCGCTGTTTTCCCTAATGTCTCCTTTAGAGGAGGAGGAGGAGGGTGTGAGTTTTTGCAATTGGTCGGCAGAGACTAGGTACAGTTTTCGCGCGTGGTTCATTGCTGCCTGGGGGTTAGCATTTGTAACACAAAAGGCAGGGCCGCGGCTATTAACGGGCCGATAAACCCCCCCTTCTGAATGAGTTTACGCTTGCGCCCAAACGGATAACTTTTGTCAGCCAGATGTCTTAAACAGCGTCGCCTTTTCTTAAACTGTTTATACTGAGAGTCAGTCAGCGGGACGTTGCCTTTTAAAACGTTTAAAACGATTTCGCATATGGCCAAAATCACGTATTTGGGTAAATTTTTTTTGTCGGCTTTATTGTTTCTCTTGGCGTTTATCCAAGCGCTTAGAAAAGGGAGAGCTTTTCTTAAACGGGCTGACGTCATTTTTAAAAAAAATCTATGTTTTAGGTACGTACACCACAGATTCTTGTCCGGGTAACAGCCCGCTCCGCAACCTAAATGTTTCTGGCGTTTCGGCTTTAAGATCCACAATTAAATAACCGAAAGGTTTACTCGTAGCGTCCTGGAACGATTCCAGGAAATATTTCGATACATTTGTTTAGCCAAAATTGAAATGTGTAACTTATCTCTAGGGTTTTTAAAGAGTATCAGGTAGGAGGCGTTTAAACTAAGTGTGCGAGAATTCTTTCCTTTATAAAATAGATTCTGCGTCAAATATATCACGCTAAGATTATTGTGGTGAGAATATCTCGTGAAAGCCCTTTCTAATTCTACCGACTGACTCATAACGTCCATCATATCGTCCAGAACGATCAGAGGACCCCCTCCCCCTCCTCCTCCTCCTCCTCCTCCTTCTCCTGATCGTCGTCCTTGTAGTTCATCGTCGTGCAGGCTGCTCGGTGCTCCTTGAACGAAAACCACGTCGGGCATAAGCTCCAGTAGTTCGTCGTAACTTTTTTGCCAGTTTTCATAAAACCACATGATTTTGCCAGGCTTCCCGTTGAGAGTTTTGGAAGAACATTCCAAAAGTCTTTGCACAAAGCACGTCTTCCCCGAACGGCTCGGTCCGGCCAAAATACATGTAAACGGCAACTTTAATCTGACGTCAAAATCCATAAGGCACCGTGGTAAAGTCGGGTCTCAGTATTCTCTTGTTATAAATTAATGAAAATTTTTTCAGAGCTCTGACGTT
Source organism: Colossoma macropomum (assembly GCF_904425465.1). Classification (NCBI taxonomy): domain Eukaryota; kingdom Metazoa; phylum Chordata; class Actinopteri; order Characiformes; family Serrasalmidae; genus Colossoma; species Colossoma macropomum. The sequence goes on from NW_023494787.1 coordinate 34,045,588, forward strand.
CCGCAGAGCCAAGCGTTTTTTGTTTCTTTGAATTAAAAGGGTCTCGGTCAGCAGAGTGTCGGATCGCCCCGTGCTAACGTGCTGCTCCACCAGCCGTTTAAAGGAATCAAAATGAAGAATTTTAGAAGTCTCCGGATTAACTGTAAACCCCTTGACCTTCAGAGAAACTTGCCCGCCGGCTGTGACGAAACAATAGCTTTTGGGTCCTGTAGACACAAATTCCTTGATATAATCTCCATCCGTTAGCTGATTCGACAGATCACCGAGATAAAACCCCGTGGGAGGAGTGTATTCCCCCGGTTTCGCCGTGAACATGACAGAATCCGTATCAAAATATAACACCCGCTTTTGTAATTTTTCTAGCACATCGTACAGTTTTAATCGTCCGTAAGCCGCCGTGAAAACGGCCACAAATACATTAGAAACCACGGGTTTTTGCAAATAATCCTTTTTGTACTGCCACTGGACCAAAGCAACGTCGTCGTTAATAAAAGTAAAATAAGAAATGCGTTTATGTTTGCAAAACATCAGTTCTAAAAAGTCACGAGGCTCCGTTATTAATTCCGTGTTCATCCGATTCGTTCTCTGTCCAAATTTCCCCCAGAGAGCGTTCAGAAACAGTTTGCTAATACTCCTCTGAGCGGGGTTAAATCCGATTTTTGACACATCCAGTTGGACACCTTCGTGTCGCTTAAACTTAAACAAATAGTCATTTTTCTCAGCGTCGGTGTTCACGCCCGGAGGAAAGCCGCTGGCTTCCACTTTGTTTTTCAAATGTAAATCGATGTATCCTGCGAACAAATCGCAGGAGTTTTGCTCAAAGTGCCAAACCTCGTACACTTTCCCGATCGTGTAGCCGTGGTTTAAACTCCTTTTGATCTCCTCCGTGCAATAAACACCCGTTATGGCTCTCTCTTCTTCCGAATGTCGACACGCGTCCCCGGCCTCCTCCTCCGCGCAGGTTCTACAAAGGGTGAAAACTAATTTGTTTAGTTTATCACATCTAAAAGGCAACACGGGGTGGAAAAGATTTCTTGGGGGGTAGATTTTGACTCTGGCGATGCCAAAGTACTCTCTGATGTCTTTAAAATCGGTCACAATCACCGTCGGGTGTCCAATGGGGTAGGCCATACGCTTGTTGCAGTAAGGATATAAACTCGTAAAGTCCAAGTAATGGATTTTTTCGTCCGGGGCGGTTTTGTGCAGCAAACGGATGGCGTTGGTCCGTCCGCCGTACAGAGCGTCTCTCGGGTTCATTTTCTCCGGAAAATCACAGCTTTTCAAAAATGTCTTTAGCTCCCCGTTGTCCGCTTTCAGCTTAATCCACGTATGTTCCCACATGATCCTAACGTTATATCCCAAGGATTTCAGATATTCCAACCGTTCCGTGGTGCGTTGATAAAGTTCACCTTGTAACTCACCGGTCAGAGGGTTTTCGGCGTTAGGGTCCGAACATTTCGGACACCCGTGAAACACGCAGCCCAGAAATTCAAACACGGTGTTGGTCCGTTCGCAAAACCCGTCCACAAAAATAGATCCGACTTTCTTTTCCCCCATGTTCAGCGCGTGTTGGACAAAAACGTTCTCCTTGAACTTGACAAACTCTAACCACTGTATACTGCAATTTGAAAAACTTTTGTTTTTTTTTCATAAAATAACGCGGCCCCGTTAAGGCCAGACACCTATCCGGCAAAAAGTTTGTTCTGTACAGGCTTAGCGCGGCGCTGGCTATGGTGACGTGTTGAAACGGGTCCACGTTGGCCATGGACAGCACTCGTTCTCTGAATATCATGCAGGCTTTTCTTAAAATAACCACATCATTCTTACAATATTGGTACAGCTCCTTTTTTAAATTAAACACACCGTTTTTTACAGAATCGTACCAGTTTATAAATTCAGTCCGCTCCGTAGGAGCCATTTGTGAATATCCGTACATATCAGGTTTCGGGTAACGTCCAACATAACACAAATTATCTTTTGTGTGAAAATAATGAGGAAAATAACCCTTTTTCTCATTTTCAAAACCAAAACTTTTGGGTAAATCAGCCAGTTTTGTTTGGAAGAAGCTCAGGCTGTCTATGTAACGTTGTTTGAAAAAAATATCGGTCATGCATAAGATTTTATTTCCTTGAGTAATGAGATGCGGTACTATTTTGTTCTTTGTTAGGTAATTTAGCATAAAATACGAATCATAACCGCTGCTGTTGTGAGCGATAAATGTATACTTTTTGTATCTGTTTTTTCTAAAACGTTTAAAAAACTTTGCTATGCAGTCGTGACCCGTGGCGCACCAATGTCGACCTTCGTACGTGACGGTGTGTATATGTATCGCCGCGTGCTCGTTTTGTTCCGTAAAACGGGACTCTATGTCAAAAAATACATATTTCTGCGTTTGCGGCCTCGGCAAAGTGGGTCTGATAAAACATTGGTGTTTAGAGGGATCCTCTTTCTCGGCTAAAGGCGACTTGCAAATGTTACACGTGGTCCGGGGGCACTTGTGGTGTTTGGTCGTCACTATGTATGAGCGATTACAGTTTTCACACCATTTAACTTTCTCACAATAACCCATTCGTTTGTGGTGTGAAAAACAATCCTGTGACCTGCAGAATCTAAGACACTCCGCGCACCTCAAAACGTTCTCGGTTTTTAAACAAACCCTCTGACACACGTTACACATAAAATCGCAGCGGTGCGTGTATTTACTGTGCGAATACGGCTTGTGACAGGCTTTGCACACATGTTTAACACCGAGAAAACCTTTTAAATTCAAAATACCATAATAATGATTGTTTAGCAAAAGAAGGTAATAGGTCTTCTCGTGCGGCTGTTCATGCGTTTGGAAAGTCTGAAACGAACCACCGTTGTTTACTCTGTAAAGAATCACAATTTTGACGTTTAAAAACTGTTCGAATAAAGTCACGTCGTTAAATGAAACTAAATGTTCCGGTGAAATATTTAACCGATTTAAAAGTAATAGAGCTTCCTTTTGACATTCGCTTTGGGTCAAACCCGGTTTCATCACACCCGTCAAACTACACGCGAAGCAGGAATTTTGGTAAGCGTTTAAAAATATAACTAAATGCCTACTTTTTTTTGTAAGTATTTCCGATGACAAAATACTGTTTATCATTCTGGAATAACCTATTCCGCCTCGAAAGTTTCTCACTATCTGAACGTTCAGTGTGAGTGATTTGTCGCTTAACAGTTTTTTATTTGATTGAACAACCGATTCTACGTAATTCAGAAAATGTTCAGCGTTCAGCTCCTCTGCGTTAGTTTGAAATATCACGGGCGAGAACAGGCTTTCACCTTTCAAACTTATTTGTATAATGTCATCCCCTTGTGAAACCTGTCTGGCTTTTTGTAACAAACGATCTACTCGATTGTGTAGAGCCTGCGTGAACTGAATTAAATTCAAACCTGTACCTAGATCCGATAAATTTATTTGATAATTGTATTCACTGTGATTAAACATGGGTCTGTGTCTCTCCCTCACCCCATCCCCCTCCCCGCTTGTGGAGGGCCTGCTGATCGAAAGGTCTTCTGCGTGAATTTCAGGGTCTGCCGCCTGACACCTCCGTTCACACCCCGTCGAAGCGCTCCCATTTGCTCCATCGTTAACGTGTGACGCGTGTCCTTCGCTCTGCGGTGGTAACTCCCCCAAAGTCGATGCGTTGATATGCTGCATAAAAACATCCTGATTCGCTCCATCGTCAGCGTGTGAGGTAAAATCCGATAAATCCCATTCGTTCTGCGACGGTAATCCATCCTCAGCTTCGGTCAATATTCCTGTATCGTTTTGCTGAGCGACACTCATTCTATTGAATGAAGTCGCAGCGAAAAGTTCTGTCCACTAAAGTTTCAAGTTCAAACAAATCGACCGGATCTTCGACGTTTAGAAAGTTTACACCCCCGTTTGTCGCAACATGTTCAAATTCGTCGTTCTGTACCCTGTCATCAAAAAAAGATACAGCGTTGTCGTTAAATAAAACAGATCTCATCGTTGATGTCAAATTAGCAGAAACTCTCGACTCATCAACTCGCTCCTCGTAATCGGAGACCGGGCTGTAATCTGCGATCGACGGTCCGTCACCTGTGTTGGCACCGACTTTCGGCGTGTTGCAAACACGGTCGCCGGGTCGTGGCTGACAAACCCCCGGAATCTCTTCCTCCTCCTCCTCCTCCTCCTCCTCCTCCTGGTCCGGTCGCGGCGGCGAGCGGACCGTGGCGGTGATACAGTTGACACAGTTGGTGACGTTGCAAACGATCACGCTGGGTCTTTCTTGAACCGCCGCCGAGTTTGTCGCATCTTTTTCAGGGGTGATACAAATAACTTCATCCACCGCCCCCGCTCTGAGTGATTCGTCTGAACCTGTGCCGCTGAAAGATCGCCACACGATCACGCTGGGTCTTTCCTGAACGACAGCTGAGTTTGGCGCGTCCTTTTCTGGGGTGTTGCGAACAACACCATCCTCCACTGTGGATGATTCGTCAGAATCTGTGAGAACCATCGTACTTCTCGCAGATTCGGTGTCAGACTCGTACTCGGAGTCGGTCGATAAGTTTATCACCTCAGCTTCACCCCCAGCAGGGGTATTGTAATTGCTCGCAAACTGGTCCATAATGAGTAACTTTTACAACTATTATGGCTCTCGGCCAGTTTTTATAGTATTGTGAGGAGAAAAACAACACGACACCTGTTCAATTATTAGTCACGCTTAGCAGAACGGGGGCCCCCCACTTGCTGCTGTCACTCAAAAACACAACAACAACAACTACGTCATACCATTACATCATGGGAATCTTTTTTTCCAAAACACATCTTTTTTTCCAAAACACATCCTGGGAATCTTTTGAAAATTATTCCCACGCATCATACCGGGCAAACCTCGGGTAGTTATCAAAAAGCATTCACACACACACACACACACACACCATACCCCGACCCAACCACCCCACCCCACCCCAACCCACCCCACCCCACCGACGGTAAGTCCTCGCATCTTTTTTTTTAATTATTTTTCATCCTTACTCTTATTTTTTCACACCTCTTTAAACTTTTACATCATTTTTTTCATTAACACTTCTCAAGAGGGGAAAATTTTGCTCACGCTTGCCACCCCTCCCAACACGCACCCTGGGGAAAATTCAACATTTTATCACCGGAAAAAAAAAAAATTCTTTACAACCTACAATAGTTGTTCACAGTTTTTACACACATCACCTCCTGGGAAAATTAGTTGCAATTTTGACATGTGACGTCATATAACTGATGTTTACATTTTACACACACCAACCCCTGGGAAATTTTTTTACATATTTCACATGTGATGTCATACCACTGATGTTTACATTTTTATACACATCAACCCCCTGGGAAAATACTTTACATATTTCACATGTGACGTCACGCATAACTCATAAATCATTTTGACATTTACCGGGGTTAATAACTACTGCTATATTCTTCTTCTTATTCTTTTTCTGCCCTAAAACGGTTTGTGGAGAAGACACCGTAAGTCATCCAAAGACCAAACTTAGAGGTTAGGTGTAGATTCCCCCCCACTACTCAGGCAACTGAAATGACCCCAGTTGGCCTGATGGTGGCGCTACAGAGCAACATTTTACGTTTTTGCCCATATCTCCTGAACCATGGGGGCTACCCTCAAAATTCTTGCTTCTACATAATTCTTGCTTTATTCTACATCAACGCCTCACTGCAAGTTTTTAGCTCCGCCCCAAAATTTATCACCATAATTGGCAAAATATGTGACACCTACATTTTTCTACTAGTCTGAGGTTTTTCACGATATCAACACAATATTGGTCTCAAAATGTTCAGGGGAGTCTGGAGGTCAAGAATTATCAAAAAATGTTAAATATTTGTAAACAGTATGGCTGGCACATGCCAATTAATCCCCTCTGGGTTTGGCTTAATTCACATAAATGGCTACAGATCGAGAATGATTTGGCCAATTCACATCAAACTTATCAGTCCTGTACCCCACATGATTCTGTGGAAGCCCACCAAGGTTGATACTGATTCCTCAATAGTGGGCGCTATAACAGCCAAAAATACACTGCTCAAAAAAATAAAGGGAACACTTAAACAACATAATATAACTCCAAGTAAATCAAACTTCTGTGAAATCAAACTGTCCACTTAGGAAGCAACACTGATTGACAATCAATTTCACATGCTGTTGTGCAAATGGAATAGACAACAGGTGGAAATCATTGGCGATTAGCAAGACACACTCAATAAAGGAGTGGTTCTGCAGGTGGGGACCACAGACCACTTCTCAGTACCTATGCTTTCTGGCTGATGTTTTGGTCACTTTTGAATGTTGGTGGTGCTTTCACACTCGTGGTAGCATGAGACGGACTCTACAACCCACACAAGTGGCTCAGGTAGTGCAGCTCATCCAGGATGGCACATCAATGCGAGCTGTGGCAAGAAGGTTTGCTGTGTCTGTCAGCGTAGTGTCCAGAGCCTGGAGGCGCTACCAGGAGACAGGCCAGTACACCAGGAGACGTGGAGGAGGCCGTAGGTGGGCAACAACCCAGCAGCAGGACCGCTACCTCCGCCTTTGTGCAAGGAGGAACAGGAGGAGCACTGCCAGAGCCCTGCAAAATGATCTCCAGCAGGCCACAAATGTGCATGCGTCTGCACAAACGGTTAGAAACCGACTCCATGAGGATGGTATGAGGGCCCGACGTCCACAGATGGGGGTTGTGCTCACAGCCCAACACCGTGCAGGACGCTTGGCATTTGCCAGAGAACACCAGGATTGGCAAATTCGCCACTGGCGCCCTGTGCTCTTCACAGATGAAAGCAGGTTCACACTGAGCACATGTGACAGACGTGACAGAGTCTGGAGACGCCGTGGAGAGCGATCTGCTGCCTGCAACATCCTTCAGCATGACCGGTTTGGCAGTGGGTCAGTAATGGTGTGGGGTGGCATTTCTTTGGAGGGCCGCACAGCCCTCCATGTGCTCGCCAGAGGTAGCCTGACTGCCATTAGGTACCGAGATGAGATCCTCAGACCCCTTGTGAGACCATATGCTGGTGCGGTTGGCCCTGGGTTCCTCCTAATGCAGGACCATACTAGACCTCATGCGGCTGGAGTGTGTCAGCAGTTCCTGCAAGATGAAGGCATTGAAGCTATGGACTGGCCCGTCCGTTCCCCAGACCTGAATCCGATTGAGCACATCTAGGACATCATGTCTCGCTCCATCCACCAACGTCACGTTGCACCACAGACTGTCCAGGAGTTGGCGGATGCTTTAGTCCAGGTCTGAGAGGAGATCCCTCAGGAGACCATCTGCCACCTCATCAGGAGCATGCCCAGGCGTTGTAGGGAGGTCATACAGGCACGTGGAGGCCACACACAATACTGAGCCTCATTTTGACTTGTTTTAAGGACATCACATCAAAGTTGGATCAGCCTGTAGTGTGTTTTTCCACTTTAATTTTGTGTGTGACTCCAAATCCAGGCCTCCATTGGTTAATAAATTTGATTTCCATTGATGATTTTTGTGTGATTTTGTTGTCAGCACATTCAACTTTGTACAGAACAAAGTATTCAATGAGAATATTTCATTCATTCAGATCTAGGATGTGTTATTTGAGTGTTCCCTTTATTTTTTTGAGCAGTGTATGTTTCTCAGCAACCGCTTGGCCAATTGAGCTGAAACTTTGCGTGCTGTATCCATGGCCTAATATAAGATCTATTAAGGACAACTGAATCATTTGACAAATATGGCCGCCATTGGCCAATAAGCTTTCAACAGGCATTTGGAGGGCTTAGCATTGGCCAATCATCACAAAAATTATATCATGTGTCCCCATAGGCAATCTCTAATAGCCTATAAAGTTTGACCTCAATTGGCCATGAGGTGGCACTATAGAGTATAAACGAGAATAAGTCCTATACATTTTATCATATCAAAATAAAACAATAAATATCATTGCTTACACTGAGCATGATATTTTATCCAATACAAGTCTTTTTTTATCCAATACAAGTCTTTTTCATCAATGTTTGAAAATTGAGCTTTTCGAACAAGTCTGTGGATTTTGAAACAACTGTTTCAATTTTGGTCTTAAAACAATCCGTGGAGTCCGTAGGTAAATAATTATCAAAAAAAAAACCTTGACTTTATTGCAAAGAACAGCCATGAGACACCAATGAATCTGTTCGGCCTGGACTTTTCTGACTTAGGGGGCTATAGATTCTTTAGTTTTTAGGTGATTGTGATAAATCTTGGTAAACTTGTACACTAATGTTTTCTGATCAAACATGCAAAGTTTCATTTAAATTGATTATCATAAGCCCCTACAATACTTAATCTAGTGCGTAATTATTAATATGTCATTATATTCTTCTATGAATGAAATAAAGAAAAGATAATGGTTTTAAATTACACATCTTATTAATGTCTAAAACATTGCAATTATATGTCTGTTCCAAAATTGCACAGGAAATGTGGAAATTTGAGTTAAAGCCAGGATGGCCACATAATTAATAAGGGTAATATCTTTTCTGCCCAGCAGAGGGAGCATCAGCATTAAATGCAAATTATGACTTCAAACATACTTATGGTCATAGTCTTTGCAACATCTATCTTGCGGCAAAGGAACTTTCTGAATTTTATGTATTCCACTGAGCCAAGCAATTTTGCTTATAAAAGTCTTTTAAAAAACTCTATTGTTTTTCTGTAAATCATCGGAGTTTGAAAACTGATGTTTTCATACTGCTTGCTGAAATGTTTTTGCAATGTCTCAAACTTGGTCTCTAAACAACCGTCAAAGTCTCAAGATCAATAATTATTTAAAAAACCTTGGCTTTTAAGCACAATGTTATTGCAAGTTATGGATCAATCAGTTTGGTCCAGCCGATTCAGAAACAAGGGACCACAAATCTGTCACTTATGCTCTGATTGTGACCAAAAATGATATATACATTGCAAATAATAAGCTGAGGAAACCTATGAGATTTGGCTTGAATTGGCTTAAGTTGGCTTTTACAATGCTCAATGTACTGCCAACAATCTAAAACGTAATTATCCCTGTCTAAGATTAAAATAAAGACATGACTATTGTTTCAAATTCTGCATCTTAATAAGAATTAACACTTTGCAAATATGTGTAGGTTGCTTAACTGTACAGGAAATCATATAATTTGATTTCAGCAAATTTTAATCAGAGCACAAGAGGTGTTTTATATTTCTCTGGCCACCAGAGGGAGCCAAATCAGTAACTGCAAATGTCAATGTTCAACTAATTAATAAAAAATATACTATTAGTGTAAAGCTTTACTCTATGTCTTTAGGTCAAGACAATTTCTGTACTTTTTGCTTTCCACTGAGCCAAGCAATTTTGCATATACAAGTCTTTTAAAAAACTTTATTGTTTTTCTGTAAATCATCAGAGTTTGAAAACTGATGTTTTCATACTGTTTGCTGAAATGTTTTTGCAACGTCTCAAACTTGGTCTCTAAACAACTGTCAAAGTCTCAAGATAAATAATTATTTAAAAATCTTGGATTTTAAGCACAATATTATTGCAAGTTATGTATCGGTCAGTGCGATCCAGCCTATTCGGAAACGAGGGACCACAAATCTGTCACTTATGCTCCGATTGTGACCAAAAATGATAGCGCAAGAGGTGTTTTATATTTCTCTGGCCACCAGAGGGAGCAGAAATCAGCAACTGCAAATCTCAATGCTGAACTAATTAATAAAAAATATACAATTAGTGGAAACCTTTACTGTATGTCTTTAGGTCAAGACCATTTTGCTTTCCACCGTGCCTGACAATTTTGCAAATACAAGTCTTTTAAAAAACTATTGTTTTTCTTGCATTGTCTTAAACCTTTGTTTCAAAAAAAAACATTGAAGTCTCAAGATCAATAATTGTTTAAAAATCTTGGCTTTTAAGCACAATGTTATTGCAAGTTATACAATAATCAGTTCGGTCCAGCCTATTCGGAAACAAGGGACCACAAATCTGTCACTTATGCTCTGACTGTGACCAAAATCGATTTGTATATTGATAATAATCAGTTGAGGAAATGTATGGCATTTGGCTTGATTCTGCTTATGTTAGCTCTTACAATGTAATTATTCCTGTCTAAGAATAAAAACAATAAAAACATGACAATTGTTTCAAATTATGCATCTTAATGAGACATAAAATCCTGTTATTTGATTTCAGCAAATTTTGTTCAGAGCAACAGTTTTTTTTCCTCTGGCCACCAGAGAGAGCCAAATTAGTAACTGCACATGTCATTGTTGACATTTACATGGAAAGCTTTACTCTATGTCTTTAAGCAAAGAGCATTTCTAAATTTTTATGTTTTCCACTAAGCCTAACAATTTTGCAAATACAAGTGTTAAAAAACTTTCAGTAATATCACAGTTGAAAAACTTCTTCTTAAAACAATCATATTGAAAATATGACTTTTAAGCACAGTGTGGCTGAAGATTTGAATAAATTGAGGTGAACTGGCTTATTCTTCCATGAAAGGCTAATAATACACCAATAATTGTCTGAATATAACCATATTTGACACAAATATACAAAACGACAAACTGACAGTGTATTATGATTTCATTTGGAATTATACTCCTCAATAGACAAAGTAATTGCAAGGTGGAAACTAATTCCCAAAATGGTGCTCGGTTCCTTATTACCGATAAATTCTCTCAAAAAAACAGGTCTGCTGTGGGCCTCTTGTAGCTCACCATGAAAACATCCGCCTTTGAAGATTAAGGTTGTGGGTTTGATTCCCTGTCACAGATGTTAGATGGTGCTGTAGCAGTTGTTGTGAACAAACACTTAATTATCTTAATCTTAATGAAGGGTCTTCCTTAAAAATCCAACGATTTGCTGCCTTCTATGTCCAGAGACATGAAATTTGCTTATGCTGCTACTTTGTCCTAAAATGGTGTGTGGTTCCTTGTTGCTTCCTTCCAATAAAGTTTTGTTTCAAATACTGCAATTTTGCCACAGATGTCTTGTGGCTCACCATTAGAGCCTCTGCCTTTGAACTCCAGGGTCATGGGTTCAAATCCCTGTCAAGGGTAATGGTTAAACTGAGTTGGATAATGGTTAAACTGAGTTGTGTAGATTGTAGCAGATGTATCACCTAGTGATCTTAATCATAGGAAAACGAGATCTTTCTTAAAGATCTGCTGCCTTCTACGACCAGCAGCCACTACTGGACCCCGCAGACTGGACTATATATAACCAAAATTGTCAAAAAGAAAAAAAAAAAAAAAGTTAGTAATACAATGACAACTGAGCACATGATAAACTATTAAATATTACAAATATTAATATATCAAGGATGAATGTAAATAAACAAAAGAGGATTATATTACATATAAACTACACTCAATTAGCCACTGTAAAAGAGATAAGAAAAAGAATACAAACATGTAAACATGCCCATTGGGGAGGGGAAGGGGAGAAAAAAAAGAGTCCCTTGGCACACAAGTCTTCTTTCTAAATAATCATCTAAACAACTGACAAAGTGCAACAGTAAAGTAACAAAGTACTGAATTACAGAATTACACTACAGGTGGTTCCTCGTGGTGTAGCTCTCATTTTTTGAAGTTTAACAAAATGTAAGAGATTGCTCAGCCAACAGAAAGTAGATGGTGGAGTAAGTGATTTCCACCTGAGTAAAATAAGCCCTCTAACTAATAGAGTAGCAAATTCTATGAAATACACTTTGTAGCTTGATTTCAATAGAGTAGATGACAACACTCCAAACAAGATAGTTACAAGATCAACTGGTACATTCAGAATCTTAGAAAGGAATATATCAGACTAAAATTTATGAAGGGAAGGACAAGATGAAAACATATGGCTGGGGCTTGCTGACATCTATCACATAGAGGACTTACATCAGCAAAAAAATCTGAAAGCTTAACTATATTCCAATGAGTATGATGAAGAATTTTGAATTGTATAAGACCATGTCTGACACAGAAAGAGGAAAAGTGAACACAATGAAAAATTGCTTCCCATATATCACCCGCCATACTTTTCCCACTGGCTCTTAATAGTAAAGAAAGGGTAATTATATACTGAAAAAAAATCTAGCATACATATTTTATATTATACCTTTTCCGCTTACAGCAAAAAAAAAGTGGGAAAATGGGGCGTGTTGTCATGGACAAAGCTGCAGTCCTATAGATACTAAAAATATGCGTTATTAGGCAGCTGAAATTTGTTTAAGTTGTTGAAATGACACCCCAAATGATTTCCCATCGTTATACATATTACTAAAGAATGCAATACCTAGATCTGACCACAATGAAAATGCTCCACTCATTACAGATGGAAGAAAAGTGTGCTTGCGATGTAGAGGGGGCATGTAACAAGAATGCCTTAAGCCCGAAGTCATGTTTAAACTGCGTCCAATTCTTGAGTGTGGATCTATTACGTTTTTAATATAGAGTACAGCAGAACAATTTACTGAGTATAGAAGTGCTGATAAAGAGGATGCTCTACATGAAAAGAGCTCCATTTTTAGCCAAGAAATATGTCTTTTTATCAAATTGTAACCAATAGTGTATTACACGAAGATTAGTGTCCCAATAATAAAATTGAAAATTGGGTAATGCAAATCCTCCTGAGTTTTGGGGTCTTTCTAAATGTATTTTCAGAAGCCTTGGGGGCCTCCCACTCCAAAGGAATCCCAATATAATCCCATCTAATCTGTGGAAGAACGATTTAGTTCGGAAAATTCGTAAGCACTAAAAAAAAAGGTATAAGAATTTAAGAAGGATGTTTATTTTGATCAAATTAATGTGTCCAGCTGAAGATAGGAGAAGTAGTGGCCAGTGGTGTATTTTGTCTGTAGTCTGGTAACAGTAAGAACATAAGAAATCCTCAAAAAAAAAGCCCAAAGGACCAAAACATAAATGAAAAAAAAATTTAATAAAAAATAAAATAATAATAAAATAATAACAATAAAAATCAACTGCTGAATGCATTTTCTCTCCCCAAACATGTTATAGACCAAATTTCAGCCTTGGCTGCTCACTGGAGGATCTTATCCCTGACGTGATAGTAATGTACCCTGATAACAAAGGGCCACTGTGGTTTTCCCTCGTATAGCTTGGCTCGAAGCAAGCAATGTGATCTGTCGAGCAGGGGTTTCTCATCGAAACCTAGGATGTCTTGCAACAGCTGAGCGATGAAATCAGTCAGGCGCTGTCCCGCCAGACCTTCAAGCATGCCCAGCAAATTATGTCTTCTCGGTGTGCCTTCAAAATCGTCTCATTTTGCTTTCAGTTGCTTTACTTCTGAAGAGAGTTCAGTCAGTATGGCTTTGATACCAATAACAACACTGCTCAGAGATGAAGAGCAACTTTCCAGTTCATCAATGCAGGACAATGCATTGTTGACTTCTGCTGGCAAAATGTCGATTTCTTGAGGATAGGAGCAGAGACTTTGTCAAGTAGAGAAGAAGTCTTTACTGCGCGCAGTCTCATACCGAGCAAGTCTAACTAAGCTTACAATAAGATGGATTTAAATAGTCAACCATGTAAACCACACCTTCTTGTTGTCCCTTTATTTAAACGACCCAGAACTTGATGGGCGCTTGCCTCTACCTTTGTAATTAAAATACAGGTGTTGAGGCCTACCCAGGAATTTACAGCCCCATCTAGGAGCCAGGATGTCTCAGAGATATCTCTACAACAATGGCATTGCTAGATTGGGGAGCTATAGATAACCAGATGTAAAATAGGCTAACCATTGGAGGTTGTTACATGACAAAGGGACTGCTCTCCACAGCCCCCACATATCACCCAAGAGAGACCTACAAAATGCAAACAAGATTAACACAAAAGGCAAGGGAACAAGAAGAGGGTTCAAGAGAAGTTACATAAGTTAATAAAAACAATATTTAACAGTATCACGTGTCCAAGTACTCCACTACCTTGTTGGCCAGTAAAGGATTCAAAGATGACTGATAAATGAGTTGGTGCACCTTCATCATCTGATTTAAACCTGATTCAGAACAGCAATCTGGGGGGCTGTGGTGGCTGCATCAGCAAAAACTGGCTGTCAAAAAAAAAAACAAGAAGCTCACCAAATTCTATAGACCTAGGCTCATGAAAACTTTTGAAAAGAAGAAGTGTGGTTATATTGTCAGCTGTATATTTCAAAAGGCCAAAAATGTTACTTATCTACAGTCACTGTCCATTTTATCAGGTTTACGTACCATGTAGATTCATTTACTATCTTTACAATTTTAGACCTTGTCATGGTATGATGTCTTTGTCTAGGCGAGGGGCTTGCGTGCATCACAGAAGCAGAGAGTTATGCTGTCTGGAGTTTTAACTCCAGTGAGGGTCTCTCATGGAAGAAATGTCTTATCAGAAAGGCCAGACTAAACCAACCAAGCTAAACTACAAGCAAAACCCACTTTCCATAAATGGGAGGGGGATTCAAAAAACACTGAATTTGATGCAGAAAGAAGAGACCATTTTAAGTACAATGCCAGATATTTATTTCTTTCCTCTGAGCTCCTAGTGCAGTTTGCCATGCTGCTCAGACCAAACAGATCAAAAGGTGTCTTTTCAATATATTGGTTAATCAGCTGAGTGGGTGATCATGCATAGTTTGCTGATTACTTGCATATATGACCAAATATTTTTTGGAAACATGGAAGCAAACACGCAGCCACACCTGACATCACACAAGCAGTAAAACTCACCAGTAATTCTCCTTTATGAATGTGCACATTATTTGCTCTTAATGTGACTGTAAATCTGTTGCTGCATTTCATGAATTTGGCCCACTGTCTTTACATTTCTGTTTTTCCAATGCACAAGTAATCTCATTTTTTAAAACAGCTGACAGAAGGCAATTTTATCAAAGCAAAAATATTCAACCCCCCTAAAATCCATCAGATTTGTTTGGATTACAAATGACACACAGATTGTTCCAGCCAGCATTTAACCACTAATTAATTTGAGGGTCAACCTTTTAAAATATGACACAGAACAACCTAAAACAGCTATAACCTAAAATAGTTTTCCTCCAGGAAACTCATTTGTAATATATCTAAATCCAAAAACACATAGGAGAGTCAAGTATTTTCAGTCTCTATTAGTTCTCAAGCAACATGGCTTATCACCTTGATTACACTGAATTTCAACAAACTAAGCACTAAATGTGACTCGCACCAGCCGATATTGTTCCTTATCATCGACAATATAATCTTATAATCTTATTGGCAAGAAGGTTGGAGAACCAGATATAGATATGATATAGTGAAACATGATTTTTTATTCAGGGGCCAGCAAGGCTTTCACATTAAAAAAATAACCAAACATAAATGTTCCTCTTTGAATCTCCAAAGCAGCTTAAAAATACGATGGTTTGAATAGGTTGATGTAAGATTTTGTGGCCTTTAGCCAGTGCAGGCACCACACTTACCTCTGAGCTGACCATCAACTCAGGAACACTATGCACCACGGAAACGGTTGCTGTAGAGATGGGAGCCTGCCGCTTTCCGTTCTTGTTCTGCAGCCTTTAAAAACATACACAGACAAAGACCTTTTCAGTCTGCCTCGAAACTCAAGGCTGAATATATAAAATAACTCAAAGTTAGGGTTAAGTGGTTTATTAAACTTGTTATTTCCATAAATAAATATACATACAATTATGACTTACTTTATCACTGACAAAATAGTAGTTTTAGAGAGTAAAAACAATGTGTATGTCATTATTTTAAAAAATAAATATACTACACCTTAATTTATCATTGACCAAAGTGATAAAAAGGAAAAACAAAAATGCGCCTTTACTCACTGTGTTAAATCCTGGCCACATTCAGCACACAGACCCTTCATCACAATGGGATGGCTGCATTCTTCTATTTTCGCTATGACATCCCTGTTACAAACAACAGCACATGAAAAGACCAGCTAAAATAAAATGTACACCAAGCTAAGTCAATGCACAAAGCAATTCAAAAATGATTTATTTCACTTGTAAATCATTGCAGAACATAGCAGTAAATTGTGAATGGTTTAAGTGAGCAGAAAGTTTATCATGTAATTTTACAAGTGCTCAATATGACCTCTGTACAGACATCAATTCAATCAACAGCCCCCCTAAACATGTAGTGTAGTGAGCAACAAATTAAACCTAGCTTTCCTCAATTTAAGGTCACTAAAGAGTAAAAAACTCTTGATCTGAATCTTATTAAAGAGCATAAGCTTGATTTTATGTTTTTAACAGAAATGTGGCTAAACACAATGGCACAGCAGCTGCTCCTGAAAACTACTGATTTCTGCACACAGTAAGACAGGGCAGGTGAGGAGGAATAGTGGCATGCATTTATAAAAGTGACTGCAAAAATACCTTACCCTGTGTTATTAGTTGCAACATATAGACCTCCAATCCAAACAGTATTTGTTTTTTGCCAGAAAGTACTAAATTAAAACTAATTTCAATTGTGTCCACAAACTATAATAAAATTCTTCTCTCTGATAACCCATCAGACAGTAACACCACAGAATGCATGTCTAGAGACACTTGATTTGAAGCAGCATGTGAGCAGCACTATCCACAAGTAGGTCACATACTCGATTTGGTAATCACTTAAGGTTTATACAAAAAAGTGTCCTTCATTTTTGATGTTCTCATATCACATTTCTGTATATTCTTTCAAGTCAATTTAGAAGTAAGGAAGAAACTACCTGAAAGTCATTCTAAAATGTTACAGTGACTCAGAAAAAAGTTGAGAGGTTTAAAAATGTTTATAATAGTGCACCAAATACCGCTCTGGCTCCTCTCTGTAATGATCTGGTCTCCGATCTAAACGCAAGATTAAACGAAACTCTTGACATTCTCTCACCAGTCAAATGGAGGAAAAACCTGCATACTCATAAAAATCCGTGGATGAATGAGAAAATACACCAGCTTAAGATAAGTTCTTGTAAATCAGAGCATTTATGGAAAAACTAAGTACATTATGATATTCTCAAAGAGAAGATATCCACCTACAATAATGCTATAAAAATTCAGTCATACCTCTCTGTCATAATTAATAAACACAAAGACAATACCAAAGTCCTTTTTATCACCATAGATCGACTAATTAACCCTGACTTTTTATGCTAGGCCTCAGTGATTTGTCCTTCAAAATTTGCAAAGAGACTGCAATTCATTAAAAAAAAAATGGCCTTCATAAGACAGATCATAGCTCAGTCCTCTGAAATAAATTACTATAACCATTCTGACAAAGGCCAATTTATAGTTCAGGCATCAAGTGTCGCAGTGCTGTAGGCTTTCATAGTCCTACGCCTGCAACAAAATGTCGGAACAGAATATCATCTGTAGGTTTTTTGAAACTACAAAAAACCTACAGATGATGATGCAGCTAATGAAAACCGGGAACCCGCACAGACTAGTCTGAAAACATCTGCTACAGTGAAACTGCATCAACAGTAGAGAATTTAGACGCGCTCCCGAGTGGCGCAACTGCTTAAGTGTTGGCCACCAGGATAGTTTGATTCCTGGTGATGCAACAGCCAGCTGTGGCCAGGAGTCCAAGAGAGCACAATTGGCCTCCCTCTCTCTCTGGGTGGGTAAGGATGGCCCCTGCTGCCCCCCCCCCATATCGAGCAGAGCGCCAGGCACCACTGCTAAGTGTTGTTTTTAGCTTAGCTTTTAGCCTGTTTTTAGCCCAACTGAGCAACCCAGCCGTGTTTTTACCTTTTTAAGCCTTGTTTTAAGTGCTAATTTTTTATCCGTCAGAGCCCCTGCACTGACTACTGTAACCACTGAATATGGACTGCTTATTTTATTTTTTATTTTAACCAACAAGCTGTTTTTGGGCCATGCCTGCCCTCGGCTCTCCCGCAGAATGTGATGGCTGTGCGCGGCTGAGCCAGATGATTGATAAAGTAGAAGGAAGACTTTCTGTGCTCTACCAGATCAAAGACGATGAGGATCTCCTCGACTCCCAGCTGGCTACAACTCGGGTGATCAGCACCGGGTTAGACAGCAGTCTTCCCCAAGCAGCTGTTACGGCTGTCTAGGACGAGGTTCACTGGCCTCAGCTAAACCCAAGGCCAGGGAGGTGTACTGCTCCACACCGCGCCAGGCTGAGCCAAGGTCCATTGCAGAAAGGGGTTTGCATGGAGGTAGGCGCTCTGCCCGCCACCCGATCCCACAAAAGGTCCACCTGAGCAACAGATTCTCTGTGTTGGAAGACACCATTCTTGCTGATAAACAGTCGTCAGTGCAGAACGTCCAAGTGAGCTCTTCAGCCATAAACTTCACCCCTGCTCCCTCCTGGAACTTCAGGCAGCGGGCCTGAAACTCCACCTCTAAGTTGGACGCAGCTAGGCAGCCAAACCCCTGCCCATCTACCCAAGCCATTTTAACCTCCACCTCCACATTGACTGCCTGACCGCTGCTCCCCGCCCTGGGATTCTGCCGCGCTGACCCCTCATCTCCCGCCACCGCTGGTTTCCAAGCCACAAACCCATTCCCGCCTCAACCTCGACCGACACGCAACCTTCTTCCACGCACTCTCATAGTAGGTGACTCAATCATCAGAAACGTTAAGCACCATACAGCTGTAGTTTACTCCATCTCTGGTGCAAAAGTCCCTGACATTGCACAGCAGCTTCCCAGTCTTTCAAAGAAATATAACTCAGAGAAGAAGAGAGTAATACATGTGGGATGTAATGATATTAGAAGTCAGAACACAGAACTGCGGAAAAGGACAAACCTGCTATGTTCTATACAAGATGATGGTGAATCTGTTTTTATCTCTCGACCAATTCCGTCACTGGGAAGAGGTTAAGAACGTTTTAGCCGCGACTTACTCAAGTATTTTTGTTTTTGGTGAAAGACCCAGTACTCTTCATTAAAATCCAAAAGAAATATCAAAGAAGCAAAACAACTTAATGATTTTATTAATCAGACAATCTGATTTTTATTGATCCATCTCCAATTACTTTACACTCCCAAGAAAGCCCTGCAGTAAACCCTATAACAGATCTTGATCTTGAGTTTTAAAAACAGAAAAGGTTAATGCATAATTCCTCGTAATGTTAGAAGCCTACTTCAAAAGGATAAAATGGATCAACTTAAAGTCCGGATTGCACAATCTGATCGAGATATTTTAATACCAGCAGAGACCTGGCTTAGGCAACCTATACGTGATGAAGATGCGGCCTTAAATAATTTTAATCTTTGAAGAAACAGAGAATCGAGAGGAGGCAGAGTAGCTATTTATATAAAGTAAATATACAAGCCACCTTATTAACTGCAGTCTCCAAAAGAAAAATACTTTGGAGTTCCTAGCTCTAAAAGTGTCCCTTGGGAAAATAGCTCTTATTTTGGCTGGGATACACAGGCCTCCCTCTGCTCTGTCTTCTGCACTTGATAACAATATACCGCTTCTGAAATGCTGTCTAATGCGTCTGATTACTTAAAGGAAACGTGGAAATCTTACCCTCACACAATTAGTCACGGAATCAACATGGCCAAATCTGAAGGACCCCACCAAATCTACCCTGATTGAGAGACCACTGGCTTACGTTCAGACAACTGAGAAATAAATGCACCTCTGCAGTTAGAAAGGCCAAATCAGATTATTATCTCGGCCTGATTATCAGCTCTACAAACACTCTAAACTTTTGACAACTGTAAAATCCCTTAAAAACAATTTCTCTACCCTTCCAACCAGTGTTATAGTTGATGGACAGCTGACATCTGATCAGAAGGAACTTTTTTTTTAGTTATTAAACATGATTCAAATCTGCTGTTAGGTCAAACTGATATAAACTCTGTTACCAAGAGCCATGGTCTCTTCACACTCCAGCTTTTCTCTCCAAACACAGTAGCTAAATCTCTTACTACTATTAATTCCCAAAAAACTACTGGTGAAGAGATGGCATGGACCCTTACTTCCTGCGTCTAGCAGCCCCAGTTATTTTAGAACACATGACATATATTTTTAATCTCTCTGTTTTATCATTCAGAATTCCCAGGATATGAAAAATAACATATATAACTCCACTGCATAAAGGATGTGAGGCGGCAGATGTAAATAATTACAGACTAATCTCAAAATTATTCTGTTTAGCTAAAATTTTAGAATTTCTAGTTAATAGTCAACTTAAATCATTTCTATATGAAAATTCTGTCCTCTTTAATTATCAATCTGACACAGCATCATCTCTGCTACCGGACTGGTTTTAAATGATCTCTATATATCCAAAGTCAAGAAGAAGTATTGTGCTGCCATTTTTATTGATCTATCAAAAGCTTTTAATACAGTTGCCCATACTCTTCTTTTAGGGAACTTACAAAAGATTGGTTTTGATACAAATGCACTAAAATGTACCCAAAATTACCTTTCAGACAGAAAACAATGCGTAGCACTGAGGAATTACAAATCAGATTTTTTGACCATATACAAAAGAGTACTTCACGGTTCAATTATTGTCCCAGTTTATTCAATATATATATTAATGAACTTGCTGCCTCTGACTCAGTACACCTGTATGCAGACAACACAGTTTTAAACTGTTCAGCTGACTCCTACATTGAAAGAGTCACAGAGTAGAAATACCTTGGCATGTGGCTGGATGATAAACTCACTTTTAAATCCCATATTAATAAACTGGTTGGCAACAGTGGTATTTATTTTCTATACAGAAATAAATCCCATTTCCCCTTGCATGCAAGAAAAAGAATTGTTGAGGCAACCTTACTATCTGTTATGGACTACGGTGATGTAATTTCCAAACATGCATCTGCCAGTTCGCTCAAATCACTGGACTCAGTCTATCACTCTGCACTGGGGTTCATCACTGGAGACCCGTGTAACACTCATCACTGCAGGCTGTATGAAAAAGTTGGCACTCACTAGCAGCACGGCGGGAAACACATTGGCTTATTTTCATTTATAAAACACTTTCCAGCCATATGCCAGCATATTTTACTTCAATGATGTCTACAAATAACAGTAATTGTCAGACTCGCTCCAGCGGCTGGATCACATGCCAGGTACCGAGAGTTTTTACTGAACTGGGAATATCTGCCTTTAGTTACAGTGCACCAGCAAGCTGGAACTCACTACAGGAAACACTAACACTTAGCTTGTTGGTGTCACTCAGTCATTTTAAACTTTTACTTTCTAACCACCTCCACTCTGCCTGCAACTGTTTTACTTGATTTTTACTACTATCATCTTTTCATTATTTTAATTATTTTATTTTTTCCCCATTTATTTATTTGTTTATTCATTATTCATATTCTTGGACTTGTTTTAATTTTGATTATTTTATTATTAATTCAAGTCACTTCAATTCATTTTAGTTTCCTTATTTGATCTTATCCTCCTTTTATTTAACTTCTTTTGATTTTATTAACTTTTACATTTTAGTTATGCTTTAATTATTGTTTTATATTTTCTACGGATAATGTATTTTATTATTCTTTTTTTTATGCTTACTTGATTTGAGTCACTTTTATTACTAAAGGTACTTTTATTACTTGACATGTTTTACACATTATCAATCCCTGTTACCTGTATCAACTTAGCAACTTTGTAAATGAGGGTCACCCTCAATGTGTTTCTGAGGTTACATGAAGGTAGAAAGGAAGGAAGGAAAGAAGGTAGGAAGGTAGGTTGGTAGGTCGGTCGATTGATATCTGTGCATGATCATTTCACTCAGTAACTTTTAGTCATGTTATACCACCTTAAAATATTGTAGTACTTTTATACCCTGCTTTAATATAAGGAAAGGAAAACAGGACTACTATACTTTTATACCCTGTTTTAGTATAAGGAAAGGAAACCCGGATTATTATAGTATGTTTATACCCTGTTTTAGTATATGCATAGGAAACCAGAATTATTATTGTGCTTTAATACCCTGTTTTAGTATACAGAAAGGAAACCAGGATTATTATAGTACTTTTATACCCTCTTTTAGTGTGGGGAAAGGAAACCATTTACCAGGAACACTGAGCAAATTCATTCCCACTTGTTTCCTTACATTAAACATGGTAACAAATAACATGGCTGAAACTGAAGTATCGTTTAATTTAAGTATTTTTCATTTAACCCACCACAGGTTAAAAATGTTAGACACACTGCAGTTACTGGGAGAACTGAAAAAAGAAGAGTTAAAGATGTTCCCCATGTATTCCCTGTGTAAAGGTGGTAAAATATGACTAAAAGTTGCTAAGTAAAATGATCATGCTCAGATATACATTATCAGCATCATTATTGTACTTTAAATACACTCCAGTTATATCTACTCAGATCTGCTTAGCCCAAACAACTATGGGGACCCTTGACTCACTTTGTAACTGCCTTGAACACATCACTAACTGAATGGAACAAAATTTTCTACAGTTGAATAAAGATAGCTATAGCAATGAGAGGCTCAGACTAGCTGCCTATCTGGATTCAAGAGCCCTAAAATCTAAAGAAATAGTATGTAACCTTGGTGTACTAATAGACACTGATCTTGGTTTTATAGCAGTCATGTCAAAGCAGTTACTAAATCAGCTTTTATCACCTTAAGAACATTAAGAGATTTTCTGACTAAACCAGACCTAGAGAAACTCACCCATGCCTTTATTTCTAGCAGGACTGATAACTGCAATGGTCTCCTAACTGGACTCCCAAAAAAGTCAGCTTCAGAAGATTCCAAATGCAGCTGCCGGCAGACGTTCTCAATAGGAGTAAAAGGAACACATCACCCCCATTCTCAAATCCATATACTGGCTACCAGTCTGTTAAAAAATTGACTTTAAGATACTATTACCGGTCTATAAATCGCTCAATGGTGTAGGACCAGAATATTTATTTCACATGTTACAGCAATATGAGCCGAGCAGAACTCTTAGATCATTGGGAACTAGCCAATTAGTCCTGTCGAAGGTGAAGACTAGACATGGAGAATCAGCATTTAGCTACTTCTTTTAATCATGTGTTATGTTCTTAATGTTGTTTTTTTCTATTAGCACTTACTTTTTTTAAACAACTGAATTTCCTGACACAGCAGTGTATGAAAGGTGCTATATAAACTTGACTTGCTTCTCCAAGGGAAAGCCACTTTCTAAGGCTGCCAGTAGAACCTCTTCCCTGCTGTGTTTTTTTATTATTAAAGAATAAGGATAAAACTTGTTGTGTTCAAAGGTAGAACAGATGTTCACAATCACTATTGTTGCATTTTAATTCAATTCCAGTTGTGTTGTATTGTAACATATGTGAGAAACCTTTTCCATCAGTACCAGCTAACTGTTTCCTCTGTGTTCTAGTATAAAACAACTGTATTGATGAAAACTATAAAGAAAAGACACATTACTACCATAACAGTAAGACTTCAGCTTCAATAGGCTATAGGGAAAACAATTTCCTAGGTGCCCTTAGGTAAGTAGTCTAAAAATAACACAGACTAATTACTGTGCCGTGTAATGCAGTTTATTTACATCAGCAACAAAACTTTCAAATGTATTTACACAACTTAGCATGAAGAAAAAAAAAAAAAAAATCACTGGACTCTGAATGGCAATGTCTCTATATGTACTGTAATTAATTCTAATTCTAATTCTATGTTGTTCAGAGTAGTTGAAAACGAAAGCTAGCATTAAGTAAGTTTACCCACCTACTGTTTGAACATTTAAATCTCTGCGAACACCACATTTTGTACTATAAAACGTGTTTAACTACAAACCATTTTACAAAAAACATGACAATTCGCTTATCCGAGGAATAGAACAAAATAACTGTACAAACATGCATGAATTAAACCTACCTAAACCCCACAGCTCAGCGTCAGCTAAAGACGTCATGTTTTGGACATGTGCAATGAGGGGAAACACAGGGAAATTAATTCACCGTCACCGTCACCGTCAGTCTGAAAGTGCAATGCGGGCAAACATTCTGCTCTTAAAGTAATCGCATTTAATTTGCAGAAAAGGTTTGAAAATGAAAACAAATCATCGTATAAATGTATAGTGATCCTAGTTCTGAATAGCTGGCAACCTGTTCTGTTTCTCAAAGCAACGGAGCAGCAAGAAAGCAATCCAGCCACACACCGTGACCATAGCAATAATCCAGAATATAGAACTTCGATCCAATCAGAGTGCATGCCAACATCTGCGCCCTTTTTTCTGATGTACACGACAAGGTCTGCAACAACCTAGCAGACACAAAAGCACATTCACATTACAAGCCTCATTGCTTAAATCCAATCTCTCTGACACGATTATTCACACTCGTTTAGGTGTCATTAATGTGAACGAACCAGCATCCTGAAATGACCCACATGCGTACATCTTACTTAGTAACGTCATGTGAATGAATTACGTGCATCACGTGAATCATCAGCAAACAAACTAACGTGCAGAACGAGCCTGCGAGGATAATTAACTCTGATCAGCTCTCAGCTGTTCACTATTACAGCGAGAAGAAGGTGAAAAAGGTGAGATGTGTTGCTTTTCCACCGTTTACAGGCTTTAACTTTTGTTCGGCGCTGCTGCCATGATAACGCTGTACGATGGCACATGAATTCTGATCTAAGCGTTCACATTAAGGTCGCATGGCCACAGATCGGATACGTATCCGATCTAGGACCACATATGAAAGTGACTGAAGTCGGATTTAAAAAGTTCAGATTTGCATGTCCACACAGGCCTGAAAACATCAGATCTGAGTCACATTAGGGGCAAAAAATCAAATTTGTGCCACTTCAACCTGGTAATGTGAATGTAGCCAAATTTTTTTTCTCTTACGTCATTTTCTGTCGAGTGATGCTTGTCACCTGGATCATATATTGGCCTTAAGCCACCTATATCAGTAATGACATCTTTCTTTTTTATCTATTATCAAGAGCTTACAACAAATAACGTTCGTCCTCATGTAATCTTGCCACTATTTCTACTGCTCTCCTGAAGAGGGTTTTTGATTGTGAATTTGATTGTGAATATATTTTGTGTATAATTACAGAAAATGCTGTTCTTTCTTGTTGAATGTTGTCTGTTGTATTACACACTACAGAGTTCCGCCTCTAGAAGCAACATCACCAGAACAACTGTTCATTGGGAGCTTCATGAAATGGAAAGCTACACACAAGCCTAAGATCATTATGCGCAATGCCAAGCGTCAGTTAAAGTGGTGTGAAGTACACTGCCACTGGACTCTGGAGCATTGGAAACATGTTCTCTGCAGTGCTGAATTATGTTTCACTATCTGGCAGTCCGACGGATGAATCTGGGCTTGGCAGACATAACGGGAGAACACTACCTAACAGAATGCCTAGTACAAAAGGTAGAGCATGGTGGAGGCAAGATAACGACCTGGAGATGTTTTTAGGGTTTGGAGCAAGCTCCTTTGCTCCAATGAAGGGTACTGTTAATGCTACAGTAAACAAAGACATTTTAGATAACCATAGGCTTCCAACTTTGTGGCATAGCTTGAGGAAGGCCCTTTCCTGTCCCAGTCATTCACTCTCAGTAATGCACAGTTTCACACATCTTTGCTCAGTTTGTATTTGTAGACATAATTAATGAGTAGGCTTTTGAAATGAAACCTCTTGAGCAGGGTAATAATTCTAAAAGATAGTCTACCAGGCTCTTCATTGGGAGATTTTTTTTTTTATGGTAGCAAGTCACTCTGAAGCTATCAGTACTGTGCACAGCGCAGAGAACTGACAAGCAGCTTCTTATCAAATATATCTCTCTTTCTCTCAGAAACCAAACTAAATTCTCTCAGTTCTTTTCCCAAAACGCTGATAATCACTTTTACTCACCGGCCTCAGGTTACTTGTCCAACATCGACAATGTACAATTACATCACCCTATCACCCAGGCCTAATTTGCAGTAGGGGTCAAGCGATAATTAGAGCTGATATTCAACATTTTTCTCATTATCGGAATTAGCATTTGAACTTGCTACTTTGCCAATAAAAGCCTTTGTGTTGTGTATGCACATATTTGACACAACCACAACCAAAACACAATTCTGTAGTCGGGCTTAACGTCCCGGCCACAGCATTACTGGACAGCTTGAAATGTGGATGGCGTGTCAAGTAAATCCAATCAAATGTGCTTTTCAGTTTTGTGACAGACACAGGAGAGGAGAAGTAAGAATGTCAAGGTTTAACAACACCGCTGGCAAAAAGCACAATGCGCTCTGTCATATAACTTCATTCACTCCAGCAAGACAAATGTGAGTCGTGCGTGCAGCTCAAGTCCTGTCCAAAACATCACATTAGTTTGGTAAGAGAGAGGTTTCTGTGTATAGGGCAGATACACTGTGCGAACCCACACTGCTTCTGTAGTAATTTGTACGAGCTCAGGAATGTGTCTGCCCAGAGCGGAGCTTCATAAACAAACTCAGCAGACAAGCCTCCAGGCAGCTTCTTAACTATCAGATAATTATTATTAAAATCTAAATATATCATGTTACATTTATTATGCAAGTTAAACATGAATTCTGGTCATTTTCATCTCTATTTTTGCTTGTTAAAAGTACAGACAGCTGCACCTTGCTATTTCCACCACTCTGCTTAGGCTAAATGAGATATTTCCAATCAAATCATTGAGCACAGAATACATGTTATACATTCAACACATCCAACCACGGCTTATTATCGCATGAAATATCTTTTGTTTGAACAACAAAGTGAAATAAGCATGTTCATGCTAATATACCCTCACTGTTGCTTTTGACAATTTTTTGAAAATTTTTAATGCGTTGCTCAGATGCTTACTTATATTTTACTGCATTTGGTAACTGTACTACATGACTCATACTACATGTTTGTTTTATATAAAAAGGATGTAAATATTTATATTTCTTTTATTATGGCTGTGTGTGGCAACTATAGTTTTTTGTTTTATATTCTTATTATTCTTCTTCTCGTTTTTATAATTCTTATTTTTCCCATATTGTCCAGCCTGTCCAGCTTTTTGATCGAATGTACTTTTTCCATGTAGCAATGGAAATTTGTCTTTTTTTCCCCTTAGGAATGAATGGGGGAGGAAATTGCATGACAATCTACTGAACTTCTGCTTGACCGAAAAGCTCCATTTTACATATAGGGCAGGCCCCCAAGCACAAATTCAATGTTGTTCTGACCGGCCCTCATCTGTTTGTCTTTTTTTCCATCCCTTGTTTCTCCCATAGTCTCCAATTCATTTTCAACCCCAACACACACTATTATTTCTTTGCCCGACAGCCACCAAACTACATGTCCTGACCCAGGGTCAGTCCTCAAGCTCTAATCCAGAGCAATACTGACCCGCACTTTATGTGACATTTTTTCATCCCTTGTTCCTCCCTTAGAGTCCCATTCATTTTCGCCCTTACCTGAGCCGTATTATTTTCTTTGTCCTACCGACACCAAAATGTTTACGGGTGATAATAATAGTGTCTTGCTTTGGTGTGCATGAAATAAATCAATAAATGAATAATGGCAATAAACACAATATAAACTGGTGGTAAATTAGTTTTTAACGTAACTAGGGGCTGTTATGGTGGTATCGCAGTACCTGCCACTGGGTACAGGCTATAGCAATAATATAGTTAATAATAATAACCATTGCTTCACCTGTTTTTCCCCATTTCTGTATTTAATATTTTATACTAATGCTGTTTGCTATCCACTGTCGACCAGAGGAGGATGGGTTCCCCTTTTGAGTTTTGGTTCCTCTCAAGGTTTCTTCCTCTTGCTCCTAGGGAGTTTTTCCTTGCCACTTACTCTTGAGGGCTTGGACCCAGACTTTTCTGTAAAGCTGCTTTGTGACAACATCTGTTGTAAAAAGCTCTAAATAAATAAACTTTGACTTGACTTGACTATATAGTGCTCGCATAATGATTGTGTCCTAAAGTAGTAAGCAGTGTGCAGTATACAACCAACATCAATTTCCACAGTTCCTGCCAAATATTCCAGCATGCAGCCAGATATATTTTCATACTATACTGCATCCCAAAATACAACGTTGTCATTTCAGGAGGGCGTAACCACTGATTTAGCAGCCTGGTTTGCTCTGAACAATTAACAATTTAGCCTGAGATTTAGCCTTATATGGACACTCAAATGAATTGAAAATAATTTGTCCTGTTACTGCCCCTTCAGTTTTCTCTGCTTGTCTTGGGGTTGGTTTGCTTACTTTGTCTATTTAATAAGGTGTCCTCACTGCATAAATAACGTGGTTAAAATAATACCTTTTTAAAGTTGATCTCCACCAAATAATCTGCACAGAGTCACACTGCTTATCATTCAGTAGCTCATTACCAACTATGAATGTATAAAAATTAAATGAACTTCCAATTAACAAACATTGGGCATAGGCACCTCTGGAAAACACAGAAGTTTACCACACAGACAAAGTAAACATTTTTAAAGTTATTTGTGTATTTGGAGATGGGTAGAAAACAACACCGTTAATGGCACTTTTAAAACTGAGCAGGCACATCTCTAAACCAAAATATATCCACATATGTTACTAAAGAACTTAAAAATGGATAGCCATGGTTGTTAAGCAGCAGACCCACCAACCTTGGGAAAACATTTGCGTAGCACAAGCACCACCCTTGTGAAACCAGCCAGATGAAGTGAGGAACAAGAGGGGGAAATTGTGTTGCTATCGATTTGCAGTCTCTTGAAATGATTGATATTACGCATTTGCCATCCTGGAAAAACCTAGCACTATGATTGGTTAAACTCTTCTTCTTTTATTTTTTTGGAAAGCTACACACTGCTGCCTCTTTCCTGTTGGATTTGAGTACTGCATGTTCACAATAGAATTCACAGGTGTCACCAGCTTTTTTGCATAGTTAAGAGAGACAAATCATATCAGCATACTTTGATGTCAAAATGCGTACTTGCTACGCTCTATGTGTAAAGGTTGGCAGGTCTGCAGCATTGACTGGAGGGCTAGGCAAAATGGGATTGGTCTTAAGATCGGTCTGGTCGGCTCAGCCTCTGATGTTGGCAACTCAGTCATACCCCTTCCCCGTACTACAGCACACAGGTTTTTTTTTTCACATACTGGATACTATATTGAATGTGACTACGAAAATTATTAGTACACAGTATGTTACTTTGAATACAGCCACAATCACCTATCCCTTCCCTGCATACTGCGCTGTTTTCTTCACTCTAACACACCTGATCCAACTCAACAGCTAAATAACAAATCCTTACTTGGTTGAGATGGGTACGTTAAAACAGGCAAAGTACTAAAATGTGCAAGGCAAAAGTACTACAGGACCAAGGTTGGAAATCACTGATCTAGACGTCAATGTGTGCGTTAAAATAACCATCCTGTGCAATGACTGACTACAAAATAAATATACCTCCCCACTAACTAAAAAATAAAAAACCTGCAAAGTCAACTATTAAAATACGTCGGTCCCATAAAACTCGCTGCATGGCTAAGATTTCAGATAGTCGCGGCCTTAGACATTTCAAATTTACTGTGTAGTGCTGTGTGTTTAAATCAAATTGCCTCAGTGAAAAATAACATTCTGGTTATGCTAAACTGTGCTTTTTGAAACAGCGTATAACATAGCTAGCCTAATACAGCCTAGTGAACGCTAAAAAGTCGCAACCGCTTTGTTTTTCATCTTCTCCTAACTATTACTACTCTCCTAACTATTACTACTACTACTATTAATATTAGTAGCACAATAATTTTGTAGGTAGTTGACCAGAGGAGGATGGGCCCCCCCTTGTGAGCCTTGGTTCCTCCCAAGGTATCTTTCTCAGCTCTGAGGGAGTTTTTCCTTGCCACTGTCGCCCTTGACTTGCTCACCTGGGGGTTTTACATTTTATGTTAAAACTTTGTCTTTACTGGAATTCTGTGAAGCTGCTTTGTGACATCAGTTGTAAAAAGCGCTATACAAATAAATTTGATTTGACTTCATTTTCAGGAAGCTGGTAGCAGACAACTCAAATCAGTGCAATGAGTATAAACATGCTGTTAACTTCTTACCTCTCGCCATCATAACAGTGAAGCTAGCTCGGTAGGTTAACTAGCTAGCTGTACTAGCAGCTAGCGAGTTAGCAATTGTTACGCGCATGACACATAACGTTAAGTTAAATGTACCTTGCAAAATGTAGCTATAAAAAGAGATCAACTGAGTTAATGTAGCAATAAAAGAAGACAAAACGACTCTATTGTCTTTAACTAGCAGCTTACCCAGCATATATGACCTGTCCTAGTTGACAGCACAGTTCTCTCACAACTCCAGCTCGGTCCGATTTCAGCTTCTTATCTGGTAACGATAGTCTGTTTGCCTGGTCACGTTCCTCTGATCCAGACTTTAAGTCTGTGTGGATAACTACACACAATGCAATAACAGAATCCACATTAATCAAAGCGCCGGGTTTCACTTTCCACTCCAACAACCGCACAGGACGCGCTTCGGCTGGCCAGCGAATCTCTGTTACTTGTACCGTGGGGTTCAATAGTGCTACAGAGCCGTCTCCAGAATGTGCAGGGTCCTCCATGGCTTTTTAACGCAATATTTTGAACGTCAGTAAATACTCCACCAAAAATAAGATTTCTATTGCATGAAATTTGACAAAATAATAAGACAAGAAACCCAAACAGACAAAACAGAACAGGGATTCAGGTGTGTTCGCTCTTCCCGCCTGTAAACAGGAAACACAAGCCTGATGTGAAAGTTGCCCCGGAACAGCTTCCGGAAGACTTGCGACACAAAAACATACAGGCGCAAGAACAGCACAAAGCACAAAATACGTTCACAGACAACAGGGGATTCACATATTCACACATCAGACATTTATCACATTACAGAAAATACCGAAACTTGCGTAGTCACAGGTTTTTGCATCTTTCTTATTCTTTTATAGAATTATATTATTCTGTTATAGAAGGATTTTGATTTGAATACTTCCATTTATGAATATTGAACTTTGCTAAAATAATACAATAAACAACATAATATTTATCTAATTAACCTTGTAAGACTCAGCTCTTGAATTGACCCGTAATCCATGCGTAGTTATTTTAAGGTACCATAGTTACTAAGTAATTCTCAATGAAACTTAGTAGTTATTGTTTAGTTAAAAGTGAACGATCCTAATCTAATTAACTACTAGTCATTAGTAGTCAATAGTAGCTATGTACATGTTGATGCAACACTTCTTGTTCATCCCTGCTTAGTTCCTGAATAGTTACAACAGTATTGTATTGTGTTACCAAATAATTTTAATTTCAGTGCTACTGTATATATGTACATTATATGACCAAAAGTATGTAGACACCCCTCATAATTATTGAGTTCAGGTGTTGTAGCCACACCCTTTGCTAACAGGTGTATAAAATCCAGCACATAGCCATAGACAAACAATGACAGTAGAATGGGTCATGCTGAAGAGCTGAGTGACTTTAAACTTTGCACTGTTATGGAAGTCCATCTTTGTCGTAAGTCAGTTTACGAAATTTCTGTCCTGCTAGATCTGCCCCGGTCATCTGTAAGTTCTATGATTGTGAAATGGAAGCATCTAGGCATGAGTGGTAAATCAAGCAGTGTCACAGACTGGGGCTGCTGAGTGCTGAAACATGTAAACAAACTTTGTTTGTTCGTCCTTTGTTGCATCACTTACTAATAGTTCCAAACAGGAACTGTGCTTTGAGAGTTTCTTTGATTGGTTTTCCATGGCGAAGCAGCTACACACAAGCCTAGTGTAAAGCATGCTGACAGTAGACTCTGGAGCAGTGGAAGTGTGTAATCTGGAGTGATGAATCACATTTCACTATCTGTCAGTCTGGTGGATGAGTCTAGGCAATAATGGTCTGGGGCTGTTTGTCAGGGGTTGGGGTATGCTCCTTAATTTCAGTGAAGGGTAAAGTTAATGCTGAAGCATAATGAGACATTTAAGACAATTATACGCTATAAACTTTGTGGCAGCAGTTTGGACAAGGACCTGACTGCCCAGTTCTGAGTCGATTATGGCTTACATTAATGAGTGTTGGTTGACTTCCAGATAGATATTAGGCATGTGGGCCACAACTGGGCCAGATGTTGGACAGCTATATATGGTTTTGTTATTTATGTTTAAAGGGCCAATTGGGGCATGAATGTTGTGCATTAATATTTCTTCTAAATGTTTTTGCTTTTTGTCTTCTTTATAGGGAATCTGCACTAGTGAAAATGAATGTATGCAAAACAAAGCATTATGATCATAATATGTACGTAAGATCATAATACCACGCAATATTGGTATGATAATGATATCACATAAGATCATAAACAGTTAAAAGTCCCTGTATAACTTCTTAGGTTACTACCACCTCTTGCTGAAGTGGGATCCTAAGCACATCCCAGAAAGGGCGCATGTGTCACGTAATGTAGGAAAAAGTCATGTATTTAAAATTATTAGCAAAACAGCAATTTATCCAGTTTTAGATTTGTTTACTGTTAGTACTAGTATACTAGTAGTCATATTAATTTTTATAGTCATATTAGTATGCTAGTACACCGCGACCCAGAAGGATAAGCGGTTTAGATGATGTATGTATGTAGTATGCTAGTAGTTGGCTTGTCCATATTTCAAAAGGGACATTGAAGAGGTTGATGCTTATACTTCAAGAACATACACAACTGTTTTTTTATTCCACAGACCGCGTAAGTAAAATTTTTCAGACATTTTTGTCATCTTTGATTTGAAATAAAATGTCTGAAAAATGATATTCTAAACCCATTTGAACAGTGCTTCAAGGAAGATGTCAGATTTAGCCTGTTTTTCAGTGGCCTTTCCACTTGGCTCAAGAATTCTTTGTGTGCCATGGTTTAAAATTTGTGTAGAAATATTGTGAAAAATGTATTTTTGAATGTGGAAAACATAGTACTCTTTAACTCAAGGCATGTCTGTGGAATGGCCAGCTAGATATGTCCTTGAAGTTGTATACACAAAGACTGCAGACAATGAGCTATTACAGAAACAAAGGCTTTTTTCCTTCATTCATTTACTGTTTTTATTTATTTAACCAAAATTTACACAGAGGTTTCATTCTCAAATGGCTTTTGACACACAATTGATTATTAAGAAGGAACATTAATATTTTGCATGTTCTACAGTAAATTAATGTTGCATCCTCAGGGCCACATATGGGCCGGGGACCAAGGTGGGTACTCCATATCTGTGTGACATGCATGAGCCAGATCTGGCCCACACCTTTTAAATATGCTCACTTTACAGTGTATGGGCCAGATCTGGGCCAGATCCCTTAGTTCTACTCACACAACTAGCTGTCAAAATAAAAGGGCTGTGACGCTATGAGGCTCACCTCTGTTCACCTGTGTTTTTTTTCTTGAAACCAGCTTATTTTGCAGTCCAGATAACAAAATTATGCTGGATCAATGTTCATTCTTCCATCGCAGTTTTGACCTCTGATGTCAGAACTGATTTATTTGCAGACATCGATTTTATCCTGATTCGACATTGATTCAATGTTATTTTTTGACATATCTAAATGCAAAAATCAATATAAAATACTGTCACTGTGAACACATTCCTCTATATGTGCTTCACTGGCTTCCTAAAAACTCTTGTTTTAATCTTTTATTAAGTATCCCTTGTTTTTATTCTATTCTTGTAACTTATACTGTGTTTCTGTGGTATCAAAAGGCACATTTACATGACTAGCTGTTCTGAGAAGCTTTTCCTTCCTGAGCGGACCTAGAGTTCTGCAATTTGATTGGCTCTTCAGCGGAGCAGAGCTCCGGAGGTTGGCAGCTGGACCCTTCTCCCATCGTTTGGTGCGGACAAATTCCAGTGGTCTGATCTCAACCCCACTGAACACTTCTTGAATAAACTGGAATATTGATTGCAACCCAGGCCTTTTCATCCAACATCAGTCCCACAGACACACTCCAGAATCTAACACTTAACAAACCAACAGATAAATTAAATTACTTTTTTATTCATTGCACAAGAAAATTCAGGTAACCTGCCCTGTGATACATGGAGCTGTTAGGGTGTCTATACACTAGACAATAGGACAGAGCGGTAGACACATGCACATGCAGATCCTGTCCGTCTAGAAGGTATGTACATGGCTGGAGCAGGGGAGGAGTTTATACAGTTCAAAATGGGAAACAAAATACTTGGACCAGAAACATTTGAAAGGAATATGGACCACTAAAAGAAAACTGTCAGGGCTTCCGACCTAAGCATTGCCCTATCATCAGGAGATCGCAAGTTCGATCCCTGGTGATGCTACAGCAATCTGAGGCAGGGAGTCCTAGAAAACACAATTGGCCTCGCTGTCTGGATGGGTAGGATGGCCCCCATTCTCCCCCATCACTCAATGTGATGCTAGTCAGCGCAGGCGTCTGTTAGCTAACATAACAGATCTGGCGGATGGCTCTTTCCTTTGAGCGTGTTCGGCTGTCCAATGACGTTGCATGAGCGGCAGTTTGAAAAGATGCATTGCTGGCTTCACAGGTCTCAGAGGAAGCCTGAGCTAGCCTTCGCCCTCCTAGTGTTGCTAGTATTGTGTGATTGGGGGAGTTCTAAATAGTGGGTGGAATTGGAGACGACTAAATTGGGGAGAAAATTGGGGAACAATCCAAAAAAAAAAACTGTCCTACTGTGTAATGCAGAGAATCTTTGTATTTTGGCAAATAGACAACAGAGAAAGAGTACACCACACTGATTATAGGCACGTATCTAGTCTGACAGAGTTAATGCAGCATCCTAACTGAAATACACTGAGGGAGGCTGTGTCAGCATCCTAGTGTGTAGGCACCCAAACCACTGCCTTCTACTGTGTAGGCACCCTAACCACTGTTTTCAGTTTTTGCTCACTTCTAAAGCTTCTGCTTGCTTCATAATTACAGCAGGAAATACGTCAGAGGTCAAAAGGTCAGAGGCATTTTCCATGAATATAGTACAATACAAGTTACAAACCTTACACAGTTCTACTTCTAAGGGAAGGAAAACCACATGAAAACTCAAAAGAAGATAAGAGGTTAAAACTTGATTCACAAGAGCATATGGATTTACTAACATTATGTGATTTCTCAAACTGATTAAATGAGAAGGAGTTCAAAACTATCAAAATAATTTTCAGGAAAGAACAGAAGTTAGAGTTTAAGAATCACAAAATAACTGTCAACTGTAGGGAATCTTATTATTCACATCTGACAATTCTGCATGGGAAACTATGTTTTGAGTTACACATTAATATTTTAACATTTTTAAGATACAAAGGTATTTTTCACAGTTTGATTAAGAAAGGAGAGTCATTGCATTCTGCTGTAATTAAAATTTTAAAGTACTTTGAATTAATCTAGTTAATAATATAGCAAGGAGAGCATCCCTGGGTTTGGAAGTCAGTCTTGCAAGGGTCTAAAATATTTACGATTTATATTTATATTTATTTGTGTGCAGATGTTGGGAAAGGTGGAATAGATAGATAGAGGGACCCCCAGGGAGGGACTGTTGAGTCATAAAACTTAGCTTGTATCTGGAATTTACTCTGAAAATAAGTTTGTGAGGTGGTCCATTAACATTGCACTCAGGATCATCCAGTCATGGCCTTAGCTATCTCTGTTTTAGGCCAGATTAGGGGGTGTTGGGAGAGTGTCCTTAGAGCACTCTGTAGACCATACTCAGACATTTACCTGACATCCTGGTACGTGGGGATTGCTCTTTGTATCTTAAGTCAATGGTTTAACTTTGTCCAAAAAGTCTGATCAGTCAACTAAAACAGTCCACTACATTAAATACTACAGAAAAGTGGAATAACTTAATCTGAAAATTTCAAACTAACTCAAAAAAGAATTATTGAGATAGTAACTCAGTCATTTTAAGTAAGGTAAATATTAGCATACTTTGAATTATGGTACCTTTATTTTCAATATGTACCATTTTCACAATTTTAATTTAAACTGATTTTGATGTTTTCCCTTATTCTCACTACACTATATTGCCAAAAGTATTCGCTCATCTGCCTTCATACACATATGAAGTTGAGTGACATCCCATTCTTAATCCAAAGGGTTTAATACGATGTCGGCCCACCCTTTGCAGCTATAACAGCTTCAACTCATCTGGGAAGGCTTTCCACAAGGTTTAGGAGTGTGTTTATGGGAATTTTTGACTATTCTTCCAGAAGCGTATTTGTGAGGTCAGACACTGATGTTGGACGAGAAGGCCTGGCTCGCACACTGTAAATTTGTTTTTTTTTTTACAGTATTTCCCCAATACATTTTTATAGTTTTCCCTGTATTTCACAATGACAGGAAAATAATATTAAAAGTACAAAAATAAACTGTTTATTTAAGTGTGTCATGTGATTTAACAAAAGATTTCTGTATAAATGGAATACACCAAATATATGTTTTTTAACAGCTTTTAGATGACAATTTCAACAGAACTAACCATAAAATACAGTATTCTTTATTAATAAAAATAGCAGTATTATCTGATTTTACAAAAAATACCTTTGTTATGATGATATATCACTGTCAAATTCATAAAAAAATGTTAATAACACGGCTGCAAAATGGATAATTGCAAGACCATTATGTGAGTAGAGGAAGAAATATTTTGTCATTTTGCATTTCATAACCACTACTTTACCTACATAAACTAAAAAAACATAGGTATTCGCTATCCTATGAGACAGGTAAAAATTCAATTTTAACATATTTTGACTTTCATTTTGTCATTGCATTTGTATTAATTTGAAAATGTAATTGTTAAGTGCATTTCATATTATAAAAACTGAGTTAAACCATAGAGTTAAATTTTAAAAAAGTTATTGTGTTTTATGCTTACATTTATTCTCAATTTAAAGGACTACACTGACAATACAGACTTTGAATACCATATTTTACTTGTCTCTTTAATAGGCCATCAGTGTTTCTTTATGTTTTTAAACATGTAGCAGGTACATTGTAAATGTGTAAATTTAGAAAATAAAATGAGTTAAAATTGACAACTGCAATGTAAATAATGTGCACTTCACTACTATCTTATGTTTATGGTGTGGTGTTACCGATTCTTAAACTATACAAGGACTGGAGCCAGGAAATATGACTGGAAAAACATGGACGGAGTCTCCCAACAACATCTCTTCTGTAATCCACGAACGATTTTCAGGGCAATCGATTTGCAGCCAATCAGAGTTGATACTCTGGCTCAATGCACACAGGTACTACGCAGGAAGTGTGCCAGAGGGCGTATAGCTGCACTATTCAGCCGCCTTCCAGAAAACATCCATTTATAGACTAAAACAATGCAAACATCAAAGGCATAGCTAGGGGTGTACATTTTGATTGACGACCGAAAACAAAGTCAGTAATGTTAGCTAATGTTATGTTAGCTAGCTAAGTTAGCTAGGTAGCTAGCAGCTAATTCTCGATGTGATTTTAATGTGAGCTAAACTTTGTTTAAAGAGCTGCGTTGCTAAAGTTTAGTACAATATTTTTGTGTTAGTTAGCTAGCTTGTATTTTTTGTGGCCGTGCCTGTCTTCCATGTCGTTGGCCAGCAAAATTTAGACCACTTGCTAGCAACAACTACAGATTAAAAGGTGCCGCGTTAGCCGGCTTATATCGTTGTTTTACCCAAGCATGTGCAAACATGTCTGTTTCTTCCCACAGTGGTTAGCTGCAGTATAAGGAATTTGCTAAGATTTGCTGCATATGTTGCAATATGATTGTGATGAGCGTTCTAAAAGCTTTCACATGTTCTACATGTGGCATTGCAATGAAAACAGTAAAAGGCTATGTAAATCATCAAGAATTGCACAAAAATGAAGCACATGGTACGTATGCCTGTTGTATAGTTGGGTGCAAATTAAGATTTACAAAATATAATTCTTTCAAAAGTCACATTTATCGCCACCATAGGCAGTCATCTGTGTCATAGTGTGAAACAGTACAGGGCCCATTGATATGTGAAAATAGTCATTGCCAGAAACAATGCAGTGATCTGAAAGATCTTTTAGATAATTTGAAATCGCATTTCAAAGAAAGAAGTGAGGTCGCCATTCAAAGGCCTTTTCATCAAGGTCTTCTTTTACTGCACAAATTTCTAGAAAGCATAAAAATGCTACATCAGTGCAGATCTCAGCTATCCATTTTGTTCATTCTGTGTCTAGCCAGTCTTTTGATGTTGCAGAAAGTCAGTTAGATGAAAGCATTGTACATGACGAGCCTGAGGACACCCTGGACCCAGCTGATATGAAAGGGTTATATATGAGAAATTTGTGTATGTTTTACATGAAGTGGCAGACCAAGTACCTTGTACCTTCTTCCACCATTCAGATGTGTATGTTTTACATGAAGTGACAGACCAAGTACCTTGTACCTTCTTCCACCATTCAAATTCAGTGTCTGTCACCAATACACAAGAAATCAAATGAACCATGCCCTGTAAGCTAAAACCATCTTGACAGAATCAGAAATTAAAGATGTTTTGACAAGTTTAAATGACACTAGTTTGCATGAATCTCTACTGAGTATTTGAGAAGGCAATATTTTCAGACAAACTTCTCTTATGTGCGTCCTCAAGCTATTAGTTTAGGCACTGATGAAAATAGAAAGGAACGATTTGCTCAGTATATCCCCATAAAAGAGACTTTGGAAGCTTTGCTTAAAGACCCAATTGTATGGCAAGAATGTACCAAGTCTGTAGATAACGCTTCTGCACATGTTCTAAATGATGTGAGAGATGGCTCTGTATACAAGAGTAACTCACTGTTTATGGAGTCAGGAATAAGTCTAAAGCTCATACTGTATCAAGATGCCTTTAACCCTCTTGGGTCAGCAAAAAAAATAAAAATAAATACAAGATACTTGGGGTTTACTTTACCCTTGCTGACTTTGACCCATTTTATCGTGCCATTATAGAAAATTTACAGCTTTTGCTCTTGTGTAGAGAGGTAGATTTAAAATATTTTGGCCATAAAGTGTTCTCCACAATGCTGTCAGATATCAAGGAACTGGAAACAAATGGGCTTGTGATATCTGGGCATGTTGTTAAGGCAACAGTTTTTTTGCATTGCCGGAGATAATTTGGGGTCTCACAATAGAGGAGGTTTGACAGAGAATTTTAGTGCCTCCACATACTTCTGTAGGTATTGCCTTGTAACAAGAAGTGAGCTTCATGATTTTCAAAAATGTGCCCCACCCCAAACAGTGCAAAACTACAAAGAGGCAGTAGAAGAGCTTCAAGCTGGTGCCCTGACAGAAAGCAGGGGTTTGAAATTTAATTCACTTTTCAGTTCCCTCACCTACTTCCATGTCTGTCAGCCTGGCCTCTTACCTTGTATTGTTCATGATGTGTTTGAAGGAATTGTGGTATATGATTTAGCCATTTACATCAAGTACTTTGTGAAGGTAAAGAAATTCTTCACCTACAGTCAGCTAAACCAGAGAATCAGGCAGTTTAGCTATCAGGGATCTGATGCCACTTCTACTCCCTCAGAGGTTGTTGAAAAGGTAGTTAAAATAGGTGGCCAGGTCTCTTCTGAGGCTCCTTCCTGTTATAACAGGTGAAAAGATCACAGACACAGATGATCTGGTGTGGCAGCTAACAGTGCAACTAAAAGATCTTGTGGAATTCATCTGTGCCCCTTGAATATCTCTCTCTCTCAAGTTGCTTTGCTCAGTGTTCTCATTGTGGAATATCTGGAGACAAGAAAAGAGATAAAACTCAAACCAAAGCACAATTACATTGTCCACTATCCAGCTTTGATACTCAAGCTTGGCCCACTCATGGACAATGGACAATGAGATTTGAAAGCAAGCATTCCTATTTCAAAAGATGTGTGCGAAGAACACAAAATTTAAAAAATGTGTGCAAGTTCTTTCTTTGCTCCTACTTTGCAAGTAAAGGAATCCATTCCTTTCCATGCAGAGATGTACAGTGATGCAGTACGCAGTGCAGTAGATGCAAGCTTGCCTGGGGAATGAGATCTTGTGGTGTCTAGTGAGATACAGTGGAAAGGCACTCTTTACAGAAAGAGTTTGCACAAATATAACTTTTGTTAATACTGGACAGTAAGAATGTGTACTTCCTTGTAACACCTTATGGTTCATTGTATTTACCAGAATTGGGACTACATGAGGTTCACTCAGCAAGTGGGGGCATGAGGTGCATAAATGGAGAGCTATTCTTAGATTACTAACCATTGCCTGCTTATGCTACTTGTGGAACTAGAGTAATTTCTCTTAAACATAGCATAGTATATATAGAGAGGTGGGAGAAATGACAGTAACTGTTTTATGGTGAGTTGTGCTGGTATGAGCATCAGGAAATGTAATTATGATTACATTTTACAGACTAGGCAAGACCTGAGTATGTTGAACATGGCACAAGAGGTTCTTACATGCTTGATATCAGGGATTAAAAATCTGATGTCTGTGATAGGGAGTCGTTAACCTAATGTTTTGGAATAAATGGAGAACTATTATTGATTTATGATGTTTTTGAATACTGTTGAGTTATAATTGTAAATACATTAATGAATATATACTGTTGGGTTACTGCCTTTGTGTTACTATAGGATTATTGTTGTAAAGGAAGAAAAGTAGATCTATTACTAGATTACTATTGGAAGTGTATAACAGCTATTGTTGAATTGCTGTCTAGTACTGTGAAGTACTGTTGGATAACTAAGTGCATAAATGCAGAGCTGTTGCCGGATTACTGTTGGACTACAGAACATGACTGTTGAATTACTATTGGAAGTGCATAAATGGAAAGCTGTTGTGTTACTGTCATTTAAAAACTGTGGGAATCCTATTACAAAAGAAACAGAGCTACTGTTGGATTACTTTCCATTGCCTGCTAATACTCCTTGTGGAACTAGAGTAAGTTCTCTCAAACATAACATATAGTAATTACTGAGTAGGGGAAGAAATCACAGTGACTGTTCTGTGGTGAGTTGTGACTGTATGAGCATCAGTTAATGTAAGGATGATTGCACTGTACAGACTATGCAAGGCTTGAGTATGTTGAACATGGCACAAGATGTCCTTAAGTGCTTGAAATCAGGGATTAAAAATCAGAGGCCTGTAATAGGTTGACAGTTAACTCTTTCAATAACACGTAGCCTTACATTTTTTGCATAAATGGAAACTATTGTTTGTCAGTTAGCTTTTGGAATAGTGTTGGAGTGTTATTGTAAAACAGAAATGGAGAAAAATTATTGGACTACTATAAATTACTATTACTATGGTAATATGTGTAGTTACGTCTATTACGTATAGTGTGCTTTTTACCTAACCTCATTGGTGCCAGTTATCTTTCCCTGCTCAGTTAGAGTTTGTTTGATGCACAACATGTTACAGAGATTCTGGAGGTGTGTACATGGGCAGCATATGATTAACAAGAAATCCCTGATCTGCGAAGCTCCGCAAAGATGCACATACCCAAGCATAAATCAGGCTTGAGTGAGATGGCTGCCTTGGAAGCTAAGAAGTGAAGAATAGATTATGAAAGTTTCCTGTTGGGTTGAATTGCTTGAAACCACTTCAGTGTGATGTTTGTCCTGTTTTTTTATTTCTCTTTCTTCTGTCTTGAGTCATGGATGATGTAGACAGTGATCTTGCTTGCTCTGTGCTACCAAGCTCAAGGACAAATGAACTAGTATTGGAGGCCCTCCAGACATTGGGTGTGGAAACCCTGGAAGACCTGAATTACGTCCAGGAGGCAGATCTTGTCACTGTCCTGAGGCCAACTGAAGCTAGAAAACTGATCACACATTATGCATTATGTAAGTATAAGTTTGATCTCCCTTAAGTGTGGAAAATATAAACACTATATCCTCTCTACATGTGAGGTAATCTTAATTGTTATATTTTGTTTTTGGAAAATGAGAGACTGAAAAAGCATAATTCCTATTATGTCTGTTATATCCAGCTGAAAAGCATGCCAGTGAGATTCTTGATCTGCCTCCCAGAGCTGAGTCAGAAGGCCCTATAGCCACACCCAGAGGAATGATGAGCCCTATAGCCACACCCAGAGGAATGATAAAAAGTGTATTGCCATGCAGAGACTATTCATCTTCAAGTATGTGTGAGAAAATGTATTTGAGCAATTTCTAAAATCTGCATATTTTCTAATTATTACTTCTATTTTTTCCAAAACCCCACTGTTGATATTTATGAAGCAAGATCTTGTATTGTACAGAAAAAGTTCTATGATGTGTGAATATTAAAACTGGTAGATTGTAACTGGTAGATAAGTGTTGTTTATTAAGTAGCGATGATGTGAAGATGAGGTGAAGGACAACTCCGCCGATACTGAGTTGCCAGTAAGATGTTTATTACAAAGTGAAACAGTATCATATCAAGCACTATGAAGTACCTGAGAGAGGATCTGTGCCAATTCTAAATGTCCCCTCTCAAACAGAATATTCCAGCTGCTTATATATTGGACTTGTTGTTGAAACAGGAGACAGAACATATGGTCCTTTTTAAAATGATCTCATCTATTTGGAACTAAGAGAAGAAGGGAGAAAGTGAGAGGCCTACTTCCTATGGGGCTTTGGACCAGGGGGCCCCTTAATTTAAACATTCCTAACCCCTGCAAAAACAGAGCACACAGAGAGCTCCAGACCCCAACTTATGCTGAAAGAGTGTTTTTACCTTCTTCTATAAAAAATGTTCCTTTTAAATATACTTCATAAGTGTTGCACATACAATAATAATAAATGTTTTGCTATTTTTCTTACACCACTTATTCACTCTATCAAACTTTTTCAGCTTTAAATGTAAGTTCTAAAATTTTTGGAAAGCAATATTAACAAGTGGGACTCGGCAGTTCTTCAGCATGGGACTCTATCTGATAAATATCAATTGTGGGGTGCCAGTTAAGGGTGAAGGTCATGTCTTGTGGTCAAAGGTCAGGTTCTTTTTTGTGTCCTAACCAAGGCTCTAGAATAACTTTTTTTCACCACCATCCCAGAACACTCCAGAAAAATGATTTAAAACATCCCAAAGTCAGTGTAAACCATCTAAAATTCTAAATGTTATCTTTTTACATTATTTTCATCTACAGTGGTTATTTGCATAAAAATGCACAGTTCAAATAATAATTACAAAATAAATTATTGTTTTTTGATTTATGTATTTGCTTTGATTGAAAATCTCTTGGCATTAGTAACTTTAATTATGTATTATAAGCTGCTTACAACTAGTGTTTGGAAGTTAAACAGATTATAATACCCTCTCTAATGTCTATTTTAAATTGCTCTAAAAACATCAACCCATTTCTTCTTTAAACAACTGTATTTATTGAAGTTTTTTTCTAAAAACCAAATTTTACATTACATTTGAACACATCTTGATAATGTCATAATTTACCTTCGCCCAATACTCATTTTTACTTAACAGAGCTTGAACACATCACAGTGTAACTCAATGCAACCTAACAGTAAAGATGTGCTGACAGCAGCTCAGTGAGACTCGGGTCTTAAAAAATTGTGACCCTTTTCCAACTCTGAGCTGGTTATGATCCTTATCCCTGTTCTGTCCTGACTTGTAGGTCGACTTGGGTAAGATTCTGTTGTCTTGTGCTGATGATTGGTTTGTGTGTCATTTGTGAAGGTGCCTCTTTTTACTTTCCCTTAAATAGTGCAACAGTTATTATTGCTGGCATGACCGGGATAATGATCACTACTGCAGGAACATTTTGAAATCATATTTTTCATGGGTCTTGCACCTTTGTCAACTAAGGG
Source organism: Colossoma macropomum (assembly GCF_904425465.1). NCBI lineage: Eukaryota > Metazoa > Chordata > Actinopteri > Characiformes > Serrasalmidae > Colossoma > Colossoma macropomum. Next base: position 34,089,339 of record NW_023494787.1, read on the forward strand.
AACAGCCAGTGATTACTGTGGTATCTAGAGTTCCATGTGTTATCTTCTCTTTGGAATGTTTAATTTAGGGGGCCCCTGGTCCAAAGGTCCAAGGGTCAAGGTCCCATAGGAATGGGCCCCTCTCCCTTCCTCTTTTAGTTCCAGATGGATGAGACTATTTTAAGAAGGACCATATGTTCTGTCTCCTTTTTCAACAACAACCACCCTATATAAGCAGTAGGTTATATTGTTCTAGAGGGGACACTTCAGAATTGGCACGGATCCCCTCTCAGGTACTTTATGGTGCTTGATATGATACTGTTTTACTTTGTAATAAACGTCTTATACAAGCAAGACGGTGTCAGCGGAGACGTCTTCATCATCTTCACATCATCGCTATTTAATAAACAACATTACTAAGTAACAGCAAGTGAGGAGATGCTCAGTTGTAGTCAGCCCCTGTATTGGAAAATATTATTAGCACGATCTATGCTAATAATCGATGCTTGGATCGATGCACAGTCGATCCAAGTTGTCATTTTCTAAATGATGGGCAAATAATAAAATGATGATTGAATCCGTGATATCCCTTTTCATCCCAGAAACATTCTGCAGGAGATGTTTTTTGTCCCAAACACATTTTTCCATCCCTGGGACTACAGGACACCCTTAGTCTCAAGTCCTTGTACTAACCCACGTCACTAAGAAAGTAGACTACTTCCCCACCTATTAAAAAAACCTATCTTGGTAACTGGTAGATCCTTACTTTTACTTTGAACTCATGTGAAATATTGTCATTCTACCCTTAAGCCAGGTCTATTCATCAAACCAGTCACATGATAAATGACTGAATTGAGCTCTGTGACCAGGTTTAATAGGGTTTTTGAAAACAATATAGGTTTGAGTTTAATAAGAGCTACATCTTGAATATTCAATGCTGTTTAAAAAAATAATAATGAGCCCATCTATCAATAATGTTTTGTGCTATAGAAATATTAAGTTTTAATTATGTTTAATGGCAATGGTGAATGCAAAAATGTTTCCAATCACTATTTGTAAATACCTCTGTGTGCCCTCACCAGGTAAATACTATGCAGAATTCCAGCTCTTCACTGCCTAGCTCAAGCTCAAGTGCTCCCTCAACTCCTCATAGACATGCTCCAATGGACAACAACTGGCACTTCCCCTGGAATAAAATGTCATCAGAGATTACTAGAAAGCTTGAAAACAAAGAGCGACCAACAGGACATGAAGACATGAACTGATTCGCCTGGTGGTAGGGGAGATCTTAACCATCAGCCCTACACCAGGGAAGAAACATCTTGAGTGAAATTGCCAGGAGGATTGTTTCAACTTATCCTCAGTCATTCAGAGATGTTATTGAAGATCAAGTTGTAGGTAGCGCTTATGACTCTATTACCAAGCAGCTGCAGAGCTGACAACCTGAAGAGGGGAAAACCTCCCTTTACTTAAAAAGACAGGCGTCCAGCACAAGTGAGGAAGGAGAAGACCTACCTTCCAAGACAATTAGAGTGGATACCTACGGCTGTATGAATTGGCAACCAAAGCATCTGCCACCAGGTGAAACCGTGGAGACTCAGAAATGTACACAAGAAGAATTAAAGAACATGCACAAAAACAGAAGCAACGACACCAAAAGTATTGAAAAGAAAATGGTAGCAACTTTCTACACTCAGAGAAGCAACATAATAAGTGGAATAGAAACCCCTGTTCTGGCAACAGAGTGGCCATATCTGATTGAGATGTGTGGCATGATGGCTCACTTCAAAGAACTAATGGGTGTGGATGTTGACAGAGAAGCTGTGTTGAGTAAATGTGGAAGAGTTGTTTTGTATCTCATGTCCTGAGAGAAGAAAAGCAAAATAGAGAACATTCTAGCAGGCATGGAAATTGCCAAAGCAAAACATCTTGATGCTGATTTTCCTGGATGTCTAATGCTGCTTTTGAACCATTTCAATGAAGACCATCTGAAGTTGGTCAACTTCCAAGCACACCATGTATCGTTTAAGGAAATAGCATTTTTTTTCTGCCGTGAACAGGTTGATACTGACACATTAGATAAGGGGCTCACTGGGCATCCTATTAAACCTATAAAAAGTATGCATTTTCAAAGGGTTAGGGTTACATCAAGTGTTTTCGGAAACTAAGGCTTCATCGGGGTGGTATATGCAAGTGTTTTACTATTCCTTAAATACAGTTGATTGCATAATTGGCCATGTGACCACCAGTAAAAATAAATAAATAATTAAATGAACAGTCTGCACCAAATATTTTTGCATTTCATAATTTCAACAGTATTAAGTACAATTTTGAAAAGTTCATGAAGTATTTTTTAACATATTGAGTAAACATTAAGGTAAAACCTAGGATATGAAGGTCTTTTTATTGCGCTAACATGAAAGCCAAATAATGGCAAAATATGTTTTTACAATAGTTCCTTATTATGTTCTTGATGATAAAAAATTTAAAGTTAACAGAATAGTCTGTGACTTTTTACCTCTGCTGTGTACCATAGGGAGTTCTGCCCCGACAGCTGGACACTTCATGATTGCAGTGGACTAGACCATTGTGAATGGCAGTGTTACAAATTTTGGCAATGCCCTTGTACTGATGTTTGCAACATACTACTGCCTCAACATTAGTTATCCGGTAGAACTAGCAGCAACGTTGGAATTCTTGCAAAGGTAAAACTTAAAATGTAATTACAGTGCTTGCAAATCAAAGCAATGCATTGTTATTCCTAGACTTCTTCAAGTTCTTCTTGTCCTTATTATTATTTTTATCATTATTATGGATCTATATTACTCAAGAACAGCTTAGCGTAGAAACTTTGTTCACACTTTGTTGCGTAGGTCTTGAAAATGGCACGGCAGTTATGACTTTTCTTAGATCTTTGTTTTATACTTTTTAAGACATTAAAGAAAAAGTAGTAATTTTTTTTCTCATAGACTTATAGAGAGCCATTGTGAAATCATAATCAGGTTTAAACTGGCTTGAACTAGTCATGCCTACCTACCTATCTATCCCTCCCTCCCTCAACAACTCTGTCTATCTATCTATCTATCTATCTATCTATCTATCTATCTATCTATCTGTCTCTCTACAACTTATATCTATTTACCTATCTATCACTCCCTCCCTCAACAACTCTGTCTATCTATCTATCTATCTATCTATCTACAACTTATATCTATTTACATATCTATCACTCCCTCCCTCAACAACTCTGTCTAACTATCTATGTCTCTCTACAACTTCTATCTACCTATCTATCCTATCCCTCCCTCAACAACTCTATCTATCTATCTATCTATCTATCTATCTATCTATCTATCTATCTATATATCTATCAACCCCTCAACAACTCCATGTTTTTGTCCGTCTGTCTATCTATCTACCTATCTGTCTATGTCTATGTTTTAAAGTCAAATATGATCATAATAGCTGATAAGTTCAATTTGAGATAAATATTGCCCTTTCATTTCAAGATAAATTTCAAGTGTAAACTCACTTATCGGCTGCCTCTGTCCTAACAGGTGCCTTTTTAATAAATCCAGACATACTATTATACTAATATGTAAATGTTTAAATGTTCAGATTTAAAAAAAAATCTGTTTTGTTGTTATTTTCATTATATTTTATTATTCATTTTATTTATTATTTATTTTTTGTTATGTATATTATGTGTACTATCTGTGTTATAATGTTATTTGTATCCAGAATGGTTTGATAATGTTTCCAATGATGTTATATTATGGAAAAAAGGCCATAGTATGTTTTCAGTGACAGAAAACAAAAGCTGTTGTTTCTACGGCAAAAGCACTTTAGAGATTGGTTTGCCAGATTTTAAAAAAAAGGACAAAAGCAGTAGAAGCAGTTGCCAATTTTGACTTGATATTTTAAAGTGTTAAGTGTGTAAAGTATGCTGAAGCACTTGAAAGCCATTACTAATGAGTTCTTGTAATATCCTGGACAAAAGAATTTGTATGTTGTGGTTCAAATAATAATTTTAAAAAAGAATCACTGAGTGATGTTGTAATTTTTAATTCATGTTGGGCTAAATTTTCAAAATATTACTGCAGGTATAACTTTTTTATTCGATTGCATTACTTGTGTAAGATTTTTTGGCAACTACTGCACATTTCACTGTATTTCACATACATACTTATTTGATTTTAAAGTATAATGCAGACAAATCTTATACTACTTTAATATTTTTTTTTTTTGCAGGTTATATTTTTTAAATGAAAATGACACTGTAAAAGTACAGTTAAGCTACATTTAGAGAAAGTGCTTTTATATGTCAATGGCTTTAGATTCAAAGTACTTTTTGTAATAACAGTAGTAATTATCTTAAGCTTTTATTTATCATTTTTTAAAGATAATATTCTGTGTTTTAGAGATTTATGCCACTATTTTAACAGTTAACACGTCACGCATTCGGCTCACTCTCTGGAGGACACAGACTTCATCTCCCAGAATTTTCTGGGAGATCATGTGACTGAACATCTGCACTCAGACTCCAGAGAGAACTCCATTACCCAGAATTCTATGGAGTCTCACATGACTTCGGACTCTCTCAGGCGCTCCTATCAGCGCTCTCAGTCCCCTGAGTATTGACTGTTTTCACCTGTGTGTATGATCATATGACAGGTAGTCTAGAGTACAAAAGCCTGGGCTTCAGTCAGACTCATTGCGAGGTATTGTTTCCCTGAAACTACTGAGCATTATCTTCCTGTTCTGATTGTTTACCGAGTTTTTTGACCTTTTGCTTCGTTTGCTCCGTTTTCGACTTTTGCCTCTTCCCTTGGTACTTGCTTGTTTGTATGATCTGTGTGTTGACTTTTGGCCTGTATTTTGACTATGATTTGTATTTTGCCCTTTTTGACTACGGTTGGTTTGTTTTTATTAGACCACCTTCGTTTATCATCCGCACGCTTCTGGTTTTCTGTCAGAGTGTTACATAACACATGTTAAAAGTAAAATAGTTCATGGAAGTATAGGAGGATTTCTTGTAAAATTACAGTAATAGATGTTAAATATGGTAAAGATATTACTGTTTTTTACTGTTTTTTCACAGTTTTTCTATGTTTTCAATCTGACAGTACTTTACCGTTTTTTAGAGACATTTTCTGGCGCCCCTGCTGCCAGAAAATTACCGTTTTTTTACACTTTTTTTTTTCACAGTGCAGTCTCTGCTCTAATTCATCCCAAAGGTGTTCTATATAGTTGAGGTCAGGACTCTGTGCAAGCCAGTCAAGTTCTTCCACACCAAACTTGCTCATCCATGTCTTTATGGACCTTGCTTTGTGCATTGGTGTGCAGTCATGTTGGAACAGGAAGGGGTCATCCCCAAACTGTTCCCACAAAGTTGGGAGCATGAAATTGTCCAAAATCTCTCGGTATGCTGAAGCATTAAGAGTTCCTTTCAATGGAATTAAGGGGCAGACCCCAAATCCTGAAAAACAACCCCACACCATAATCCCCACTCCACCAAACTTTACACTTGGCACAATGCAGTCAGACAAGTACCATTCTCCTGGCAACTGCCAAACCCAGACTCGGAGAAGTGTAATTTGCCACTCCAGTGAACTTGTCTCCACTGCTTTAGAGCCCAGTGGTGGCGTGCTTTACACCACTGCATTCGACGCTTTGCATTGTGCTTGGTGACGTAAGGCTTGGATGCAGCTGCTCAGCCATGGAAACCCATTCCATGAAGCTCTCTACGCACTGTTCTTGAGCTAATCTGAAGGCCACATGAAGTTTGGAGGTCTGTAGCGACTGTAGCTGAGTTGCTGTCATTTCCAATCGCTTCCACTTTGTTATAATACCACTGACAGTTGACTGTGGAATATTTAGTAGCGAGGAAATTTCATGACTGGACAGGTGGCATCCTAACACAGTACCATGCTGGAATTCACTGAGCTCCTGAGAGTGACCCATTCCTTCACAAATGTTTGTAGATGCAGTCTGCATGCCTAGGTGCTTGGTTTTATACACCTGTGGCCATGGAAGTGATTGGAGCACCTGAGGTCAATGATTTGGATGGGTGAGTGAATACTTTTGGCAAAATAGTGTATATATGCAAGCTTGTAAAGAATGAAAAACTGTTTCCTGTATTAGTACTTCTTTTAGCCTATTCAGAATTACCTCCATTAAAAGTGATGGTTGCTGAGCACATAAAATAGTCCTGATGCCTATCAAAAAGACGTTTTCAGGTTGAGATAATATTGTACTGCATTCTAGCTGTTTGAAAGGTTTTGAGTGCATCCCGAGTGCAGTAAACACTGTTGCAGTGGGACAGACATCCCAAGACGACGATTTCAGCATTGTGCACTTTAATTCAAGTTTTAGCGTTGCGTCTCATGAACAAATGATATCAGGTTAATTATTTTTCATTTATGACGATTACTTAGCAAAAAACCTTTTCAGTTAAAATGATGTTTTTACTTTAGATTATGTTCTAAAGGGTTTCCATTTTCAATGCTTTTGAGTGCCGTAAACTTCTTTTCAGTGAGATGCTGATCCCAAAGCTTCAATTTCAGCATTCTACAGATTCATTCACCAAAGTTAAAGGATTTAGCTTTATTTCCAATTAAAAACAACACATTAGATCAGTTTGATTGCATTTGTAACATCTTCATCTCAGTATAGTTGACTTTTATTCAAAACAACATTTCCAGGTTGAAATATTAGTGTACTGCGTTCTAGTTGTTCTACATACAGTGAGTGCCTCTGAAGTGCAGGAAAAGCCATTACAGTGGGATAAACATCCCAAAATGATGACTTCATCACTGTACACAATCATTATTCCAAGTTATAATTTTTGCCTTTTTTCTCATGACGATGTGATATTAGGTTTATATCATGGTTATATATTTATAATATTATGTTTATAGTGGTCTTCCTGCCTTCCGCCCAATGACCACTGGGATAGGCTCCAGCACCCCTCCAAGACCCAGAAGGATAAGCAGCACAGATTTTGTGTGTGTGTTCAGCGGTCCTAGTTCTAAAGGGTTTGTGAATGGTTGGTGAATAGTGTCTCATGAAAAAATTGTGTTAAGTTGTATCATTGTGTCAAGTTCAACATGTTTTTCAACAAGTGTGATAGGGCTGGGTTTTTGTTACTGCAGTATAAGTTTTGGCCTAAAAGCTCTCATCCTAGGTTATTTTCTATCAGTACTAAAGAGCTGAGTGCTGTATACTAGTAGCATACCTAGGTTGAAAAGCTTCAATCTTAATTTCTTTCAAATTTGGCTATATGCTGGGGTTTTGATTAAAAGACCCTGGGCCTAGACCTCACCTAGTTTCATTTCTACAAAGTAGAAGTGCTGAGTTTGGGGAATGAGACCCAGGTCTTGTCCTTAGAGCACCCATCCAAATTTTATTGAACATATTCCAATGAGATGGGTCTTTGTTAGAGGAACCTGGACCAGAGCTTCAGAGCTCTCATCCCAAGATCTATAGTTTTATTGCTAAATGGCTGGTTTTTGGTTGGTGGAACGTTGTCTGTGCCTTTGAGCTAAATTCCAGATTTATTAGACAACCAATGACAAAGGTCCGGGTTGTCACTATTGTGTCCTAGGTCTGAGCCTCATAGCTCCCACTACAATTTTTTGATCCAATGTCTATGACGTTGGGTATCTGACACTAAACCTTGGTCCTTGGCCTCAGAGTTCCCATCCCTATTTGGTTCCATTAGTGCAATATGATTGGGTCTTGGCTACTGAAGTAAGGGTCTTGGTGTCAGAGCTCTCATTCCTAATGAATTTCTTTCAAGTCTAAAGGTAAAGGTTTAGTATAATGGAACCATACCTGGGCCTCAGAACTTAAATCACAATTTGTGTTCAGCTATGGATACATGTTGAGGTTTCTGTTAAAAGAACTTGGACCTAGGCTTCAAGCTCCCATTGCAATTTTATAATTCTTATTGTAAGTGGTTTCATCTTGGTTTACAGACCCTTAACCATAAACATTGACATTCGCCTCAGAGCTGACATCAGATCGTATTCTATCAAAGTTAAATAGCTGTATAATGAGTATGAGACCTTGGGTCTGGGCCTCAGAGCTCCAATTTAAATTTCTTGGCGCTTTTCTAAATGGTTGGTGGTTAATAAGAAGATGCTTGGTCTGGGCCTCAGAGCACCCTTTTCACATTTCATCCTTTAGAGACTTTTTGTGTATGGGCCTCAGAGCAGTCATCATAATTTCTTTATTACTATGTCTATAAGCCTAGGTTTGTGTTGAAAGACACTATTTAAAGAGGTGAAGTATTAGCCAAAAGTTGTGGGTCCACTGTCTAATACCCAACCCTTAAGAATAATGACTATGTTATTGGAATGGGAGCTTGGAGGCCGAGACTTTGGGTCTTTTAACCAAATTCCTGAACTGATCAGATGGTTGAAAAGAAACTGCAAAAACAGCTCTGAAACCCAGGCAAGGATCTATTACCAATGACCCAGTTGTTTAAACTGTAAAAAATAAAATGAGGAATGGGGACTCTGAGGCCTAGGCCCAGTGTCTTCTTGCCAACACAAAACACCTAAGAATTTAGCAAATAAATTTGGTTGGGAGGTCTGAGGCCCTGGCCCAGGGTCTTGTACTCAATACCCTGCCATTTTGCCTCAAAGAATGAAACCTGGGTCATGGTACAGAAGCAAAGGCCAAGAGCCCAGGAACTAAAATCAACACCTCAGAATAGGGAATATAATAAAACCCTGACTAGTCGCCACGGTTGAATAGAAATTGATATGAAAGTACTGAAGCTCAGGAAAAGGACATGTGCCCATGAGTCTGTCATTTAGTCTCTAAAGAATAAAGATTTGAACAGGAGCCAAAGCCTGGCATCATCTCCCCAACATAAAAACTTTAGAATAGGACCAAGAAATTTTGTTGGATTCTCTCAGGCCCAGGCCCAGGGTCAGTGATGAAATGGTCTGGGGAGACTTTTAAACACTATTTGACACAACAAAATATATGACTCACTATATAAATTTCTGCGTGGAGAACACTGTACCCACCAAGACTGTTTGATGTTTCTCCAACAACAAGCCTTGGATCAACACTGATATAAAGGTTATCCTGAAGGAGAAAAAGAGGGCCTTTAGATCAGGAGAAAGAGGAGCTGAGAGCTGTGCAGAGGGAACTGAGAAGAAAAATCAGGCAGGGAAAGCTACATGAAGAAGATGGAGGAACAGCTGCAAAAAGACAATGTCAGTGGAGTCTGGAAAAACAATCTCACAAGAAACCCAACCCTCAGGCTGTAGGGGACCAAAAGTGGGTAAACGATCTCAATCTGTTTTCAATAGATTGAAAATTGATTGATAACTCACCTCCCCCTACACAGTTACCCCTGCTGCAACTCCCCTCTTCTGCACTCCCAGTGGGGTCCTGCCCCCTCTCCCACATACACCTCCCTCTTCACAACTCTCACCTCATAGCCACCCCCCACTGGTGTCCCTGCTGTCAGCTCAACCCCCATACCCCGCACACTCCAGCACCCAGCCCCCCTGCTTCAATCTGTGCCTTACAAAAGCCCAGGTGAGAAAGGAGTTTAGAAAGATCAAAGTGAGGAAAACTGTGAGTCTGGATAGCATCAGCACCAGGCTTCTTAAGTCCTGTGCAGATCAGCTGTGTGGAAAAGTTGAACACATGTTTAACATGAGCCTGAAGCTCGGGAGGGTACCACAACTATGGAAACATCTTGTGTGGTACCAGTGCCAAAGATGCAGCAACCGAAATACCTCAGCAGCTACAGGCCGGTGGTACTGACGTCACACCCGATGAAGACGCTAGAGAGGTTGGTCCTTGCCCATCTCCGCCCTCTGGTGAGCTCATCTATGGACCCACTTCAGTTTGCTTATCAACCTGGCATTGGAGTGGATGATGACGCCATCTACCTCCTACACAGAGCTCTTTCTCACCTGGAGAAGCCTGGGAGCACTTTGAGAATCATGTGATTTCTCCAGCGCTTTTAACACCATACAGCCTAGGCTCCTGAGGAACAAGCTGTAGAACACAGGTGTGGATCACCACTTATCAAATTTGATTCTGGACTACCTCACCAACCGACCACAGTATGTGAGGGCACGGGACCATGTGTCTGATTTGGTGGTCAGTAGCAAAGGGGTCTCCTCAGGGAACAGTCCTGGCACCATTCCTCTTCACCCTGTACACTGCAGACTTCATGTACAGCTCAACAAACTGCCATCTACAGAAGTTCTCTGATGACTCAGCAATCATCAAACTCATTACAGATGAGAACTGACCCAGGACTTTGTGGACTGGTGTCTGAGGAACCATCCCCTGATCAATGCGGGGAAGACTAAAGAGATGGTGGTGGATTTTCGCAGGAACAGGCACCTCCCTCCACCAGTGAACATCCAGGGAATGAACAATGAGAGAGTGGACTCTTATAAGTACGTGAGTTTTCACCTCAACAATAGACTGGACTGGTCAGATAACACAAGTGCACTTTATAGGAAAGGCCAAAGCAGACTCTACCTGCTTAGGAGACTGGGGTCATTTGGAGTGCAGGGGCACTCCTGAGGACTTTTTTTGACACTGTGGTGGCATTCGCCATCTTTTATGGAGTGGTCTGCTGGGGTAGCAGAGGCCAGCTCTGTCCTGGGAAGCCCCCAAGAGGATGTTAGCCAGACAAACATCCATGCTGAAGAACAGCTCCCACCCTATGCATGAGACTCTGGCAACACTGGGCAGCTCTTTCAGTGAGAGGCTGCTTCATCCCAAGTGTGTGAAGAAATGCTATCACAGGTGCTTCCATCCTGCTGCTGTTAGACTTTACAACCAGCACTGCTCCCTGTAGAACCCTCCTCCACCCACCATTAGACCTCACACACCTACAGCACATAAACTGTGAATTCATCACCATTTTCTCTGTGCAATATAATCAATACTCCATGTAGAACACTTTTAAAATATCTCTTTAGTGTAAAGATTTTTTTTGCTTTTCTATTTACAACATTTATATTGTTAATTCCTCATGATTCCCATGTATAATATAAATCAGTACTTCATGTGCAATACTCCACGTGCAATTTGAGCAAAATATCTTTAAATGTTTTTTTGCCTTTTTAGTTATAATTGTTGATATTGTTAATTTTTGTGAAGAATAGAGTTTATAATTTTTATCTATCTTTTTACCTTTAGTATTATATATTTATTATCTATAAAGTAACAAGTAACAAACTGTAAACCTTGTGAAGTAATTACCAAGGTTAATTACTTGCTTGTTAATTCTGTTCTTGTTACTTCTTTTCTTTAGTGCCTTTGCTATCCCTTTGCTGCTGTAGTACTGTGAATTTCCCCATTGTGGGACTAATAAAGGATTATCTTATCTTATCTTTTTTTTTCACAGCAATACTGAACTGAGGCCAATGATAAAAAAAGATTGCAATGAAATCTCTGAGCCAATACCCAGTGTCAGCCATTTTATCATGAAAGAGTAAGATGGGACATATACACACACAGGTCCAGGGGCCTATAAACAATTGCTTTAGAATAGGGAAATAAAATTATGGAGAGAATTCTGTAGCTCAGGCCAGGGATCTAAAAACCATGACCCAGACTTTTAGTGTTAATCAACCATAAAACCAAAGGTAATGGGCCCAATATCTAATACCAAACACTTAATAATAATAATTTTAACATTGCAATGGGAGCTTGGAGGCTGAATCCTTGGGTCTTTTAACCAAAATCCCAAAATGTTCAGATGGTTGAAAAGAAATTGTGATAACAGCTCTGAAACCCAGGCAAGGATCTGCTATCAATGACCCAGCCATTTAGACTGTAAAAAGTAAAAGGCTCTGAGGCCTAGGCCCAGTGTCTTCTCACCAATGCATTACACCTTAGGTCTGAGGCCCAAGTTCAAGTCAAAGTTTATTTATATAGCGCTTTTTATAACAGGTGTTTTCACAAAGCAGCTTTACAGAAAAATCTGGGTCCAAGCCCCCATGAGCAAGCCAATGGTGACAGTGGCAAGGAAAAACTCACTATGAGCAAGAGGAAGAAACCCTGAGAGGAAACAAGACTCAAAAGGGGAACCCATCCTCTTCTGGTCGACACCAGATAGCAAACAGCATTAGTATAAAATATTAGAATACAAAATGGGGAAAAACAGGCGGAGCAATGGTTAATTAGATAGTTTGAGTTTATGCAGCAGCAGCAGCATCATCAGGGGGGTCAGTCCATGAAGGTCCAGAAGTCTGGCAAGCAGTGGGCACCTGATCAAGGCAGAAGAAGCAACAGCATTAGACCACAAAAGATGGGCAGTTGTTCAACTCGGCAAAGAAAAGGAAAACACACAGAGAATTAGTTCTGTAAAGGGTGACTGATCACAGATTACAGTATTAACAAAGTGCAGCACAGACTCCAGCAGGTCAAAATATTACAGCCTTAACTAAAAGGGAGAAACCGGAAAGGTAATAGAGACATGAGAGCTCCCTGAGATGTCAGCATCCCTCCCCTTCACCGTCAGCAAACTTGAGTGAATGCGTGAGAGCAGCAGGATGTCAGCACCAACACTCCCAGTTTACCATAATACTCTAAGTCCATGAACTCCCAGATCTGCACCCTTTATCTAACAGGGAAAACTAATTACCAAAGGCTTGACTAAACAAGTAAGTTTTTAGCCTAGACTTAAAGACTGAGGCTGTGTCTGAGTCCTGAACATTGACTGGAAGTTTATTCCAAGGTTGGGAGGCTTTGTATGAGAAGGCTCTCCCCCCTGATGTAACTTTATTACTTCTAGGTACTAATAGTAAGCTAGCACCTTTTGATCTAAGTAGATGTGATGGTTCATAGTATGAGAGAAGTTCACTCAGGTACTGAGGGGTGAGTCCGTTTAGAGCTTTATTGGTCAGTAAAAGAATTTTGTAATTGATGCGAAATTTAACTGACAACCAGTGTAGGTTGGATAAAACTGGGCTGATATGGTCAAACTTTCTGGTTCTTGTGAGGACTCTGGCTGCAGTGTTCTGGACTAACTGAAGCTTTTTAAGGCTTTTGCTGGGACATCCAGACAGCAGGGCATTAAAGTAATCTAGTCTTGAGGCAATAAATGCATGAACTAGCTTTTCTGCATCCTGTATACACAATGCATTTCTTAATTTAGCAATATTTCAGAGATGCAGGAATGCTATTCTAGTAATATTCGTTATATGTGCATCAAAGGACAGATCGGGATCTATCGTGACACCAAGATTTTTTACAAATGAACCTGACGTAAATGAGAAACTATTAAGTTTAAGTGTTAAAATAGATAGTTTGTTTCTAGCAGCTTTTTGACCAAGAAGCAAAACTTCTGTTTTATCTGAGTTAAGTAGAAGAAAGTTACTCAACATCCAGTCTTTTATGTCTTTCATACAGTTGAATTTTATCATCTGGTTTGCTTGATATATATAACTGTGTGTCATCAGCATAACAGTGGAAATTGATGCCATGTTTACTGATAATGGTGCCCAGTGGTAGCATATATAATGTGAATAATATCATTCACATTATACTTTATATCACATCATACTTTACTTTTGCGAGGACAGATTTACATTTACATTTACATTTACAGCATTTAGCAGACGGTCTTATCCAGAGTGACTTACAAAAAGTGCCTTGTCTATCTAGAGAAAGTATCTTTGCTAGTTACCAATAGGTTAGAGAGAAAGCTAGTCCTGAGCTCAGATACTGCTAGAAACAAAAAGTCCCTGTTGAGATCTAGAGAAAAAGGAACAGAGTTAACCACAGCGCAGTGCAATACAACACATTTCAATAAGTGCAATACAATACATTACAATGAAAACATAATGTGTCTTCAGTCTGCGTTTGAAGACAGCAAGAGACTCTGCTGTATGGACAGCCAGTGGGAGTTCGCTCCACCACCTGGGTGCCAGTACAGAGAAAAGTCTTGATGCTTGTCTTCCACGTGTCTTGAAGGATGGCGGGTCAAGCCGAGCTGTACTCAAAGCTCGAAGGGCTCGTGGTACAGTTTGAGTTTTGACCATTGCCATCAAGTAGGGAGGGGCTGGTCCATTTTTGGCTTTGTAGGCAAGCATCAGGGTTTTAAATCTGATGCGTGCAGCTACAGGAAGCCAGTGAAGGGAGCGCAGCAGTGGGGTGACGTGGCTGAACTTAGGCAGATTGAAGACAAGCCGTGCTGCTGCATTCTGGATGAGTTGCAGAGGCTTGATGGCCTGCATAGGAAGACCAGCCAAGAGCGAGTTGCAGTAGTCAAGCCTTGAGATGACAAGAGACTGAACTAGCACCTGGGTGGCCTCACGAGTGAGAAAGGGTTGGATCCTCCGGATGTTGTACAGGAGAAACCTGCGTGACCGAGTTAGGTTCATGATATGAGCCGAAACCAGTAACTGGTCATCCAGAATCACACCAGGACTTCTTGCCTCTGCAGACGGAACAATCAGAGAGTTCTCGAATGAAGTGGCAAGATCATGATGATCTGTAGTTGCAGGGATGAATAGCAGCTCAGTCTTACTAGGATTGAGCTTCAGGTGGTGAGCTGCCATCCATGAAGAGATGTCGGTCAGACATGCTGAGATGCGACTAGAAACCTGTGTGTGAGAAGGTGAAAAAGAAAGCATTAGTTGAGTGTCATCAGCATAACAGTGATAAGAGAAGCCATGAGAGGATATTACATCACCAAGAGAGCTAATGTAAAGAGAAAAGAGAAGAGGACCCAGAACCGAGCCTTGTGGGACACTAGTGGAGAGCCTGCATGGAGGATGTGGACCCTCTCTTCATGTTACCTGATAAGAGTGACCCTCCAGATAGGACTTGAACCACTTCCACGCAGAGCCAGTGATTCCAAGGTTGGTGAGGACGTCCAGAAGGATTGTATGGTTGACTGTGTCAAAAGCTGCTGAGAGGTCAAGAAGAATCAGGACAGATGACAGTTTGGCTGATCTTGCTGACTGGAGCTTCTCGGTCACTGTTATAAGGGCAACTTCTGTTCAGTGCGCCGGTTTGAAGCCAGACTGGTTGGGGTCCTGGAGCTGGTTCTGTGTGAGAAAGAGAGACAGTTGATCATAGATTGCACGTTCAAGAATATTTTAAATTAAAGAAAGGAGTGATACCGGTGTGTAGTTGTTGACAACAGAGCTGTCAAGCATGGGCTTCTTCAGGATGGGAAGTACTCTTGCAGTCATGAAAGTTGATGGAACGTCACCTGATGACAAGGACTTGTTTATGAGAAAAGTGATGAAGGGTAGTAGATTCTTGGAGATTGACTGGAGATGATTCACTGTTTACATTTACAAACTGATAGTGATCAGTGAGGTAAGATCTGAACCAGGAAAGAGATATTCCTACTCCCACAAGGTTTTCTAGTCTATCTAGGAATATAAAGTGGTCTATCGTATCAAATACCACACTAAGATCAAGGAGGACTAGCAAAGACACATTTCCTTGGTCAGAGAATAATAAA
The DNA here is from genome assembly GCF_904425465.1 of Colossoma macropomum. Taxonomy (NCBI): domain Eukaryota; kingdom Metazoa; phylum Chordata; class Actinopteri; order Characiformes; family Serrasalmidae; genus Colossoma; species Colossoma macropomum. Next base: position 34,104,793 of record NW_023494787.1, read on the forward strand.
AGATCTTGTACAATTTTCACTAGTGCTGTCTCTGTACTATGATGTGGCCCAAAACCGGACTGAAATTTTTCATGTATATGATTCCTGTGCAAACAGGAACGTAATTGTTTTGCCACAGCTTTTTCCAAGATCTTTGATATAAAGGGAAGATTTGAGATAGGTCTATAATTTGATAGTTCGTAGGGATCAAGGTTAGCTTTCTTAATCAGAGGTCTAATTACTGCTAGTTTAAGAGTTTTTCGGATATAGCCAAGGCTCAGAGAGGAGTTTATTATTAACAGAATAGGCTTGGTTATTTCTGACAAAATTTCTTTGAGTTAACCTGTAGGAATCAGATCTAACACACAAGTAGAAGATTTAGCAGAGGAAATAATTTTAACTAGTTCATTTTGTTGAAGTAAGGTAAATGATTCCAGCCTCTCTGCAGTAGTTACAATATTCTCAAGATCTAGATTGGCATTATAAGGCAGCAAGTTTGTAGCGTTTAATTGTGTGTTCTGAATTTTCTGTCTAATTTTTTCAATTTTATCACTACGAAATTCATAAAATCATTGCTGCTATAGGCTAATGGCATCTGGGGTTCAGTAACTGTTTCTCTAGGATTACTGATAATCTAAGATTATTCTTATTATTTTCTATGAGAGAGGAGAGATTGAGCATGCTGCAGTAAGTGCTCTTCTATAGTCTAAAAGGCTCTCCCTTCAGGCAGACTGGAATACTTCTAGTTTAGTCAGGCGCCATTTTAATAATAATAATAATAATAATTTTATTTATATAGCACTTTTCATGCCGGTGGCAGCTCAAAGTGCTTTACAGACAGGTGATAAAACATAGTTATAGAAAAGATCATTAGTACTTAATTAGAATCAGATGAAAATTAAGAAGATTAAATTACAAGATAAACACCACAAGACATTCAGTTTTAGTTAAATGCTAATTTACATAGATACGCTTTTAGGTGCTTCTTAAAAGTGAGCACTGAGCTTGACTGTCTAATAAAAGGTGGAATTGAGTTCAAGTTTAGAAGCTTAATAACTGAAAGAGGCCTCTCCATGTTTTCTGTATTTTACAGAGGGTATCTGTAGAAGGCCACTATCTGCAGATCTTAGATTGCGTGCCGGAACATAAACAGACAGACACTCTGTGATGTAAGCAGGTGCTAGGTTGTTTTGAGCTTTAAAGACTAGTAGCAGAACCTTGAAATCTATTCTGAATGATACAGGCAACAAGTGCAGTTCTTTCAAAACAGGAGTGATGTGATCTCTCTTTTTTGTTTTTGTTAGGATGCGCGCTGCTGCATTTTGTACAAGTTGTAAGGGATGTGTAGTTTTCTTAGGAAGTCCAGCAAGAACAGCATTACAGTAGTCAAGTCTGCTTGTAACAAATGCATGAACAAGTTTCTCTGTGTGGATCTGAGATAGAAAAGGCCGAACTTTAGCAATATTTCTTAAATGATAAAAAGCTACTTTAGTGACCGTGTTTACATGTGGGGTAAAACAGAGCTTAGAGTCTAAGATCACACCCAGGTTTCGTACTTCAGGTTTGGTAGATGAAGCTAAAGAACAAAGTTTCTCAAAAATCATTTTTCTCTGAGTTTCTTTACCAACAATCAGTAATTCAGTTTTTTCATGATTTAATTGTAAAAAATTTTGCAACATCCACTGAGAAATATCTGACACACAGCTGGTTAGTCTGTCTACAGAGTCTTGATCTTCAGAAGGAATAGAAATGTATAACTGGGTGTCGTCAGCATAGCTATGAAAATTTATACTATGTTTCCTAATGCCATCACCTAGAGGTAGCATGTACAAAGAGAAAAGCAAAGGCCCTAAGACTGAACCTTGGGGGACTCGACAAGAAACGGCAAATCGTTGTGATGAATGATTTCCAAGTGAAACCATGAACTGCCTATTACTTAAATATGATTTAAACCATTCTAAAACTGTGCCTGAGAGCCCGACCCAGTATTCAAGACGCTGGAGTAAAATTTTGTGGTCAACGGTATCAAAGGCTGCACTAAGATCTAATAAAACCAAAATAGAAGGATTTTATGCATCAGCACTGAGCCTGAGGTCATTCATAACGCGAATCAATGCTGTCTCTGTACTATGGTTAGAACGAAAACCTGACTGAAACTTCTCATATAAATTGTTTGATATTAGATACGTATTTAGTTGTTTGAAAGCAACTTTTTCTAAGACTTTACTTAGAAAAGGTAGGTTTGAAATCGGACTAAAATGATTTAGTATGGAAGGATCCATGCAAACTCTTTTTTTTAGCAGAGGCTTCACCAGGGTAATTTTGAAAGCATCTGGAAAAACACCTGTTGACAGAGAACAATTTACAACAGTTAAAACATCATTGTGAACACAATCAAAAACCATCTTAAGGAATGAAGTAGGAACAGGGTCAAGATCACATGTGGATGAACTTAGTTTGTTTAAAATAAAAGTTGTGAGCTCCTCATAGTTGATAACACTCTAGTTGTCTGACAGTCTGTTTCAAAGCTTGAGTATGATCATTATACCACGGGGCAAGCTTTTTCTGCCTTATTATTTTACTTTTTAATGGAGTCACATCATCTAGAGTAGATCGAAAAGTATTCTCTAAGCCCTTGGGCATAATATCTAATTCAGTAGGATTAGATGGACAGCTGATAATTGCGGGAGGTTTCTGATAAAGCTACCAGCTGTGGTCCGCTTAACACGATAGCATGGTGATGAACATACGTTACCACTAAAACGAATTTCATATGAGATTAGGTAATGATCTGAAACTGCTGTGCTCTGGGGGAGAATGGCTAAGTTTTTCTATGTTTACACCAAATGTCAGAATTAAGTCTAAAGTGCTGCAATAATGAGTGGACCCCTTTATATTTTGTTCAGGGTCTTGTACTCAATGCCCTGCCATTTTGTCTCAAAAGAATGATACCTGGGACATTGTTTTGAAGCAAAGACCAAGGGACTAAAACCAACATTTAAGAATAGGGAATGTAATAAAACCCTGACTAGTCACCACGGCTGATCAGAATCTTCAGAGTTTTCTGAGGATGTTTCCAAGCTTAGAGGGTCTCTCGTATCTCAGAATGAGATTGTGTTAACTCAGAAATGTGTTACAGGTCTATGTAAGAGAGTGAATATGAATAAAGCTGCCGGTCCTGATACTATTTGTGGGCACATTTTGCGTCATTGTGCTGATCAGTTTAGCAAGGTTTTTACTACTTTTCCAGTTGTGTACTGAATGTGGTCAGATACCTATAATCTGGAAAACATCTACTATAATACCTATTCCAAAATTGAAAAACACCAAGGAATTAAGTGAGTTTAGACTAGTTGTACTCACATCCCTTGTTATGAGAAATTTTGAAAATATTTTAAAAGATATGATTGTCTCTCTTATTGGTAGCAAATTAGATCCTTTGCAGTTTGCCTACCAAGCTGGTTAACTTTTTATCCTTGATAGGGTGTATAAGCACCTTGAGAGACCCAAATCTCATGTGAGACTCCTATTTGCTGACTTTTAATAAGATGCAGCCTCATATTTTAAATTGAACGACTGGCCTCTTATTTTAAATTACCTGATCAGCTGTCGGTGTTGCTTTTAGATTGTTTGGTCAAGAGTTCAGCAAATATGGGTGAATGGTCATATGTCTTGCACCACGGTCTCAAATATGGATGCACCTAAGGGTTGTGTCCTGTCCCCTTTGCTTTTTATTATGTACACAGACAGCTGCAGGACTTCTAAAGAGGGCAGCTGTATTGTAAAATTGTCTGATGATACTGCACTATTGTCTCTTCTTCAGGGTTCAGAGTCAGATCATGGTTGTGCCCTACCTACTTTTGTTATGTGGTGTGATGAGAACTTTCTTGACCTTAATGTGTCAAAAACCAAGGAATTAATCATTGATTTCAGGCAAAATAAAAAAAGGAACCAAAAGCTAGTATCATACATGGAAAAGAGGTACAAATTGTGGACACATATAAGTATTAGGAACAGTATTTGACTCCCAAATTAAATTTGATGCAAACACAGAGCTGGTTGTTAAGAAGGGTCAACAAAGAACTAATTTACTGCGTAAGCAGAATTCTTTTCATGTTTGTAATACGGTGTTGTGCAATTTTTATCAGTCATTCATTGAAAGTGTTTTAACTTTTTCTTTTATTTGTTGGTTTAATGGGCTGTCGGTGAGGGACAAGAATAGCCTGAATGGCATCGTAAAAATCTGTTCAAAGATAATTGGAGTCCAACAGAGAGACCTGGGCTCCATGTGGGAGAAACAAGTGGCTCAGAAAGCAAAAGGAATTATCACTCAATCTGATCATATTTTGTCCAGTGAATTCACTGTAATGCTGTCAGGTTGGCATTATATCGTACCCCTCAGTAGAACAAATCCAAGTCCAAGCTACTCCAAGTCTTTTATTCCGTCTGCTATCAAGCTACTAAATGTGGATAATAGTGTTTTTAAATGATTTTTATAGCTATTCATTGTCTCCTTGCATTGACTCCTTATTTATTTGTCTATTTATTTATCTATGTGGATTTGGTGTATGTATATGTATGTATAGTTGTGTGTATGGATGGGGGAAGCTGCAAACAAATTGCTCTTTTTGGGATTAATAAAGTACTCTAAACTGAACTGAACCTTAGAATAGGAAAATAAAATTGTGGAGAGAATTGTGTAGCTCAGGCCAAGGATCTAGTAACGATGACCCAGACTTTTAGGATTAAAAAAGCATAAAATCTGAGCTTTGACCTGAAGTCATGGGCCCACTATCTAACACTCAACACTTAATAATAATGACTTCAACATTGGAATGGGAGCTTGGAGGCTGAGTCCTTGGGTGATTTAACTAAAATCCTGACCTGTTCAAATGGTTGAATAGTGATAATAGCTCTGAAACCCAGGCCGTCGGCCGTCCACACATTACCGCTGAAATCAATGCAGCATATGTAATTTGCTATGTGGTACCCCGTCTGTTGATTGGACTCAAAATCATAAAAAATGAATCTTTCAGCCGAAGGTTCTCTTTTTAAAGGTTCAATAAAACATTCGTGCGCAATTTCTGATTTCACTTTGGCACCGCAGTCTTTACATAGACTCGTATGACATTGATGCTTTGTGGATCCTTTACCCCGATCCTGCAACGTGTTGCATTTAGGATAGTAGAATCTAGTTTTGAACAAAGAATGTTCTACAGCTGCCCCGATAGCCGCTTTATGTTTATCATAACAATATTGCGATCTACAAATCCTTAGACATTCTTTACATTGCACAGTCTTTCGAGGCTGATTGGGGCAGTCACAGTCGAGACATACGTTGCAACAGAAATCACATTTGTGATGTTTCGCGCTGTTAAAGCCTGCATGACAGTAAGGACAGATGTAGGAGGTACCTAGTACACCTTTAAGATTTTTCACTCCGTAATAATGATTTTCATGCAAAAACAAGTAAATGGTTTTGTCATGGGGCATCTTGGTGTTTTGATAAAGAGAGTACCCGTTTTTGTTAGCGGCTCGGTACAACACTACAATTTTGCAGCTCAATCGTTGCTCAAAACTGACAATGTCAGCAAAGCTAACCATATCGTTTACAGACAGCCCTACATCATGTTGCAGCTGCCTTGCAATTTGTTCTACTTGAAAAATGTTTTTATCAGGATTCAATAATTGGGAAACGCATAAGGCAAAGCATAGGTTGTCTTTATTGTGAAACATGTACAAATGTTTCATCATTTTCTGAACAACTTCAGAGTTGAAGATGTGTGATAGCTTTTGCCGCCCTCCCCCTTGCGGGGCATGGGCAATTCGAATCACTAGTTGCAAAGTTTCATCCGAAAGTATTTCATATTTACTCTGTATGGCATTTTCGAGCAACGACAGAAAAGAATTCAATTCAATTATCTTATTGTCTACCTGAACACGCGATGAAACATTGAGTGAATCACCTTGAATTTCAACATGTACAACATCACTCGGGCCTACTTCATCATTAACCACATCCAACATTTGGTTTAAAATCTCAAGAACATAATTGTAAAAATCAGCAAAACTATCAACATTACCTAATGAGGAAAAGTTTACACGCCTTCTAATTTCTGTGGTGTTGAACCTGTCCAGATGATTTATGATGATATTTCGATCTATGCTAGGTGTTAGGTGAAGGAGGAGAAAAGTCATTCGGTTCATCTTCTCTTTCAGCGTTAGGTAAAGGCTGAGGAGGAGGAAAGTCATTCAGTTCATCCTCTCTTTCAGCGTTAGGTGATGGGGGATTACTGATTTCATTATCAGCTGTAAAAGAGTTATGCTCATCATGAACAGGGCTGGTTGATGAGTTCTGACTTAAATTTACCAGATTATCGTTTAATCTCAAAAGACTTAGTTCAAAGAAAAAATCCTGAGATGGCACATTTTCTAGGATATTGTGAGGCAGCGGTACAGACTCTATATCAGAGTTGCGTTCATGAGATACTGACAAACTTTCATTAAGTCGGTTCACCGCATCTATTAGAAAAGGGTTCAACTGAATAGGCGATCCTTGTTCTTGCAGATTGTTTTGTAACCTTGACAGACTTTGGTTTAGTTGATAGAAAGCATCATGTAGATCCAGTACAGACACTATCTAATTTGGGGTGCTTGAAAAAGGAATGATTTTAGGCTTCTTAGCATCATCATTAAAAAGATCACTGCAAGGGCGTTTCTGAGCCATTTGAATCATACAGTATATTACAATGATTAATAAACAGATTTACATGTTCTTTGAACTTGGAAAAAGCAGAACAAACTTCTTGCCTTGATCCGTGTGCAGTCACGTGTTTCAACTTTTGTAGCGACAGTTCGACGGCCCGTGACAGATAACGGAAATCGTAAGTGTCATCGACTTCTTCCAGCCAGAATGGTTCCAGGTAGGAGGCATGACTGAAATCTAAAGAGGAACATACAATTAGGAATTTGTAGACAGACGTAGCAAAGTATAAAAATCATTTAATTTTACTTACTCAAAGGACGTCGTCTGGGCTCACCCTCGTCTTGATCTATCTCGCGTCCTAATAAATTAATAAATATAAATAAACTAAAGAAAATAACAAAAACAATGACCATAATTATCTTGAATTAAAGACACTTACGTGGAGAAGTTGGTTGATAAAGCTCATAGGAATTCTGACTGAAATCTGAAGAAGGACAAACATACAATTAGGAATTTATAGACAGACATAGCAAAAAATAAAAATCATTTAATTTTACTTACTCAAAGGACTTAGTCTTGGATCGGCCTCGTCTTGATCTATCTCGCGTCCTAATAAATGAATAAATATAAATAAACTAAAGAAAATAACAAAAACAATGACCATAATTATCTTGAATTAAAGACGCTTAAGTGGAGAAGTTGGTTGATAAAGCTCATAGGAATTCTGACTGAAATCTGAAGAAGGACAAACATACAATTAGGAATTTATGGACAGATGTAGCAAAGTATAAAAATCATTTCATTTTACTTACTCAAAGGACTTGTTACAGGTTGGTAATGAGTCTCACCCTCACTTTCTAAAAGTATAACGTCGTCATCGCTCAGTTCATATCCTTTAATATATATATATATATATATATATATATATATATATATATGTAAAATTATAAAGATATAAAATGTCTAGGCATCACATAAAATCAAAGGACATTTTTTATAGAAAAAACACTTACTCAATTGTTGTGTTTCATGGTTGTCAAAACACTCTGAGGATGTATTTGGAACTGAAAAAATCATAAAATAACCTATCAAGTTGAGCGTCGGTTCATTGTACCTAATTTTCTTGTTAGCCAAAAAACAGTCATGTAATACACACACACGCAGACTATGACTCTGTCACCAAAGTGTTGAATCGATCAAATCAAAGACACATTTAAAGTTAACCTTAGTTTTGAATTTTTTCATTACAACATTTATGCTTAATGTAATAAGTATTACATTCATAAATAGTGTTATTAGATGTTGTAATCTAAAATAGATGTCAATAATAAAATATTACTCACATTAATGCTGACGTTTGTGAATCAAATCTAATGATCCTAAAATAAAAATTACATCAAATAAAGATACATACTATTTTGACCACTACTCCTCTACATTTACTTCTCAAGTACGTTTCATCATAAGGTATACATTTTATTTTGAATTATAGTCTATTTGAAAAAAAGAGTAAAAACAGTGTCGTACAAGTCTGTTCTCGGAATTTTTGGTATCTAACTTTAGTTTAGCTTTACTTTAGTTAGCTTGTTACATAAACACATTAAGTAGGTAATTCATGTTGCTATTTCTACGCTTAAAGAGACGTTTAAAAAGAAAAACTACATGGAGACAGTCTGTTAAAAGCGATACATCATTTTATTTACAGAACGTACACTCATTTTTGGATTACGGTGAACAGTCTGTCAATTATAACAAAGTGTTCTTCATTCATCTTTTAAAAGTCTTTCCATTTAAAAACAAGTTGACAGTCTTTTTCTTTAGTTTCATTCTCAAATGCGTAGCATCTGAGAATGTAAATCACATTAAGACACACATCAAATACCCCTTCGCTTCTTTTCGGACAGAGACTGAAAGTACGCAAACACTGGCCTGAAGGCTTCCATGTTAAATTGTATACCTCATCATAAGAGGGATCACACTCTGTACATCTGTAGATCACATAAGCATTAAGCACAGCACAGTGTCTCTTGAAAACGCTCCAATCGTTCAGATGCAGGGTAAATCGAGAGGACGCATCCGTGAAACTCTCTGTCGGACTGCTGAAGAGGGTAATGCTGTCATTTTGTTCATCAAAAACGAATCCAAAGTAGCTTCCGTTGGATAGTCTCCACGCATGAAATTTGTCCGACTCATTGAGTCGCAAAATTGTTGATCTAGACAAAGAAGATTTCCTGTTCAAAACCAGATGTCTAAATTAGATGCTTCATTGAACAATAGGGAGTTGTTCATGAAGGGTGACACCCCCACCTGGGGACAGAAGGGTGATGGTGGGTGGGTGACTGGTGGGTGTATTGGCGCCAGAAGATTTCCTGTTCAAAACCAGATGTCTAAATTAGATGCTTAATTGAAGCATGGGGAAGTTGTTCAAAAGGTCAAGGGTGACACCCCCCCACCCTGGTGACGGAAGGGTAATGATGATGATAATGATGATGATGATGATGATGATAATGGGGGGTCAAAGGTCAAGGGTGACACCCCCCACCCTGGGTGACGGAAGGGTAATGATGATGATGATGATGATGACGATGATAATGGGGGTCAAAGGTCAAAGGGGGTGGGGCTACAACCTGTCAAAATCAATTAGCAAAACTTATGAATACAAAACGTGCATCCTATCTCTCTCTCTCTCCCCATGTACAAGTGATTTTACACAGGCAGAAGATGAACCAGGTAATGATCTGATCTTCCAAGGGGAGGGAAGGGTAATGAGTTATATGCCTTTTTGGTGTTGACATAAAACAGATCCAGTATTTTATTGTCTGTGGTGTGACATGTTACATACTGTTCGTCAACGTGGAGGATGGAGAAACACGGTTAAAGGCTCCAGAGATGAGTATAAGTGCCTGTGGGTGCAGTGCGTCACAGGCAGCCTCAGTGTTAGCGGAGGGGGGACCATACGCAGTTATCTCTATAACGTGAGAATTCCCTAGGTGTGTAGATCGACCTCATGCTAACGGCTAACAGTTTAATGTCCTTACAGCAGATTTGCTCTTTAATAGCGATGTGCCCAGAGTTACACCATCTGTCATTCACAAATACTGCCAGCCTCCCTCCTTTCCTCTTACTGCTCTCTGATGTCCTGTCCGCCCGTATGAGCTGGAAACTATCCAAAGTGACTACCGTGTCCGTACACAGCATGATGCTACACTTGCGGTATTCCCTCTGATGTCATATCAGTGCTGTCAATTCGTCCATTTTATTGGAGATCCTACATTTCCCATGATGACTGAGGGAAGAACAGGTCTATAATGTCTCCGTCTGGCACGACGCATAGCTTTGGCACGACTCCCCCGTCTCTTCCTCTTCAGCTCACGGGATATATCAGGTCTCTCATCCGGCAGCACCGCTGTGTTGCGTCGCGCTAACAGCTGATCCCTATTGTAGACAATAGGGCTCCGTACGGGATCGCCAGATGTGGACATAAACAGAGAGAAAAGTAGAGCAAGGACCAGGACAAACGCTACAAGTTTGGTGTCCATGGTGAAAAAAGCCCTTGGCAAACAATCAAAAGTAAAGATACTTAAAAAATACAAGGAGAAAATTACAGAAAGTAAGAAAAATCTTATGATAATGATGGCACACTCATTGCAAGTGCTGCAAACTTTGCATGCCTGGCCAGTAAAGTGTCTCTCGAGGTTGCCTGTAGCATGCGTCAGCCCCTGTTTGTGTGGACTGGATCCGAGTCAACATCTCTGGACTGAGAGACTTTGGAATGATGACTGTCTGGCCCTTAAACATTATGCCATTCTGAACAAAGAGTTTATCTTTGCATGACCAAAATTCTCTAATGTCCAAACTTGTGTCATCTTTGCACTCAGGCCAGTTGTTCAGAACCAAAGTTTTTAGCCGCTGCATCTGTGTGTCTTGTTCTGTGCGTGCTCTAATGCTAAGTAGGCGCTAGTCTGTCACTTTGAGGTAATCACATTGGAGGATGTGCTCCAAGTCAGGATGCTCTTGCTCGATGGTACAGACAGTGTGCTTCTGGTGTGCTGATGCTGGTTGTGTATCAGGCGCTGCGGCCCTGCTCAGCATGTCACTTTTCTGTACATTTCTGGGCCAGGCTTGTATACCACCTCCAGATTGTAATTCTGTAAAGTCAAGAGCATGCTCTGGAGGCACTTTGGTGCATGTAGGAGAGGCTTGGAGAAAATGATTATCAGTGGTTTGTGGTCAGTTTCTTTTGTGACTTCAGCGCAGCCATACAGATGATGGTGAAAGCATTGGCATGCAAATGCAATGCTAAGGCATTCCTTCTCAATTTGTGCATAGTTCTGTTCTGATGAGGGCCCTGGCTGCATATGCAACTGGCTGACCATCCTGCATACGGCAGCATCCCAGTCCAAGTTGGCTGGCATTACTATGTATAGTTACTGGCTTGGACACATCATAGTACTGGGCCGATGTGAAAAGGCGCTTTATTTCTTGTATTGCTCTGTCATGTTGTGGGAGCCAGTGCCAGGCCACGTCTTTGTCTGTCAATCTCAATGGCTCTCACAGCTCCGACAGTCCAGATGAGTATCTGGCGAGATATGTGACTTAGTCAATGCAAAGTCACAGCTTGTCTGGTTTCTTAACACAAGTGAGCGGCTTGTCCTGGGTAGCCAATAGCTGCTGATCTTGGATAGTCTGGGCATGATTCAGCACTATTTCTTCTCGATTGTCAGTAGAACCTGTTGAACCTGCATGTAATCCTTTTAATGACTGTGATAATCTGAAATAGCAAATTGATCCCATGATTGACTGTATCAAACCAATTAATCTAGTTCATGACTATATAGTCTTTTAATCAAGTTAATGACTATATTGATCCTAAATAGCCAATTAATCCATTTTATGACTATATCAATCATGGATAGCTGGTTAATAATATTAATGACTACATTGATCCTGGATAGTCAGTGAATCTAGTTCTTGACTGTATTGATCTAGGATAGCCTGTTAATCCAGCTCCTGACTGTACTGATCCTGGATAGTCAGTGAATCCTATTACTGACTGCATTGATCCTGGATAGTCAGTTAATCTAGATCTTGACTGTATTGATCCAGGATAGCCTGTTAATCCAGTTCCTGACTGTACTGATCCTGGATAGTCAGTGAATCTAGTTCTTGACTGTACTGATCCAGGATAGTCAGTAATACAGTTCCTGACTGTATTGATCCTGGATAGCCTGTTAATCCTATTACTGACTGCAGTTAATCAAGTTAATTACAGTGTTGACTCTGGATAGCCAGTTAGTCCAGTTTATGACTCTATTGATCCTAGACAGCCTGTTAGTCCTGTTACTGACTGCATTGATCCTGGATAGTCAGTGTCCAAGTTCCAGACTGCATTGATCCTGGATAGTCAGTTAATCGAGTTTATGACTGCTTTGATCCTGGATAGTCAGGATCTAGTTCACGGCAATGTTGATCGTGGATCCTTGACCATTGACTTTTAAAGTGTTTTTTCAGTTGATCAATGGATTATAGAGTACCATGAATGGTTTGACATACTGATTCAATATCATAATGGACAAAACGAAGTGAAAGCATGTGTAGTGTGTTAGAGCAGGGCAAATGCACAACTATACAGAGCTCTAGTGTTCCAGGATCTGAGTTTGAGGTCATGGTCCATGATGTACACTCACTGAGCACTTTATTTGGTACATCTACCTTGTATATACACATATTGCCTATTTTATCAGCTCCACTTACCACATAGATGCACTTTACAGTTCTATAATTACAGACTATAGTTCATCTGTTTCTTTGCATAATTTGTTATCACACCTGTTCTTCAATGGTCAGGACACAGGTATTGTAAAACTAGAAAGTGCACCTATATAGTAAATGGGGCTGATAGAATACAAGGAGGTGTATGTAAGAAAGTGCCTAGTGAGTTTATATTATACTTCATTTTCTTTACATTGTAACTTTTCTTGTTTAAATTACATTGTAATCTTTTATTCCTTTATATTTTTAGAAATTCTGTTCCAAGAGGTAGGAAACAGAGGAATTTATTAAAAAAGCTGTTGCCAGTGAAGAACATAAAGACTTACATCCATAATCTGAAGCATAAAGAAGATGAAAAGAAATATATTTCAGAGATTATTGATAGGGAACAAAATTTTGGATAATTTCAAAGGAGAAATTCTTATTGTAAAGATAGGGGCTATTACCTGTGTCTCTGGTGACCTGGGAAAGTTTTTAAAGGAGGTCACAAAGCTATAGACTGCAAAACTTATCATTTAATGTCAAAACTGACTGGCTGGCATAAATAGTTGTTGTCCAGCAGACTTTTTCTCAGCGTTCTGGTCATAACCCACTTTCTGAAGAAGATGGCCATTTTCAGAAAATTTGCCCTGAACTGGTGAATCAGATTGTGCAGTGGATATCTTTAGGAGTGAAGCCAGACATTATCCTTCTGCAAGCCCATGAATGGTCAAGAGCTCGAGGACATGATGACCTCAGCAACCAAAAGTACTTTGTGAGTTCAGACAATGCCTTCAACATGTGGTGGTAGTATGAGGAAGAATTGATTGAGAGAGGGGGGAGAACCCTGAGAACTTGGGCTGGAGTTCTGGGCAGCTTCTGCCTGTAGCTAGAAGGCCAGATCCCCTCTCATAGCTGTAGTAGGCCTGATGCAGGACTGAGGAATGGGGAGGAGATGGGGTGGCGGTGGGGATTGCGAACACATCGTCACGGGAACGGAAGGTGAGGATGTGAATTTATAGGGCGTTAGATTGAAAGAAGGAGGGGTTTCAGCCATGCTCCTCCCCTCAAACATCAGTTATAACTACATTTTGTTACACCAACAATTATCTACAACATTCGCACGTGCATGCTTCAGAAGAAACATCTGGATAAAAATGATTCCAAAAGAATAACAAAACTGTTTACTGGTCCTTTTGAAAAGGATGTTGTATTTTTTCAGCGCTTTAGTCAAGACCATGAGCTTATCATTGTTCTGCAGACTCCATGTATGAGAAGAAACCTACAAGAACATGGAAAGAACATTTTATTTTTTGATACCACTCATTGTGTTAATCAATATTCCTTTCCACTCTTCACAATGGCTGTGTGAGATGATCATGGGCATGGAATACCTGTTGCATGCATTTTAGCAAGCAGTGAGAATCAGCAAACCCTTGAATTTGCTCTTCAGAAACTCCAGCCATTGCTTCCTAAACCACCAAGGTATAGAAACTTCTTGATTCATTGCCTTATGTTAACACTGATTTGTAGATTTACCAATACCTCAACCCCTTAAACTCTAAGGACCTGTATGTGGGCCCACAGTTCAATCCCTCATAACATATCTTACATATTTGTTTTCTTAGTAGTTACTGAATTTAAAGTAGTTACTGAATAATTCATCAAAATCACTCAAAGTAGTTACATAATAATTTGTAGACGTAACTGAATAATTAATTATTGTTACAAAGTAATTTATAGTAGTCATTGAAAAAATTATAGTAGTATAGTAGTAATAATTCATAATAGTCACAGAATAATTTATAGTAATTACAAAATAATAAATAGCAGTCACTGAATTATCCATTCTACTCACTGAATGATTCATGGTAGGTTTTATAATCAGAAATGCAAGACATTGCAAATTCAAATATTAATATTACAGTCTGTCGGGCACATATGAACATGCAAAAGATACTGAATTATATATTTATTGCTCTTACTTAGCATAAGGATTAAAATCACATTACTTTACATTAATATCCACACTGTATTTTCTTACTATACTATCTGTGTCTAAAGCGTACAGTTGGATAAATATATTGAATCCCCTTTGATTATTTCAGATGTTTCATGGTTGACAAAGACATGTGTGAAATCAATGCTTTGAAAAATGTCTTCCCAGAATCAGAGGTTCTCCTGTGCTGGTACCATGATCTTCAGGTATGTTTAATTTTATTAACGTATGCACATAAAGGTTTTCAGGGCATGTCTAGATCAGGTTATTGTCGTATCTACAAAGTTATGGTAACAGACTTTTCTTCCTAACAGGCTATTGTACGTTGGCTGATGAAGTCTGATTCAGGAGTCAGTGGACCCTCCAATGCTGGCACTAGAAAAGCGATAATAGAGTTCTTCAGATGAATGAAAACTTGTGCTACCATTAGTTGTGGTTATTTGATCAAACTATACACTGCCATTTTAATAGTTACTCCTACCTTGAACCTACACTTGTTGGCCATTTTTATCTGAAACAATTGCCATATACAGTCACACGCAAGAGTTTGAACACCCCCAGTCAAATTATGTTTTTGTGGATTTTCTAGGTGAAAATGAGTTATTATACCCTCTACAGAGGAAACACATATAGAATGTGATGTAAATGTGACACAGGCCACATTTTGTGTTTTATTTTTTTCTCAATATGTTAAATTCACAGTTTTACTATTACTCACTGTTGCAGCACAGTTTGTCAGGCCCCCTCTACCCCATCCAACAGTGCAATTAGACCAGCACCACACACAATACCTTGTCAGTGTCACTGCTGTGCTGAGAATGTGTTTTGACAAAAATCAGTAACTATAAACTGCACCCTGGTTTCTGACTTCTCGTTGCACTCCAGCCATCACATGGATTTGTTCAATTTCATCAGCAGCACCTGATTTAATTTGATGATTAGATAAACTATACTATACTGTGAAAAACTTGGATGGTAACTGTAAATAATGGGGATCATAGACATATACTGCCCAGAAAAAGTACAATACAAAAGTGTGTGTGTGAGTGTATGCAGTTTCTTGATGCTAATGGATAAAATTCCATAAGTGAAATTTGCACACCAAACATACATTGACTGATTAAGTACATCTCAGAATTATGATTTAAGATGTAATTTTTTTTAAACAGGACCATTCCTCTAAAATTTACTATGTTAATTTGTGTCCAAAATTTAAGGTTAAAATGTATTAATCAAATCATAATATTTTATATTGCAGCGTCATGGATTCTCCAGACAGACCGTCTAAGGCTCAAGATGGACCTCCGATCTTGAATTCCTTGAGCAAATGGCGCTATCGTTCATTTATTCGGGACAACTTACAAAAGTGTGGAATACCTTATTTCGTGTGTCCAAACAGTTTAAAATGACTGAAACTGAAGGAGCTGCCCCCAAAGACCAGTCAAATTTTGAGCGCGAGGAAGGCCTTCATTTGCAGTGACATACCTAGACACTGCTGGCTCCATTTGATTCAGGAAGAAAACGATGTTAAACCTTCGCAGAAAAAAAAGCAGGAAATTGACAGATTCAGAGCGGACGACAGTCTGTTTAAACCGAGCATAAAGAGGAGATGTCTTTCGATGTCGTATTTGACAATTTTGCCGAAAGAAACCCGGCTGAACAATCGCAACATCGTTTTCCGTCAGACCAGACTGTGTCACGGTAATAAACATGCCGAAGTATCCATTTCCGAAAAGGAGTTGAACCTGTTAAACCAGACCGTTCCGAAAACAAATGAAGTGGGGGAATTGCATGCTATGATCTTAAAGGCCAGAAACAGGTCATATTTGGTTCATGACACAAAACTCAAGGCCGAACTGTCCAGGTCTGCCACAATCACACTGAAGGCTAGATCCGCCCATTATTTGCGTCAAATCACCCTGACCATCACGAACTACTGGATATTTATCATGCAGTCAAACATGTTCTGACCAGTAAGAAAAAAAAAGCCTTTTTCCTAAGAATTCATTTTGGCCATTAGAGGTGCCGTAGTTTGTGAATATAAGCAGTGAAAATGGTTATTCCAGTTCAAGTTGCAGTGTGTGGCTAAAAAGTAAACATGTATGAGCCCATAAAACCTTTTAACGTTTTTCTCTCTTTATCACCAGCCAGCGTAATATGCGGGTGCGACAGCTGTCATATTCCACGCCCACCTGAACCGATGTGTGAATTCCAGGACGATAAAACGGCGATGCGCATGTGCAAGGACATGCCCAGCGGTGATTGGGGGAGTTCACCCACACACCCCCCGAGCACGATGAGGAGAGTTCTGATCTAGACCGTGTGGACATTTCAGATTCGACCAGCGCGAGCAAGGTAGAAGATGAAGCGTCCGGCATGACCAATCTGGAAAGTGATGAATTTATCGTCGTTGATGATGATCTCCAAAGCAGACCGTCTTCACCGAGCGACATCGAGCAGCGTGAGAGAGAGAACACGAATGCTTTCTCAGGAATGGGGTCACAAGATCAGTGCGAGGAACCTCTTGACGCTGGTGCCAGCTCAGAAAGTCAGAGTGAAAAGCCTTCGGACCCCGGGCTGAAGGACCGAGCCACGAAAATTGTAAAATTTATTTGGGCAAGAGCGATTGTCTTGGCTGTGCGTGAATGAGTCATGAGTTGTGGGGGGTGTCAAATCGATCACCCTTCACAAAAACAAAACAGTTGCCTGGAAGGTGTTCCCGTAAGATTTCTGGACGAGTTAAAACAGAAGTGGCTGAATCTCATATCCACTTGTGAATTGGAGATCAAAGAGTCTCTAAAGCGACACTTTGAATTAAAAGAACATCATGATGGTTTTGTAATAAACATTTTCTGTAGAATTTACACGCTGACGCCGGAAAAATTGGGGGAATATAACCCGCTGTCCGAGTACCTGAGCAGAGACCCGTCGGATATTTCGAGTCGGTTTTACGTGCAGCTAGATGAACCTCTGGACTGTGTTGCAGAATCAACAGCCGCCACCGTAGGTAAAATTCTGATGCGGTCTGAGGTTGACAGATCTGTGAGGTTGAGGTTGACAGATCTGTGTAGTGATTCTAAGCTTTTTATTTTGTATTTTAGTAATTTGAGAGTTTGTGTAATTGTTTCTAACACATTTATGACATCTTTTGATCGCTGCTAGTAGGTTTACATACCTTTTTGAACCCCTTTGTGTATTTGTATTAGACAAACTGTGTAGTCTTTTTATTTTTTTCATTTTGTATTTTAGTAGAAAAAAACACGTAACCTTTTAATTTTATATTTAATCATGTAACCATTTTTTTCATTTAATATTTAAATCATGTAACCATTTTTCATTTTAATATTTTAGTAGAAACGTGTGACCTTTTAATTTTATATTTAAATCATGTAACCATTTTTCATTTTAATATTTAATTCATGTAACCATTTTTTCATTTTATACGTCAATGTTCCTCACATTTAGTTTGAAACTAATTTACCTATATCTTGGACTAACGGTTTGTCAGTAGATTAGATACTAACAACCAAAAACATAATAAAAGAAATAAAACATTTATAACAAAAAAAACTATAAAAAACACATGAAAACCTTTAAACAAAAAAAATAATAAAAACCATAAAAACCTTTTGAAGTCGTCTTCATGTTATCAGTTTGTTTTTGAGTTGCCCACGAAGAAAAATATAAAACCCTAAAATTTTTCAAACCACGACCATCTGAGCCGTCACCCTGCATTGCTGCAAGAATTGTATCATAAACCGGGCGCAGAAGGCAGTCTGTGGGGTAGGCAGCCCTTTATGAAAAGCATAAGAAAGGTGGGGTTGGTTAAAAATAGCGGTGAAATTGAAAAGTTTTTACAAAGTTCAGACACTTACACCCTACACAAACCCAGAAGAATAAACTTTAAAAGGAGTTTCGTACTGGTGTCGGAAAAGGACGCGCAGTGGCAGATAGACTTGGTGGATTTAAGCAATCTATCGGAACACAACGATGGGAAAAAAATTTATTTTAACCTGCATAGATGTGTTTTTAAAATACGCATGGGTAGAGCCGTTGGAAAATAAGAACGCCAATAGCGTAACAAAGGCCTTTGAACAAATACTTTTACAAGGTAGAAAACCCGTAACTCTTTAAAGTGATCAGGGACAAGAATTTTGTAATCATTTATTTAAAAAAACAATTAAACAAATATAAAATAAGACATTTTACTACGGCTAGCAAATTGACGGCCTCTGTGGTGGAGCGATTTAACAAAAGCCTTAAAACACGGATGTTTAGATATTTTATAGCTTTTAACACCTTGAGATATTTGGATGTCCTTCAGGAACTAGTGAGCTCTTACAATCACACCTTTCACAGATATCACAGCCCTGAAGAAGTGAACCAGGGTAATCAGATAAAGGTGTTTCAACATCTGTACGGGAAAAGAATGAGAAGCGAATTACCCCCGCCCAAGTTTACAGTAGGTGACGCGGTTCGGATTTCCAAAGAACGCAGGGCCTTCATGAAAGGTTATGAACAATCTTTTACAGATGAATATTTTTTTGTGGATAAAATTATTAAACGAGACCCGCCGATGTACAAACTGTATGTATAAAGAGACCTCGATAATGAAATAATAGAAGGTTCTTTTTATGCAGAAGAAATGCTGAAAATTATTGTACCTGAAAAAAGTCTATCGTGTAGAAAAAATACTGGATAGGAAAAAAACTAAATCCGAGGTACTCGTTAAGGTGAGATGGAAAGGTTGGGATAAAAAATTTGACTCCTGGGAAAACGAAAATTCTATCCTGGACGCTCGATAAACCCGTGAGACCGGCGAGGCCTACCCAGAAGCGAGGGAGCCATCATGGAAGAAACCAGAGATTTTTTCATCACTTTGCCGAGTAACGCTAGCGACAAATTATACCCTCAGAACGATATATCCAGTTACAGGGTGAAGTTAGCCAAAACTATTCTTCTTAAGGACAGATGGGAGGTAGGAGTAGCCAAAATAAGTTTTCCCCTGAGTTGGTACACGCTGGCAGACGGCGGCCGACAGGAAATGGACTTTTGGGTGTGTGAAGGACCGGATCTCAGCAAACAGGTGGCTTTTAAATTAAAATGTGGATATTACACCTACATCAACGACATTTTGACCGAAATGAACAAATATTTTAGAACCACCAAAACCCACGTCGAATTATATTTGGGTAAAGTCACGAGACGGATAAAGTTAGGAGTCACACTAGAGGAGATTAAACGACTGACCTCGCTGAACAGATGACCTATTCAGATTCGAACACACGGACAGTTGGCGCACATTCTGGGCTTCAAGGAACAGAAGTGGATAGACCCTACTGAAACTAAATTTCCTGCCCATATTAAAGGCAGAACGTTTTATTTGTTTCTTTGTTCGGATATTTCTTCGCATCAGATTGTAGCCGATTCCTTGGCTCCTCTTTTGTGAACTATTCAAATACCCAAAGCGCATCTGGATTTCGTCACACTAAACTTTGGCAAGGTGCATTACAACCCGGTCGGCAAACACGTTTTTGATGAAATTTTAATAAAGTTAACGTCAAATTTGGAAAAGTGATCGTGAAGCTACATTTTAGACCAATCCGATAAAAATGTCTGCTTATTACGCCGACCCTAGTCAATACGTGCGCTATTACATGGAACAAGCCGGAGCGGGCATAGAAGGTTTCAGCGGAGCGCCCGTGCAGTATGGAAGAGGGATCGGCAACGTTTTTCGGGGTTTGTTTAGACTGGTGGTGCCTCTGCTAAAATCGGGGTTCAACTTGGTCAGACTGCACCTCAAGACTTGCTAAAAATATCGCGAAAGACATGGTTTCTGCAGCAGCGGGAAAATTATTAGGAAACGTGTCAGAAAGGCGGCAGGAGGGCGAAGGCCTGGTGGTTTCGAGCCGTGCGAATCGACGCATGCGCCTGCCGGGGCGACGCAGTTCCGCACCTTTTAAAAATAACAGCAAGCTGGCGGGTGCGCTCGTCCGCTCCATTCGTTTAAGGAATAATAAGAAAAAAGAGAGCGAGCGGAAAACCGGTGCGAGCCCCGACATATTTTAAAAGATGTCTCTTATACACAGCGCCTCGGCAGAATGCATGAAGTCCGAGCTGGACCTATTTATGATCCCTATGACGCAACACAGTATAGAATCCTACAAATATGTAGAAACACCTCCGATCACGGCCATTACCGATAACGGACCCCTTGAATTTTTTATAGCGGGGTCAGGGGACACCTACGTCGATCTGAACCGTTCGCTTTTGTACCTCATGTGTAAAGTTACCAACGCGGACGGAACCGATCTGGCGGCCGTAGGTTTCATTAATTATCCCGCGGTTACTCTTTTTAGCCAAGTCGACCTGTCCCTCGGCGATAAGCTAATTTCTCAAAGCAGTTCGACGTATGCCCACAGGGCCATTATGGAATGTTTGCTTAATTATTCCGAACGTACTCTGAATTCGCAATTCGCAGCGGGGCTGTTTCGCAAAGACACGGCGGGGCACATGGACGAAGCGGATCCAAACAGGGACAATGGCGGCTTAAGGTGGCAAAGCGCTTATTGGGAAATGAGCCGAACGTTCGAATTGATGGGGCATTTGCATAACGATTTTGCATTTCAGGAAAAGCTTCTTTTAAATTATGTCGATGTGAGAATAAAATTAGTTCGTAATAAAAACGAGTTTGTTTTAATGTCATCGGATCCGAACCGGGGCTATAAACTTCACATTTTATCAGCCCTTTTGTACGTGAAAAGAATACACGTATCACCCAGTGTGAAACTGGGCCACGCGTCAGCTTTGCTCAAGTCTAACGCCAAGTACCCGTTAGAGAGAGTAAACGTGAAAGTGTTAAGCGTACCGGCGGGGGGTCGCGTGTCAAACCAGGATAATCTATTTTTGGGCCAAGTGCCAAAATTCATCGCTATAGGTTTTGTTCATAATGAAGTTTTTAGCGGATCTTTCGCGCGAAACCCTTTTAATTTTCATCATTACGACGTGGAATCTTTAAACCTGACGGTGGACGGCGTGTCCCTTCCGTCCATGCCTTTTTGACCCCTTTTGCCCAGACAGCGCTGTCTGCGAGAATATTTCAGCCTGGTTGAGGCGACGGACAGAGGATTGAGGGACCAGCTTTTGGCCATCTCTCGTGAAGATTTTTCTCTGGGCTACTGTTATTCGTGTTCAACTCGACCCCCGACAAAAGCTCCGGCGACCACGTTTCGTTAATACAGTCGGGTAACGTCAGGCTAGACCTCAGGTTTCAAACGCCTTTGCCCAACACCATAAACGTTATCGTGTGTGTGGTTTTCGACAACGTTTCAGAAATTAATCACAAACGTGAAATGCTTATGGACTATTTTTGAAAAAAATGGACACTAGACAGATTGCTAAAGCCATGCGATGCACCCGAGGGTTCAGAGGCGTATTCCCCTGCGATCAACTGCCATGGGTGTCAAATCATGCACCTCCGTCAGGTTTTATAATTTATACCCATCCCCACACGCAACCTGGCCAGCACTGGCTGGCCGTTTTGATGTTACCGGATGATAATGCTGAATTTTTTTATTCCTACGGGTTTCCGCCAGACTTCGAATTTTTCCCTAGTTACACCATGCTTTTTCTAAAAAATAATTCACGGCAAGTTTTGTGTAACGCTAGGCAAGTACAAGACTATACGTCCGACGCTTGCAGACATCACTGCGTGTATTTTCTAAAACAACGTATGAAAGGTCTTACCTTTTCACAAGTCCTAAACTGTTATAGCCCCAGTTTACAAGAAAACGATCGCTCGGTTAAAAAATATGTGAAAAGTTTGCTGCGGATAGATTCTTACTGTCATATTGTACATGGTGTGCAAAGATGTGTTTACCGTTGTGATTTTATCAATAAATGATTCAAAATGATCTTTCGTCTGTGTGATTATATATTTCAAGAAAATCGCTACACTTAAAAAAACAAATGTTTATTCAAACACACATAAGAAAAAAAACATTAAAAGAGTTGAAAATATGAGATGATGCTTTAATGAAAAACATATGAAAATGTACTTTGATTTAGATTAAAAATGGCATGATTATTTAAACATAGACATTACCCTTTGATTTAAAAAATGACATGATTATTTAAACACATGCGTATGAAAAAACATATGAAAATGTACTTTGATTTAGATTAAAAAATGACATGATTATTTAAACATGTACATTGTACATCTAAGACGTGAAAATACATTTTGGTTTTAATAAACAATGAGACAATTCAAACATACACTTTGGTTCAAACAAAAAATGTACCTTGATTATTTAAACACATGCATATGAAAAAACATACACATTACACTTTGATTTAAAAAATTACATGATTATTTAAACACGTACATTAAAACATCTAAGACGTGAAACTACATTTTGGTTTTAATAAAAATTAGACGATTCAAACATACACTTCGGTTTAAACAAAAAATGTACTTGGATTATTTAAACGCATGCGTATGAAAAAACATATGACAATGTACTTTGAAAAAAATGGTATGATTATTTAAACATACACGTTACCCTTTGATTTAAAAAATGACATGATTATTTAAACGCATGCGTATAAAAAAAACATATGAAAATGTACTTTGATTCAGCTAAAAAATGACATGATTATTTAAACATGTACATTAAAACATCTAAGACGTGAAAATACATTTTGGTTTTAATTAAAAATGAGACGATTCAAACATACACTTTGGTTTAAACAAAAATGTACTTGGAATATTTAAACATGCGTATGAAAAAACATACGACAATGTACTTTGAAAAAACTGGTATTATTTAAACATACACGTTACCCTTTGATTTAAAAAAATGACATGATTATTTAAACACATGCGTATGAAAAAACATATGAATATGTACTTTGATTTAGATAAAAAATGATGTGGTTATTTAATACAGGCAGAAACATTTTTAATCCACCCCGGATTTTTTAACCTGCGAGGGTGTACTCCTCAGCGTGCTAAATGTTAAAGAGTTATCCCCGGACCCTTTGATATATTTATAATTTTCCAACTCACTCCTCTCAGAAGAATTTCCCAACGCCCCCAAAGGAATGTTAGCGTCCACCAAGCTGCGAAGAAAGCTGCTCCACCCGACGGGTTTGTAATTCAACTTCTGATAAGAGGTTGCCGCTTTTAACAAATCATATATATGACTCCCTTCCACGATATCCCCTCTGTAAACAAATTCGCCGCGAGCCGTCCACGCGTTTTCCAGCGCGTCCATAATCAGTTGGGCTTTGTTTCTCGAACGACTGGGCAAGTGTTCTAAAACCTTTATGGAGAAACCATCTGGTGCTTTACTTTCTTGTTTGGGAGGGAAACTTTCGGGAAGTCAATTCATTTTTTTCCAAAGATTTTTGTTTGACCAGAGTCAGTATTTCCGCAAAAGCTGAGAATACAAATCCAGTTTGGTGTCTGTGGATAAATCCTTTCTCTCCAAGACGGATTTCCCGCTCCAGTTCATTCTCGCTGTTTTCCCGAATGTCTCTTTTAGGGGAGGGTGTGAATTTTTGCAATTGTTGGGCTTTAAGATCCACTATTAAATAACCGAAAGGTTTACTCGTAGCGTCCTGGAACGATTCCAGGAAATATTTGATTGTCCGGGATACGTTTGTTTAGCCAAAATTGAAATTTGTAACTTATCTCTAGGGTTTTTAAAAAGTACCAGGTACGAAGCGTTTAAACTAAGGGTGCGAGAATTCTTTCCTCGATAAAATAGATTCTGCGTCAAATATATCACGCTAAGATTATTGTGGTGAGAATATTTTGTGAAAACCTTATCTAATTCTACCGACTGACTCATAACGTCCATCATATCGTCCAGAACTATCAGAGTCCCCCTCCTCCTGACTGTAGGCTGCTCGGGGCTCCTTGAACGAAAACCACATCAGGCATAAGCTCCAGTAGTTCGTCATAACTTTTTTGCCAGTTTTCATAAAACCACATGATTTTGCCAGGCTCTCCGTTTAGAGTTTTGGAAGAACATTCCAACAGTCTTTTCACAAAGCACGTTTTCCCGAACTGCTAGGTCCAGCCAAAATGCAGGTAAACGGCAACTTTAGTCTGACGTCAAAATCCATAAGGCACGGTGGTAAAGTCGGGTCTCAGTATTCTCTTATTATAAATTAAATTTTTCAGAGCTCTGACGTTTTGCAGAGCTAGGTGTTTTTGTTTCTTTGAATTAAACGGGTCTCAGTCAGCAGAGTGTCAGATCGCCCCGTCTGAACGTACTGCTCCACCAGCCGTTTAAAAAAATCAAAATTAAGGATTTAGAAGTCTCCGGATTAACGGTAAACCCCTTGACCTTAAGAGAAACTTGCCCACCGGCTGTGACGAAGCAATAGCTTCTGGGTCCTGTAGACACAAATTCCTTCATATAATCTCCATCCGTTAACTGATTTGACAAATCTTCCAGATAAAACCCCGTGGGCGGGGTGTATTCCCCCGGTGTTGCTGTGAACATGACAGAATCCGTATCGAAATATAACACCCGCTTTTTTAATTTTTCTAGTAAATCATACAGTTTTAATCGTCCGTAAGCCGCTGTGAAAACGGCTACAAATACGTTAGAATCCAGTTTTTTTGCAAATAATCCTTTTTGTACTGCCACTGTACGAACGCGACATTGTCGTTAATAAAAGTAAAATAAGAAATGCGTTTATGTTTGCAGAACATCAGTTCTAAAAAGTCACGAGGCTCCGTTATTAATTCGGTGTTCATCAGATTCGTTCTCTGCCCAAATTTCCCCTAACGAGCGTTCAGAAAAAGTTTGCTAATGCTCCTTTGAGCGGGGTTGAACCCGATGTTTCGCATATCCAGTTCAACACCTTCGTGTGGCGTAAACTTAAACAAATAGTCATAGTCATTCTCAGCGTCGGTGTTCACACCTGGGGGGAAGCCGCTGGCTTCCACCTTGTTTTTCAAATGTAAATCGATGTATCCTGCGAATAGATCACGGGACTTGTTCAAAGTGCCAAACTTTGTACACTTTCCCGATCGTGTAGCTGTGGTTTAAACTCCTTTTGATCTCCTCGGTGCAATAAACACCCGTTATGGCTCTCTCTTCTTCCGAATGTCGACATGCATCCTTGGCCTCCTCTATGGCGAGCTGTTTTCGCTTTTAATCCTTTTTTTCTTAATATCAGGAATTCAATTTGAACATGTGAAAATTTAATTCTTACTAGTAAAAATTGAATTCTTACATGTAGAAATTCAATTTTTTAACTCAAGAATTCAATTTACACATGTGAAAATTTAATTCTTACTAGTAAGAATTAAATTTTCACATGTTCCAATTAAATTTTTATATCAATTTATATCAAAAATTTAATTTTTACATGTGAAAATTCAATTTTTACTAGTGAGAATTCAATTTTTACTAGTAAAAATTTAATTTTTACTAGTGATAATTCATGAGTTTTCCTATTGATTTTAATGGGAGAAACATTTTTACTAATGAGAATTAAATTTCTACTAGTAAAAATTTAATTTTCACATGTAGAAATTAAATTCTTGATATCAGGATTAAAATTTTTACTAGTAAGAATTAAATTCTTGATATCAGAAATTTATTTTTCACTAGTAAAAATTCATTTGTTGATATCAAGAATTTAATTCTTACTAGTAAAAATTGAATTTTTACATGTAATAATTCAATTAGAACTAGTAAAATTATATTTTCTACAAGTAAAAATACAATTTTTACACGTGGAATTAACATTTTTACTAGTACAAATTGAATTCCTGATATCAAAAATTAAATCCAGAATTCGATTTTTCTAGTAAAAAAAATAATTCCTGATATCAAGAATTCAATTTTTACTAGTTCAAATTTATTCAAATGAGCCAGTAATGTGTCCGTTTAAATCTGTCCAATAGTGGCCCACTGTCACTGCTAGTGGGAGTGTCTCCACAGATCCAAGGTTGCCAGTCTGCAGCCTGCTTAGAATTTTAAGGTTTTCATAATAAAATGAGAATGGATGAGAGTAAACAGAATTATGTATTTTAATGTGTGCTTTTAATGTTTAGATATTCCCATACATTCATGGTAGCTTATATTTTCGAGTCTTGGTTCTTGAAGAGCATTTTGATTTTACCATCTGTAACATTACTTATGAAGTTGTCTAGCAACCATGCTCCTGCTACATGGACAGCCAGTGAGCGAAATGGTTGGTGTGTTACTGAATAAAATAGTTGATCAGCGGAGGAATTTACTACCTTGTTTGTGTTGTGGTTACTTCAAACATGTTTAATACAGATGATGTGTGTCATGTTCCCCAATATTGTTTTCTTACCACAACAGGCGAAAGACGTGGACGTGGGAGAAAGCCTGGGCTTAAATTGCAGGTGAAGTTTTTCTTGTTACAAGATTCTAACCAAACCACCGTACCCAATTCACTGGATTCAGAACAGCTTGACAAATCAGGCTTAGGTATGATATTACGTTCTTTTTTTGTTTGATTGTTTTTAGTTAACAGTGATTTGTTGGTATAGAGGTACTTTGGAATTCCATTATAATTTACTTCGTTCATTCAGTCTGCTTTCCATTACTGGCAGGTTTACTGCTTTGCATAGTTTTTTATGACCTGCTAGAATACATCCAGTTCCTGAATAGTGAAATAATTTGATGAAAATGTTGAATGAAGTGTTAAAGCAGGAAAATGCAGTGTAGTGCAGGGGATCCCAAAATAATTGAATGACTGGCATCTTAAGTCCAAGAAACTGACAGCGCTGTACAGATTTGTGTTCTTTCTCTCTGTCATGTTCTATTCATTTAATTACAGAATTAGAAACAAGATGAATGTCTATGTAAAACATAATCCTAAAGCCTGAGTGTTAATTCTGCATCCTGTTGATATAATTACTAAAAAGTATAGATAGATAGATAGATAGATAGATAGATAGATAGATAGATAGATACTTTATTGATCCCGAAGGAAAGTTAGCAATTTAAATTTAGAGGCTGTAAGTATATAAATTCAGTCTATTGTCTTACTCATATTAGTGTTGTTTGTTTTTACAAAACTGCTGTTTGCAGGAAGAGGAAACGATCACTTGGGTGATGAGATGAACTCAGGTCCCTGACTGAGTTGAACACATTCATTTGCCAAAGTTTTGCAAGCGTAAGCCTTAATGTGACCGGTTTTCGTCTTGCCAGAGCTACAAAGAGAAAGAAACTACTGGTTGTCCAAGCAAACTCTGTCAAAGACTTGAAGCGTTAAATTGGCAGAAGCTGAATTTACATACTACCCAATTCACTCTCACCTCTGTATAGACAGGTGGGTCATGATTGACTGCGTTACTTTTTTTTAATTAAAGTGAACTTTTCTTAAGGAAGTCTCACTATTATTCAGTAACTTTGTACTTGCATCTGTGCCGGTGTTCTATTTTGTTTTGCTTTACTTCAGGCTTATTTACTTCCTTGTGCTGGCACAACCTTCTAAATTTACCATAATAGTTTATTGCTTAAGTTCAATGTTGGATAAAGTGCCATGAAAATCAGTATACGTGAAACCTGCTAATTGAAGTTGTTTGCATTATTTGAGGTCATTAACTTATCATTAAATGTATAAGATCTCTGTGAGTATTTAGGAAAATAAACTGAAAAGCTCTTTGATTATAAGAATATTGAAAATGTTTGTGCAGGCTGTAGCATCCCTGAGTCAGAGCGGTGAAGGAAGATCCAGTGCTAGTTCAGCAGCTGAGACAAGAAACAATCCAGTACTTCCACAGTTGTGCCAGGTAGAAGCTAATACAAGTTGTTGAGGTTCACAACATTTCACAGTTTGCTGATTTTCCTGCTCATGTGCTCTTGGTAATTAGCAAATAAGATAAGGCTAGTTCTCAGTCAACTGAGAAAAGTAGTATTATGCTATCCAGTTGCTTAATTATGTTGCAGTTTGATTTTCATAATTCTGTTTTCGGGGTAAATAACTCATAAAAATCATAAATCATAAATAATGAACAGTGGACTGCAATAATTCTTACAGGTCTCTCCCAGTGTACATTCTGAAATGGCCACAAGTGCATCAGCGTCAGTAGAAAGTAATGTTATAGACCTGACAGGCCAGGTGGTATGCCATTTACATCTAACATCATTTTCTGAATGCAATTTAGGAATTTTTGAAATACTGTAATTGACAAATTTAGCAATACTGTTTATGTTGTAGGATGAAAATAATGGCCATATATATGTAAATGCTGGCACTCCTGAGGTGAGAATTATATAATTCTATAATTCATTTTGTAGATCTGTGAACATTGCTTGAAATATGTTTCATTTTGGTAGATTACCTGTGTAAGCTACATATTTTCTTTTTAGCAACATCTTAAATAACTTATAACGATGTCTTAAAATTAACACGTAATCCTCTGAATCAGGTGTTCTACAGAACTAATCAGTCAATTCAAGATGTAACAACTTCCCAAAACAGGTATGTCTAATTTTAAGATTGCAATATTATTTTTCTCTACTA
Organism: Colossoma macropomum; assembly: GCF_904425465.1. Taxonomy (NCBI): domain Eukaryota; kingdom Metazoa; phylum Chordata; class Actinopteri; order Characiformes; family Serrasalmidae; genus Colossoma; species Colossoma macropomum. The sequence continues at coordinate 34,133,757 of NW_023494787.1, forward strand.
AAGACTTATTGTTAGTTACTGTTAGACATGTTGGTTGATATTAAGTAACCTTAAGCCTACATAGTTTTTATTTTATTTTGTTTTCCATATGTGTGTGTGCATGTTCATGTGTTTGGTTTGTTTGTTTGTTTTGTTGTTGTTCCATCACAGCAGAACTGACCAGACCTCTCTTTCTGAAAGTACCCTGGAAGACACACTAATGCACTGTCCCCTGACAAGTTCTCCTGTGAGTACCAGACATGTACTTAGACATTTAGACACACTTATATTTGCACACAGGCATAATGACTTTGTTAGTAAATATGCAGCAGGTCTGCCTTGGGTTTATAATGCAGACCCCTAATTTGTTATTTCATTTTTTTTTTTCAAGCAGATACGGGGGAGCTTGCCAGCAGCAGCTGGAGGAGTGTCTCATAACCAGTTCACAACAATCAGGTTCTCAAACATTTATTAATCTGCTACCATTTTACGTATTTTCGTACGAGCCAGAGAAAACCTATCATCTTTCTGATGAACTGTCACTAAAGTTAGTGGACTTTGTTTATATTACATTGAATTTCATGGTTATGGTGGTTGTGTTAAACATTTCACCAGACACCAGTAACTTAATTTCAGTTATCTTTCTTTAGAGAGCTCACAATTTCTTAAAATTATAAACCATGATGGTTATTTACAGAGCAGTGTGAGAAGATTTGTCTCAAGCTGATGCTGTGGCCTATGTCTGACTGAACCACAGTTTAAATGTTTCTGCAAAACTGTAAATGGAGCATGATGTATTTTTGGCACACCATGTTTGTTAATGGATGTAGATTCATGTATAGCAACATAGTTTTTTTTATGCTTTGTTTCTTTTATGTACATATAGTGACATATTACCTGATAGTGAACCAGATGAGGACACCCAGATGTTGTCCTCTCCAAAACGCCCCTATAGTCCCTGTGATGTGAGTCAAAAATTTAGCTGTATACTCATTGTATGATTGTATGCTAGGATCAGAGCAGAAAAACTGAAAGTAACATTGTAATCAGCCTATATGTTTAATCAACACATTCTCATTCCTAGCTCGTCAATATTCGCAGCTTGGTCAAGAGCCCCCCGCGTCAAGTATCGCCGCGGTGGGGTGCCCCCTAGCGTCACATTTGGACGTGCAAGGTAGGCTGACAGACTTCTATTGCTTTAAACCAAGTCGTAGTTTCGACCAGCCTGGGACTGTACTGCTACTTAAATTATAAAATTATGCATCATAAAAATATAGACCCCTTGAAACACAATTGAAACATTAAATATTGCAAACTATTGTAATTAATGTGTAAAAATCATTGCCGTTTTTGCGGAAAGTTAAAGTCAAATAACGTTGGCCAATCAAACAAGCTTCGAAATCCAGAATCGATTGCAGTCCCTTTTTTCTTTCAAACAACGTCTTTAGTAATAACAGTGCCCAGCTCTGGGGTTATAAATAGTCATACTGCACTTAGATTTAGTGCAATAAAATCGGAACGCTTTTTAAAAATAAGGACTTTTTTAATCAGCCGGACAACGGCACGTTGGACGTGTTAACGTCATTCCCTGCGACGATCACATGCACATTTCGTCGAGAGCTTCGGTAAGAGCACCTAGCAAGCGAGCTCCAGCTAGTGCTACAGTAGTTTTTTTCTTGAAAAATCACGAGTTCTATCGAAAGATAGCGCATGTAAATAACGTATGAAGGCGTGAAATGAAATCAGTACCACATAACGATTGCATATGGGAGGTTATAGACCATTCTTAGAGTTAGACAACACGTGTTGTTTTGAGGGAGTCGTAGTTAATGGGGAGAGACTAGCAAACTCTAATTGCACGTTCGAAATATCTAAGTGTTTGTATATTCTAAATGTTTAATGTTTGTTTTTTGTTCTTCAAATTCTCTGAACAGGTCCTTCAAGTCATCCGTTAAACCCAAATCCAAAGGCACTTTTAAGAGCCATCTGTCCGTCTATCTGTAAGTCCGTCTTTTGTGTCTGTGTTTTCCTTTTTGTTCTATTTGTTATGAATACATAGGACATTTTCTATCTGTGTTGTTTTTGTTGTTTCTTCCTGTTTGTTCATCTTTAAGTCTGTTAGTCTGTGTTTTTTTTATATATATATTCTGTCAGTCACACTATAATAATGAGTGATTGGGAGCTGGAAGTAGAAAATGAGCTCAGGAGTGTTGATGACCTGCTTGAGCACCTGCAGGCAGAAGCAGTTGCTTCTGAACTTACTGACTTTGGAGAGCTTCAGGCAGGAGCGGTAATTTTCACATTTTTATTTAAATTTCTTAAATTGCGCTGATGCTGTATCCTATACTGTTTATAACAGTATAAAAAGTTTTTTTTTTTTTTTAATAAATGCACTTTAAAGATACATAGTCACATTAACATGCAGCAATAGAGTAAATGTTTCAACAATCAAAAAATGTTAAGGCTAAATTAAGATTTAATACTAACTTAATCATACATACTAATGTATGATTTGTGATATATCTTGGCAGAAAAAATAAAATGTTCACAAATTTGAGGAATAGAGTTAACACGGTCCTTATCAAAATATTTAGGGCCCATTTCATACTGGTGAACCAATGAAGGCACCTGAAAAAAGAGTCAGATGGAGAAAGAGAGACAGTAATGGGAATGAAGTGTATCAGAGGCCAAGGTCAACCAGAAACCTCTCAAAACATGGTCAGTATTCAGGATTCATGTGATATTGCAATTTATTTAAGTCATTACAAGTTGTAAAAATAAGTAATTTGACTTTGTTTGGTACAGATGGGCACAGGAGTAAGCCACCTAATGATGACGTTCCATCTCATGCTTCTAATGAGACAAATGGTGGAGTGGCCGTAGCACCTGAGCCTCTTGGTATGTATGTTGTGTTTTGTACTGGACATTTCCAAGCATGACCGTAACTAGCTATGAGGACACCGAAGTCCTTGATAGTTTCAGAAGGGTTTTCACTTTCCTCCATTTATGAAATTAAATGTAGAAACAGCTCCATTATGATAATACGGTCTACTCAGAGTCAACTACTTTCTTTACCTACTCATAACATACAACTGGCATGAGAAAGTTCACTGTTAACCAGCATATTAATGATCATGTGGCTAACATTAACAAATCAGAAGGTACATTAGACTGTATTTTGTCTCATAAACTGTATGAGTAGCTGCCTTTCCTGTTAGCTGGGTTTTGGTAGACACAGACTTCTATAATGTATGTTTAATGTGTGCTATTTCAGTAATCCGTGAGGACAGAGATGAAAAAGACAAGCAGACAGAGAAAGGAAAATGAAATTAAATAAATTTGAAAATATTACTTGATTTAGTCTAGGTTTCAACATTATTTAAATAAACCTAACAGGGTAGGAGTCAAATCAGTTTATGGAACAGTAGTTTATAGACGAATGGGATGAGGGTGGAATAAATGAAAGAAAAAGATGCATAACAGTTATGAGAGGGTAAAAAGGAGCCATGATCGTGTTAAAAAAAAGAATTAAAGGAGTAGCTTATGGTTGGTGTAAAGGTGTAATATGGTTGCAGTTATTTTATTCACTGTGAGATGTAGGTCACATTTCTGCAAATAGACACTAAAATTTTGATCCTGGTTATGGCCCTGTTTCCAAGGTTTCCCACAAGCACTGCTTTTGGTGAGGTTTGTGGTGAAATGTCATTAATGTTGCTTAATACAAACATTGTTTTGTGTACTCTATAATTTTGGCAGAAACGCTTCTGCAGGACCTTCAGTACTCACTTAGTAGTGAGGGTTCAGATGCCGAGCAAGAAGCAGCAGCACCAACATCATCTCTTCTAGCTGCCTCAGACTGGAGCACACGCAATAGTTTGTTCTCTGAAAGGTGGAGGGAAGAGAGACCACGTCTGGTAAACAGCATGCTGGCTCAAGAGAATGTGGCATCATACATCTGTCAACAGTGTGGGTTTAATCCAACTGTCATGCAATGTCGAGACTGCTTACCACATGCATTCTTCTGTGCTGAATGTGACATCAAGGTACACACTAGATATGTGCTTCATAACAGAGATGCATTGATATCAGGCTTCTTCCACCCTTTGGCTCCAACCACTTGTGTCAATAATCAACATCTTTCTCAATGTGGTAAGTTCTAGTTTGAGAGTAGAATATAGTTATTTTCTCTTATTTATGTATTCTTTTTCATTAAATTGGAAGTTTTTTGTGATTTTTTTAAGTGCGGTCTTTACCTGTGGCATTGCCTCACCAAATCTGTGGTTGCCCACCAGAGGTGCTAAAAGTCCATACGGGAAAGATGGTCACTCTTATCACAATGAATGGTAAGGATACAGATTAGTTCTATTTTTATTCTACAAAACATTTAAACGTTTTCTATCTTAGGCTTATTATTCAATTTACCATAGTGTTAATCACCAACCTTTTATAACACAGCACCTGTTTTTTCTGTATATACAAACTTGACTGTATTTAGAAACATGTTCCTTGTACCTACTCTCAGTGACTATTAGAAACACCTACCATAGAAAATAACTTTATAGGTTTCCACTACTAACTGTAGCTCATATGTTGGACTAACTGTAAACCCCTCTACTCTGTCCATCAGGTGACAAGGTCACAACTGACCAGATATTATTTGGGTAGAGGACCATTCTCAGCACAGCAGTGACCCTGTGCTCTTTGTCCATGCACTAACATACCCCAACACAGCAGTGCTGAGAATGGTCCACCACCCAAATTATACTTGGTCAGTAGTTGTCCTATTGTGTCCCTTTCTGTTTAAGGATTGTGCAGAAAGAAATGGGCTACAGTCAGTAATTGTTTCACACATTATAGACCACTTCTAAGAATTAAATTGTTTGTATTAGAAGTTGTTCAGAGTGGCTTTTACACATGTAAGAAATATTAATGCTATATTATGATTAATATCATCTTTATTAGAGAAATAAAAGTGTTTTCCATTATATATCGGCTGTTATTCTTTTCAATATTCTTTTCACTCATTATGTGCAAAATTGTTACAAACGGATGTACAGCATTTTGGAATGAAACTGTTTAGTTGTTTATTTGCACCTATGTGGTAAAAGATTAATGAGTATATGTGCAAGGTAAGTACAAAGTAAGTGTAGCTAATAACTTCCAGCTGATTAAATATGATACGCTGCACATCATTAGCCTGCTTAGCTACTTTGCTCTGACACTTTATAGAGCAAGATGTGTCTTACAGCATATTATAAAAATAATTAAACTACAGCATAACTAACATTTTGTTATACTTTTTGCTATTGTGTAGGAAGATATGATCTCAACCTGCCAGAGCTTACCTGTGAAAAATGCCAGTCTGTCTGCACCACTGGAGTTGATGATCTGCTAAAAAGTGGTTACTGGCCTGCCACAATCAGTTTCTCCACCATTTATACTGTGGATGTCTTTTCTTCTTTCCAAGAAATGAAAATGGCAGCACCAGGCTTGTCTTCTCAAGCATTTCTAAAAATGCTTGATCAGAGAACAGTTCGCTTTGGCCGTGTAAATGATTACAACTTGTTTTGTAGCCTACAGTATTGTAAATCTGTTTATAGTGTGAAATGGTAAACAATGCACATTTTTATAAATTTCACTGTGTTCAAATAGACGGGCAAGATCTCTGCAGACAGTTTCCATAAGAGTTTTATGGAATGGGTTGCTGTATGTTATGAGGTCGACAAAATCTGCAAGGAGGATAACTTTATCTGTCCTGCCTGCACCCCTCATATGCTTGCTGTGTGTGGATGGAAACCGCAAGCATTATCGTTTTAGGAATACAGCAAGGTATCCCAAAAATCGTGGATGTCCTGTATTTAAAACAACAACTTTGAATATATTTAGTACAATTTTATGGATATATTAAAAACTGTTGTATACTTTTTTTTTTTCCTAAGAACCGAAGAGCAGGCACTTTTTGAAGGTGTTTTCATTTCGAAAGATCAGGACGTGGCCAGTTTTGTGGACTACATTCACCAAAGGACTAAACATGTAAAATTTGTAGTTTTCATTTGAACCCTCCGATCAAGAGACTCATACTTGTTTAGTCAAAGAAGTAATCTCAAGATACTTTATAAAGTTGCTAATATAAAGACATTTTTCTGTCAGTAAAACATCTGTTGTTGCCCTTTACTTTGGGCAATTTTTTTCACTATCTGTAAGTATCTGGAAAAGGTGTTTGTGGAGGGGAATGGACAGCGGCCAGAGAGATCGCTCACAAATCCAACAGCAAGGTGGATGAGGAGGGCCTGGAGCGTGCAGTTTGCAGACACGGGGTGCCTCTGTCTGCCCTTAACATGTACAGGGGAGAAATTTTTGCTTATCCACTGTTCCTGCAGAAACAGCTAGCAAGTAGTCGTGGAAACATAACTTTTTTCTGCACTGACGTCACCTGCAAATATTGGCCTTACCTTCAGAGAGTCTGTAAAGATTGTCCAGAACTCCAGCATCTTCAGAACATGAGACCCTTTTTATCAGTCCTTCACGCCAAAGCCCATGACTTAAAATGTGAGGTAAGAGAACATTATTCTGTGATAGAAATGAAATGGTCTATAAACCTTTCCATAACTTTGTGCTAATCATTACCAACGTCACTAATTTTGGACAGTTTTTGAAACTAGGTTAAATGGAGTGGGGCTTACCAGGAAAATGCTGGCTCTACACTAGGTGAGGAGGTAGAACAGTGTAATGTGTTCCTTTCCAGGATTGCTGTGACTACTGTTGTTTATTTAGTGGCAATGGTGTTTAGATGTTGTGAAGAAAAACTCCGCCGATACTGAGTTGCCAGTAAAAAGGTTTATTACATAGTAAAACAGTATCATATCAAGCACTATAGAGTACCTGAGAGAGGATCTGTGCCAATTCTAAATGTCCCCTCCCGAACAGACTGACCAACAGCATATATATATGGTTCTTGTTGTTGAAACAGGAGACAGAGCATATGGTTCTTTTTAAAATGATCTCATCTATTTGGACCTAAGAGAAGAAGGGAGAAAGTGAGAGGCCCTCTCCCAATGGGAGCAAAGGGGCCCCCCAATTCACATTCCTAGCCCCTGCACAAACAGAGCACATAGGGCACTCCTAGATACTACCACCTCAACTTATTGAAACAGTGTTTTTACCTTCTTCTATCAAAGGTTTCTTTTTAAAGTATACTTCATTTTCCCCTCCGAGACTTCCTTAAAGTCTCGAAAAACAAACAAGTAGCTTATACATATTTGTAGTTGTAACTAAATAACAATTCTTCCTATAGCATAACCTTAGCCATGCAACAGCTTTCTGGAGTGTGAGAGCGAAAAAACCTGTCCGGCAGCTTATCATTCCTGAAATATCCCTCAAACAATCTAGACAGGAAAAATTCTCTCACGGCCCCTCTGCCTTAGGCGACCACATAAAGTACTCCAGACCACTTTAAAAGAGGGTATTCTGACAAATTGTATATGGATATGACTTAAGCAAATACATATGGAAACCTCAGAAAATAAAATCAAAACAATGTCCACATTCAGGCTGGTCGACCCATCGGACCTTCCAATGGACCTTTCCCTGCCTATCCCTAAGCATCCGAAAAAAGAAAAAAACATCTGAGGTCCCAATGTACTTACCCCATAACAGAAAACATCCGTCTTCAAACAATTAAACAAAGAGCATATTATGAATTTAGGTACTACTCATGCACTAAACAACTCAATCCAACTAGTATGTCTTACTATGATTATCACTTTCTTATAAATGTCCTCTATCAATATCACCCCTTACCATATAACATAACAAAATCCAATACTATGCAAATATATATAAAGACATAAAAATGTATCACACTGCAACTCCTCAGCAGCGTCGACTCTCAGTGTAGTGTCGATGATGTGTTGACTCTGGGCATCGTATCACTGTGTCCTTATTTAAAGTCCTTCAGTCCAATCTTATTGTCCATGAACATCAGGGTCCCCAAAGATCCAGCCACTCTTGCAGTGGTCTTCCCCCAGCATTGTTCTTGAAGAAAAGAAAGAGAACCACCAACCAGTATCTTTTGCAAAAACAACAGATGCAAATTGAAACATCACATATGGGTTAACACCTTATAAGTAAATGTGAAATTCACAGTATCATACTTTCACATTATTCTCAGTTATAAATCCCCTTTTTCATTTCCCCCTGCTATCATCCCACTCTATAGTAAGAGACTACTAAATACCCTAAATAGTAAAAGAAATAAATGTTAAGATTATAATAAGAATAGATATTCAAAATGGATATTTCTCCATCAGTTCACCTTCTATCACCACTTCTTCGTCATCATCTGTGTCAGTCCTATGTAATAATGGCATCTGAACCTGATCTCCAGGCATCACAACTCCAACCCATCTCAATATCATTGCCTTCGCAAAAGTTAACACCAATGTACAGCAACAGAACATCACACTCAAGGATATAAGAACTGCTACCATGATCTGAACCAACACTGCTCCCAATGGTCCTAATTTTTCCTTCAACCAAGCATTCGCAGACCATCCAGCTCCGTCCGATGGGCCAAACGCATCCCTTATATGCTTTAATGCATCTATGACACTAGTCATATTGTCAGAACTATCAGGAATCAAAGTATAACAAGCATCACCAGTTAAGTTCAGAGCCACACATAGGCCCCCTTGTTTGGCCAAAAGATAATCAAGAGCCATGTCATGTTTCAGCAATGTCAGTCTGTGACTCTTTTGAGTATTTGACAAGTGTTCAAAACCTCTTATAATCTCATTTGCAAAACCCTGTAGGGTGTAGGTAATATTATCAATGTGATCTGCCAAAAATGTCACCCCATACCATGGAAATAATCCTATACCCCACTTCTCTCCTAGGCTTATCCTCCAATGATAGGACTCCAGATTATGAAATTGTGCTAGTTCCCTTTTCTTCCTACTTCCTGAAATAGCCTCAGATTGAACCTCATCAGAAACTTTTCCCTTCTGGACAGTAAAAACTTCATATGGCAGCTTCAACATCGCCATATAACAGCATCCTATCCACCCATACGGTAGAAATATATATGCCTTATCACCACAAACCCACCAAATATCCTTAAAATTCCCTATAGTTACATTTCCCGGCAACTTTTGGTTCCGCACCATCAAAATTCTACTCAGTTTGCGATGTGGTACCTGAAAAGTCACTTTATACCCCTCTGTCCACACATTTTGAAATGGAACAAATTTCAACTCTGGCTCAAAATAAGTACATGTGTATTCCCCTTGATCTTCCCATGTTACATTACGCACTAAAAGTGAACAATCATCTCTAACTTTTAACCACCTCCAGTCATTAAACAACAGATACTTCCTCTGATCACGAGGCACCATATCAACTTCAGGTCCTGTTAACAGCACATCTTCACCACGACTATTTTTCCACATAGGAGGATTATTACCACCCACATTAAATCTTCCACATCTACAGGGGAGAGAAACCGCTCTTCCTAACTTAGCTCTGACTACTGTCTTCAAAGGGGTTGATGTCGTCGCAATCATTTGAGGTGCCAACGTTAGTAACTGTGACATATTTATACCTTCAGTAACCTTCAATGCTAAAAAAGTAGAATTCCCTAAGGTCTTTTCAGCCCTAGTCCTCGTAACGTTTTGGTCTGACCCTTTTCCGAACTGGTCTTGGACTTCGTCGTCTAATTGAATCTCTGATTTCTCCTGCAGCGGAATCACAGTCCTTTGAAACCTTTGGCGCTTCGATCTCCACTGAAATAGGCTCTGCTGTTTCTGGGACATGTTGAAAATCAATGTCACCAAATCTTCTTTCCTGTCCATTAACTGCAGAGTCATTTCTGGCATCATCAGAAAAGTACATAGAATCATCAACGTTGTCAACAACCTGGACACCCTCCTCTTCTGGATTTTGACTCTGGAGATCTGTATGCATCTCTTCTTCTTCTGCATGTTCTTCCCCATTTTCTCCTGGCTCTCTTGAGCCTTCAACATCTCTTCCCTGTAAGCGTGGCGCCTCTTCCCTTGGCGCTTTAACACAATGCGATAAATGATACCACGTTGGAGACCCTTTAACCTGGACCGCCGTTCCCGTACTGCGAACAACTTCAAATGGTCCTTCACAGCTTTCGTTATACCACTTCCTTCTAAACACCTTCACGAACACCTTGTCTCCAGGTTGCACTGTGCTCCTCTTTTGCTCATCAAGCCTCTCCTGAGTTTTCTCTTTTCTTTGCCTGTCAGAAACGTACGTATATATTCTTTTATGCAAATTAGCCATATATTTAACATACGCTCGCATTTCATCTTCCAAAAGGGCTACACTTGGACCCTTTCCACTTGTACGCAAACAAGGCGCTGGCATTCGTCTTCCTGTGACCAACTCATGAGGTGTCATATGCAAATCACGCAGCTCACTTGAGCGACACACCATTAACGCCAGCGGAAGTGCCACTACCCAATTTAAACCTGTATGCTGGCAGATTTTAACAATACGATTTTTCAGAACCCCATTCATTTTTTCACAAATCCCTTGACTTTGCGGGTGATAGACTGCACCAAGACGCTGTTTAATTCCCAATTTTTGCAAAATCAATTTCATCGTCTTATCCACAAACTCTTTCCCATTATCTGAGGATATCCGATCTGGAAGTCCCCACCTGCTTATGACCTCTCTACACAGAAACTTGGCAACTGACTGAGCGTCCTTTCGCTTGGTCGGGCACGCTTCTGGCCAACGCGAAAATCTGTCCACAACAACTAGCATGTATCTCTTACCTTCAACTGGTTTTATCATGTCAACAAAGTCCACAACTAACTCACGCATAGGACCCCTCGGAGTTGGAATGTAACCAGGAGGAACCATCACCCCCCTTCGAACATTATTTTTCAAGCAGATAGTGCATCTGCCTATAACATAATCAATCTGTTCAAGCAAGCATGGTGCCCAACACCCATACTCCTTTGTAATCTTTCGTCTGACTTCCCCCCTTGCAACATGAGCTAGCCCATGCGCCTCCTGAATCATCAGACCTAATAGGTCTGGAGGTGCTATTATCAGCCCCTCATGATTTCTCCAAAGACCAGTAGAATCTTGAGTGGCACCTTGGTCTAGCCACAACTGTTTATCCATTGCAGGAGTAGCTTCCTGCATTAAAATCACATCCCTAAGTGTGATTTTGTCTTCCACGTCTACTTCATGAGTGACCAAAAACACTTTGCCCAATTTATCAGCTCCTGCTACTGCTTTGGCAGCTTCATCAGCCGCTTTATTCCCTTGTGTGACCTTCGACACATCCATTTTATGTGCTGCACACTTAACTATCGCTATTTCTTTAGGCTTCATCATAGCCTGCAACAATTTCATTATCTGATGGTGATGCTGTATTGGAGAACCATCCGTTTTCTTAAACCCTCGGTTCTTCCACACCGCTCCAAATAAATGACACACATTTTGAGCGTAGGCGGAGTCACAATATATGTTCACACGCTTACCTTCCGCTAACAAACATGCTTCAGTTAATCCCACAAGTTCAGCAAGCTGTGCAGATGCAGGCTGTGGTACTACTCCAGCCTTCTCAATGACAAATTCAGTCCCTTGGGCTTTTACTACTGCATAACCAGCACTCAATTTATCTCCCACACGATAACAGGACCCATCAGTCCAATACTCCAAGTCCGCCTCATGCAATGGGAGGGCTTGCAAATCTGATCTAAGCTTCGAGTATTTCTCTGCTTCTTGAACACAATCATGTGGTTCACCATCCTCTGGAGTTGGCAAATTCTCAGCTGGATTCACTGTGACACACCTTGCTAGGGTAACATCTTCCTGCTCCAAGAGCCTATGATAGTCTCTAAGTCTAGACATAGTCAATGTGTATTTGCCATAATTCAAGAGATTTCTAAGACTATGATGGGTAAGAATTGTCACTGGATAGCCCATTGTGACCGACGATGCTTTCTCATACATTAAAAAAACTCCCACCAGTGCTCTGTAGCACAGCGGTAGCCCCAGCTCTACTTCTGAATAAGCAGTAGAATAATAAGAAATAGATTGAGGATTTGTCCCCATACCTGTTGGCTGACAAAGAACTGCACATGCATATTTACCCCCAGTGGAAGTAGCCACATATAACAAAAAATTCTTAGAATAGTCTGGAAGCGCTAGCGCTGGAGCCTCTTGCAACCTCTGTTTGATCGTCTCAAAGGCCAAAAGGCCATCCTGTGTCCAAGAAAGGTTACAATGAAGTTGAGCATTCCCAGTATCTTTAATCATAGCTCTCAAAGGCCCTGTTAAACTAGCATAATCCTCTACCCATGCTGAAGAATACCCAGCAATACCAAGAAATGTCATCATCTCTCTGACTGTTCTGGGCTTAGGCGCCTTGCGAATAGCTTCTAACTGACTATCAGAAATGCTTCTGTGTCCCTGCATTATTGTCTGACCCAAATAAACTACTTTCTCCTGACAGTACTGCAACTTCTTCAAAGAGACCTTGTGTCCCTTTTCTGCCAATATCTGTAACAATTTAATTGAATCCTTATGACATGTTTCCTCATCTGGTGAACAAATAATAATGTCATCCACATACTGTACTACTGTACTTTTTAATAGCTGATCTATCCCTACCAAATCATCCTTCAATACTTTATTGAAAATATGAGGACTATGTTTAAATCCCTGTGGTAATCTCTTATACTCATAGAACTGTCCATTGTATGTAAACCCAAATAAACCCTGACTTTCTATGCTAAGTGGAACACTGAAATATGCACCACATAAATCTAACACTGTGAAATGTGTCGCATCTGGAGGAATTTGGGCTAACAAAGTATGCGGATCCGGCACTTCTGCTGGAAAATCAGCTACCACTTCATTCACCGCTCTCAAATCATGTACCAGGCGATACAAGTCATCCGGCTTCTTCACAGGCAGCAAAGGCGTGTTACTCTGAGGATTCTGTGTTATCTTTAAAACATCTGCTTTCACAAGTCCTTCAATCTGTGGTTCAATCCCTCTGATTGCCTCTTCTTTCAGTGGATACTGGTTCTTCCAAGGAGGTTTAACTCCTGGTCGAAGTTCAACTTTCACTGGTTGGGCTGACTTCACACGTCCAATATCAGTACTATGCCGTGACCACAAACATTCTGGAACTTGTCGCAACATCTCTTCTTTCAAAGAGTCTGAATCCATCTTAACACTGCAAATTGACTCATGTGTCATCCGTACAGTTTGTGGCTGTCCCTGTCCTTGAGCAGTAATCCTAATCTTAACAAACCGCTGATCCTTACTCCTCCAGATGGCAAGATTCTCTTTCACTGGTTCAAAAACAGCTTCCTCTGCTTCTACCATCATTTCTCCTATGTGCTTTTGCTCATATTCTTCAGCCACCAACAAAGTCACATGTGGCACACTCTTCTCAATGTCAAACTCTTTCTCCAAATAATCATCTTTATCTATCTTCATAGCTGCTCCTTGTGGTCCCAAAATTATGCAGCATGACCGAAGCTGAACTTGCTTTGGTTGACAACTCAACCATTCCTCCGAGTTTGATTGAGCGGCATCCTTGAAATACTTGAGCGTGCAATGAAGTGGATACTCTGGAAGCTTCGCATGAGGCATGTTCGCCACAAGAAACTTCTCCCACAACTTAGCTGGCTCCAAAAAATCTGCACTAAGATTTCCAATCCAAAATACTGAAGAAGCTTCAGTCGCCGTTGTCATCAGTAATTGGTGAGCAATATCATCTGGCACTTCCACCAGACAGCCGTCAGGTGTACACTTTATTGTACAGTTCAATCTGCACAAAGCGTCTCTTCCCAAAAGTGCAATAGGTGTATGTTCTGATACCAGTATAGGTAAAGTCATCTTCATATTTTTATAGCAGAGCTCAATTGGTTCTGTGAGAGGAATCAGCTGTTTCACTCCCTCAAACCCGATTGTCCGAATCCATTGGCCAGACATGGGGAGATGTATAGCTTCTTCAGGCCGAATACAGGTGAAAGCAGCTCCGCTATCCACCATCACTTCCAATGGTCGATTATTTACCTTCACCTTTATTGTTGGATCTTTCTCCGGCCCTGATGCTACCAGCTGACACCCCCCTCTCGGGTCCTCTGGGCACCCCTAGAATCCTGGTTCCGGACCCCTATAAGGGTTCACCGGTCCCCCAAATGGCCTTGGTTGGCCCCTGAAGCCTCCTCTGAAATTTCCTCTGAAATTTCCTCCTGGTCTGTTGCACTCATGAGCAAAGTGGCCAAACTGTCCACAATTATAACACACTTCTAAGGACTGTTGAAAATTTGGATTAAACCTTCCTCCTCTTCCTCTTCCTAAATTTCCTCGACCTCTTCCTCTCCAGGTCTGCGCTTGACCCAAAGTTGGCTGTGGGGGGGCAGCCACTGGAACCACCAACGATGGCTGAAATGACTGGGGCTGAACCTGATTCGACTGCGGTTGTGGTAATGGTTGATTTTGCGGAGACTGACTCTGTATAACCAAAGCCTGCTTCTTCTCTTTCTTCTTGTTATCCACCAGTTGTATTTGATTCAGTTTTCTGAGGGTTTCTTGGTCCTGTTCTTTCTGGTCATGTTCCTTTTTCCTATATAGCTCCACTTGATGGGCTATGTGATCCGTATAAACACCCTTTGCCATACTTCCAAGACCAACCACCTCTGCCAGTTTACTCCTCACTGGTAGAGGCAGCCCCTTCTGTATTTTGGCTCACAAAATTGACTGCTCCGTTTGATTCAAATCCGGGTCATTTCCTGTAACATTTCTCCACACTTGATGGGCTCTTGACACATAGGCCCTTGGATTTTCTTCCTGTCCCAGTGGCTCAATAAGAATATTATCAGGATGAACATTTGTCGGAAATGTGTCTCTCAGCGCTCTCCATACTCGACCTCTAATTGCAGAAAACAGCTCCGGATCATTCACAGCAGTCCCCACATATCGATTAAGTCCTGCTTTCTGTAGAATCTCTTCCATGGCTGGGACTCCAAGGAGATTAGCCAAAAGTCTCTTAATATCTCCTATTGCAGGTTGTGTTCCCACCATGATCTCTTCCAACTTCGAAATCCAAGGATGTGCTCCATCCTGAAGAGTAGGTAACTTCTCAAGTATATCTGAAATATGTGTTTTGCCAAGGCTTGTATTCCAAGCTCTGTCCTCGGATGACCACTGGACACATCTTCTCGTGTGTCTTCCCTTTTCGTGTGCGCAATGCATATTTCACATCCAATTTTTCGGAGCCTCCTTTCCGCAACTCTTTCTTCTGAATTTGCAGTTCCTTTAATTGGTTCTCCAGCGCTTTTTGGCTTTCTGGTTTAATGGATTTATCCAAGTACGAAAGGCATTGATCTATACTTCTCTCAACCTCTCTTAAAGCTCTCTTTTTATCCTCTCCTATTCTGGTACTAGATGCCGCTGGAAAAAACCCTTTCGAAGACAAAAGACCCTCACTCTCTGAGTCTTCATCACTGTCTCCATTCTCGCTCTCGTTAGAACTATCATCTCCTAAGTCCTCTTTCCTCCATGTTTTATCTCCCCTCTGTTCCGCTCTCATTAATATTCGCCTGACTGCAGGGTCATATCCACCCATGATCCCTTCCAGGTCACTTTGATCGCCATCATCTCCCGATTCCATCCTCCTGATCCTCAGTTCACCCTTAGTTTCCAACCGTGCCATTTTCTTCTTACTTTTGGAACTTGGATACATCTTTATAGTTGTTTCCGCTTGACCTGTTTCAATTATCCGGTCATCCTCATCTCTGATGCGATATTCACCTTCCTGGCTGATCAATGGGAGCTGGGGATAGATTTCCTTAAACTTCACCTCCTTCTCATAAGGTGGGGGTCTCTTTACTGGATCCACATGTGAGAAAGGTGCTTTAATTTCTGCCATTAATTTTTCTCTTTCCTTTACATTTTCTCCTATTTCTTCTGCACCTCTCTCTCTCTTATCTTTGGCCGCTTTTATCCTTTTCTGTCCCTCGTTTTCAAACAACTGGAGAATACCAAGCTCTACTTGTCTCTTTTCTTTACGTTTTTCCCCCTTTTTACCCTTCTTTTGATCTGCCTTATATGTGGACACAAGCACCTGCATTGTTTTAATTACATCTGGGTTAAGGGTCCCCTCCACTGGCCATGGTTGGTCAATTTCAGACCAACGCTTATGCCATTTCTCCAATATCTTTGCAATGCCTTTAACTAAAGGATTATTCTTCTGCACTACATCAACAGGCGTGATTACTTTCGAAATTTTAATGTCCTTTGTCGACATTGTAACTACTCCCTTATGTTCCCTTATTGTGAATTAAGACTATTTACTAAAATTAAAATTACTTCTCCCTTTCTCTCTTTTTCAAACCACTAATTTATCACATCAGTAAAAATGAAAGAAATTTGCCAACTCCAAAGAAATCGGAAACATTACTGTAATTAGCAATTCACTTCAATAAATCCACCTATAATATGGACCAAACACACAAATAATCTGCCTAATTGCAAATAAAATTTCCTCAAATATCCAGCAAAATAAAAAATCTAATCCTATATAAAGCTCAAAGTAATCACACACCCACAAGGGACCAGCTATCACCCGATGTGTTCCTATTTGCAACAAGACAATCACCTATTTATCACCCAATGTTCAAACCCCTGCACCTTAAATCATCCAATAGTCTCAACATTGAATCCCCCGTGCCGCTCAAATCAGAATAAACCATGCACAAACAATAAAACTCATATTTGCCATTCTTAACAGAGTTTAAACCAACTAAGTATGTTGCCTTAATTAATTAAATGCATTGAACAGTCAGTCTGTTGCCAAACCTCTCTTTGTCTCTTAAACTACAGCCCATAGTATCATATAAACAAATAGTTATACTCTTTAACCCCCAAATAGAGAAATATTCTTATAATAGCCTATAAATGAAGCAGATTGTATATATATCAACAATAATGACTATAAATAAGCATACATACATATATTTAAACTGCAGGTATTTGTCAAAAAGAGTTTTGTGGATAAAACACACTGGCCTTAATCAGATTGGAGCCAGATGGGCATGCGGTCAATCCGTGTCAGCACTGGAGCTGCTGGGCTCCCCCCTCTTCTCTTTTCTCTCTGTCCCCTCCAATCCTCTCACACCATAGGCGGACAAAGGAAAAAACAGATCAGAATCAAGTATCAAATGAACCCACTAGGTATTATGGACCACACAAAAACAATCCAATATGATTTACGCCCATTATCTGCCCACTCTTATATCATTTTTATCTATAACAAATGTTTTCCTCCTTTAAACACCAAATTATCATCAAAAAAGACATTTCAGTTTATTTCACTCTAACACCTCACATACTCATTCAATTTTCTTCACCCACACACACAAACATCCTCACTGGTCTCTCCACTCATCTCCAAAATTATAAACGTCCTTCTTGGGGGCTCATGAAGCTTATTATTATCAAGTCCCCCGAATGAGGCTCATGGATACTAATTTATAAAAGTCCTCTTATTCTTTATGAGGCTCATAAATCTTAACTTTATCTTAAATCTTAAATCTAACAATGTCCCCCAGGAAAGCTCATGGTATTAACGATATCAGAGAAATGCCCTCTCATAGAGGTTCATATTTTTTTTTACAAATTATCATTTATACATTCTTAAAGCCAGTCACACAGCTGGAGCACCTCCAAGTCAAGCACCACACACACACACATACATTTACGCATACGGAGAAGCCAGCTCCGCACACGCCCAGTAAGGGGGGGGCCAATCCCCCTCACACAGAAGCACACAGCTCTCTCACAGACACAGAAGACACAGAACAAAACATTTATCCTATAGCATGCTTTTTCCTGCCGCTCCTTTTTCTCTTTTTCTTCTAAATTTATGCTACCTTTATGAGGTGTGAATATTCAATAAAAAGCTGCTTCAGACACTGTTCGTCAACTAGTGTTCGAGTGGGAACTTTATAATTGAATTTTCCCTTCCACACCTCCAGTTCCTTAGAACTGACCCAGAAATTCACCTAGTGATTTTCCAGGATTTTAGGCCCGTCTAAAACCGCCTCCCAGAGGGCTTTGGTCCAAATCTGCGGCTCCTTTTCACTTTTAACTCTTATCATCTCTATTCTTTTCCCTTTTCTTATTTCTCTTTTCACTCATATCATCACTATGCTCTTTAACTTCTTTTATTCTCTTTAACCCTTATCCTTTCTATTCTTTTTAACTCTTTACGTCTCTTCTCTATTTTCTTCTTCTTTTTTTCCAGTAAACTATTTTCCCCTTAATCCAATTCCCCAGGGCCCTGGGCTTTTACTTTTCACTTCTCGTTCCCCTTTTTATTTTCTAACCTGATCCGACTATTTCTCTAAGCCAACTTTCACGCAGTGACCGATATACACATGTCTTACCGTTAAGAAGATAAGGGCCCAACCTTCATTAATCTTGCATGGTGTTAATTAGCTCACCTTATCGTTACTAATTAGGCTATTCTACACTTTTGCATCAGCTGTCCTTTTCACTATTATACTCCCCCCTTTTATTGCGGCGTGCATAACGCAATAAACCCCAATTTAGAACGGAGAAGCACTCCAAACATCAACACAGCATCGCCCCCACACAGTCTTAACGGTGCAGCTAGACAGCAAACACCCAACAGCCTCAACGAAAAAACCAGCGCTCACCTGAATAGCCGGCCTGGAGCGGGAGTCAGCGCGCTGAGGCTGTCGGCGATGCAGCCAGCCACAACACCTCCGAAGTTCTTGACGCCAAATTCTTGTTGTTTATTTAGTGGCGATGGTGTTTAGATGTTGTGAAGAAAAACTCCGCCGATACTGAGTTGCCAGTAAAAAGGTTTATTACATAGTAAAACAGTATCATATCAAGCACTATAGAGTACCTGAGAGAGGATCTGTGCCAATTCTAAATGCCCCCTCCCGAACAGACTGACCAACAGCATATATATATATGGTTCTTGTTGCTGAAACAGGAGACAGAGCATATGGTTCTTTTTAAAATGATCTCATCTATTTGGACCTAAGAGAAGAAGGGAGAAAGTGAGAGGCCCTCTCCCAATGGGAGCAAAGGGGCCCCCCAATTCACATTCCTAGCCCCTGCACAAACAGAGCACATAGGGCACTCCTAGATACTACCACCTCAACTTATTGAAAGAGTGTTTTTACCTTCTTCTATCAAAGGTTTCTTTTTAAAATATACTTCACTACAAAACACATGTCAAAAGCAGGTGAGATACCAGTATGTACAGTACCAGAAAGAGCACAAGTGTTGCTAACTCCCACAGGACTAGATGATGATAATGTGTTTGCAGGACGCGCAGACATGTTGACGCTCTTGTCATTGAACTGGAACAAGCAGAAGTTTCAAAATATGGCCTCTTCACTTACCCAGCGATATCAGAAGGTAAAGACATTAGTAATGTTTGCGCAGATGTTTATTGGTCTGCATTAGAAGCATATCTGTTTGAGGCTTCCGGTTTGGTTAAATACTAAACAGTTATTTCATTCTGTAACACATTAAACGCCACTTTCATATTTTTTCTGTCATGACATAGTTTGTTGGGAGTAGGCTTTACACATAAAAGAAATATCAGTGCTATGTTATGATTAATGCCACCTTATTTATGAAAATAATAGTTTTTGACTGAAGTGTGATTTTTGTCAGCTGATATTCTTTTCAGACCTCTTATTTCCAAAACACCAAATGGATGTAAAAACCTTTTGCAGTGAAAATCTTAATATGTACTTATGAGCATCTATTACAGCAGTGCTACTGGAGCTTTTAAACACTCTGTACACTTACCGATCAATTTATTAGACGCACCTATCTTGTCTGTACACCTTGTAGTTGTGAAGTTTCAGATCCGTTGAGATCTGTTCATCTGCAATTTATTATTTTCTATCCCTTTGCTGGATATTGCTTTGTGGTAGACCACACTCAACCAGTTGTGACACTGACCTGTGTAAAGAGCCTAGCAACACTACTCTGCCTGACACTCATATTAGCACCACGTACACTGCCATGTCAGTGTCACTGCTATTTTGAGAATGGTCTGCCACCCAAAAATAATATCTGGTCAGTGGTGGTTCTGTCCTGGTCCCTTTCCATTGGATTGGGTAGAGGGAGGCTGATAAATTGTGTAGCAGCAGATGGGCTACGGTCAGTAATTGTAAAGCTACAAAACTCCCCTATATAGTAGGTGTACCTGATTTAAGTGACTAAGTGTAGGTATAAGAAACGTTCCTGTTTCCTATATGTAGGAATTGATGTATTCCAATTTATCTGTAAGCCTAATGACTACAGTTAATTATTTTTTTCAATAAGAGCTTGTAATTGTGAAGCATTTCTTGATTGTCACTGCAGACTTGTAAAGCTCTCCAAAGTCAACTAGAGAATCTGGAATCCCTGAAAGCCCATTTGGCAGTTGCAAAGAGCCAGCTAGAAGACTGGGTTAATGATGTTAAGGAGTGGGCTGAAGGTGAGAAAATGTCTGCTACAAAATTGTCACCAAACAATAATCAGTCATATTTGTCAATGCAAATTAACACAGTCTGATAAAATTCTGGGTAGCAACAACTGCCAATCAAGATGCCACACCCCAGTCATTGTGCAGTAAAATTGAAGCCCTGGTAGCAAGCATAAAGACACGCTCACAGCGTCTTTACAAACAAACAGGTATATTTCAACTTAAAATTACAAATTTATGCAAACCTTTTGGAGTTAAAACATAAGTGATATACTGCATTATGTAATTAGAAAGAATCTCTCTTTTGCCAAAAGACACTGCATATTTTTCAGACAGCAATAAGGGTCGACATAGAATACGGCGAAAAATCAGGGAGGAGAAGAGGACTCTGGCTGCCCTTGTGGAGCAGTACAACAGCCTTGTGCCATCTAACCTAACTGTGTGCCTGGATGCCGTTTTCCACCAAGAAACACCATGGCCTTGGCAACTACCATGCAGTGGTAAGACAGCATATGGCAGGGGTGTCCAGGGTGTCCGGTCTTATCCACAAAGGGCAATTGTGGCTATGAGTTTTCATTCCAGCAGCTTAAGAGCACACATGATCAGTGTTTGAAGACTAAATGATGAGCAAAAGGAATCTCATGTGCTCTTGCTTGATTGGAATAAAAACTGGCAGATAAGATTGGACAGTCCTAGCATGAGGGCTAGATTTTCTAAAAGTAGAGTTTTAGCGATAATACTTCGTTTAAAAGTACATACAAAAGTACTTGATTATGAATGTACTTATGTGAAAGCACTTTGCCTTAATGTAGCTATTGTGTAATATTTTGATTGACATGTTCCATTAAGGAGATTTCTGACTGCATACACAAACAGCTAAGTGAGTTTTTCAGGTCTGCACCCACCCAAGTCTCCTTTATAGAACTTGTTCATAAAAGTAATACTATACAGTGTGTGTA
Organism: Colossoma macropomum; assembly: GCF_904425465.1. Lineage (NCBI taxonomy): Eukaryota > Metazoa > Chordata > Actinopteri > Characiformes > Serrasalmidae > Colossoma > Colossoma macropomum. The sequence goes on from NW_023494787.1 coordinate 34,155,216, forward strand.
ATAACTCAAAATACTTTTACTTTTGATAGTTGGGTATATTTCCAAGCAAGTATTTTTATAGAACTATATTAGAAATATAGATATACTTAAGCATTTACTCAAGTAGAGATGCATTGTACTTTTTCCCAACCCTGACACTTCTTATTCACAAAATGTCAGCGTGATGGCAGATAAGTTAAAGTTGATTGTAATCAAGCAGAAGCATTTCTGATTCCATTTATTTAATCGGTAGATACTAAACAGTTCATTTGTTACATGGGGTGTGCTCCTTATTGGTTGAAATGAAATTCTGCAATCACATCGGCACTTTGTGGATAAGATGAGCAACACTTGCTCTAACCCTGTTACAAGCTTGTTTTTTTTTTGTCAGTGAGTTTATTTGCACCTGTATTTATGCATTTTAGATTCTGTTGATTTAAGGACAAAGAAAATGGTGTTTGACAACATCATGGCTGTAAGAAGACTGAATGAAGAGAAGCAGATATTGGTGAGGGAGATGGATCAACATTGGAAGTTTCTAACAGCTCGTGCAGACATCCTGAAGGAGCTGTCATTCCTCCTGGTTTCTGATCACACAATGAAAGTAAGACAGTGTGTTCTAATATTATACAGCATACAGTTACACAACATGAACATACATGACTTCATAAAGTTAACTACTGCAACTGCCATTTCAATGCTGAGGAAATTCAGTTGAATTTAAATTTGTTTGTGTTACACAGTGTGATGTATGTTTTGTTGCTATTAAGATTCCCAGTGGAGTCTGACAGAGGAAGGTTCCAAAGGACTTCTGTGTGTCATCCGGAGAAGGCTGTGGAAAACTAAAATTGCTCAGAAGCGTGTGAGAGACTCATATCTGCAATTTTTTTTCTGAATCAAATGATGGCAGCAACTTCTTGCTGCAGACTTCAAGCGATGAGCATTATGATAGTAGTTCTCAAAGCTCAGATGATGATGACACTTGCATTGTGTAATTATTTTCCATAGAGCTTAGCTTAAAAGACTAATACTTTGTTTTAGATGTTCATATGGCCCTATTGTAAATCTTACTACAACATGTTTATAGCACTGAAACATACAAGCACAAAACAGACCATTAATATTACCACATATTAATATTACTACAGTAGACTTACACAAGACAGACCTTTATTAACACATTAATATCACTACAGTACAGTAGCTCAAATCAAATCAAATCAGATTTATTGTCATATCACAAGAGTACAGGGACACAGGTGAGTGAAAAACTTGAGTACGAGTTCCACAAATTATGCAGAGAACAGTATTTACACATAGATAAACAAAACTATAGATAGGATAGAAGAATAGATAAAACCAATTTAACTAAAATATATACATATAATCTTACACAATAACTTATAACAAATAATAATATTGCACCGAGACATATAATATTGCACTGGGAATGTAGAGTGAGTGTAATCAACTATATACTATATATAGTAATGGATATTACAATGCTATGTAGATGTGCAAAAAATCACACTAGGTGTGGAGGTAGAAGATGGTACAGTAGGTGGCAGAGTATTTAGTAAAGTGCAAGGTACAGGAAGTTAAGTGGAAGCGCAGGGGGAGAGTATTGTCTTTGGATAGGTATTCAAAGTCCAGCTATGCAAGTAAAGTGCGGGAGTACAGTGGGTGCATGGGAAGGGTTGGGCTGGGCAGAGCAGTGATTACTGGCTGTTCAATAGCCTGGTTGCATGGGGGAAGAAGCTGTCT